>NW_028270175.1:34168100-34476315 GCF_037043375.1 Chiloscyllium plagiosum | reverse complement strand
CTATAGATCACAACCTCCAGCCCTGGCAACATCCTACATTGATTCTATTTTCAATTGAGAGGTCCATGTGCTTTAGATTGGTGGGAGGAGATTAATTTCTTCTGGTTATTCACTAACTAATGTTTACATTTAAAATTCAGTTAAATAACCAACATGTGCTCTGCAATTGCTATACAAATATTATGGACAGAAATATATTGTTATTTGCATGGAGTTCTAAATTGTTTTATAGCCAATTAAATACTTTTGAAGTGTACAGATTATCACAATGTGGGAAAATACAGCAGCAAAGTTGCACATGGCAGCAAACTGATAATGATCAAATAATGTTTTGAGTTGTGTTGTTTTGATTGAACGATAAATATTATCAAAACACTGTGAATATCTCCCATGTACTTCTTCAGAATAATAGAAAAGGATTATTTACGTCCACCTTAACAGAACGGACTCGGCTTAATTTAACATCATATCCAAAAGACCTCCAAACAACAAAACTCCATCAGGCATGGACTATGTCAGCCTAGATTCTTAGGCACAACTCATGTAATGTGACTTGAATCCACAAACTTCTAAATCAAGAGATGACAGTAATATTAATGACGCATGGGTGAAACCTAGTCCAAATTTCTTTACAGACCCCTGTAAAATAGTCCCAATCTTTCTAACAAAGATTAAAATGTATGAATAAATGTTCTGTAAATACATTTAAACAATGCGTCGCCAGAGAAAAACAAGGCCATTAAGAAGATATTCTCGAAAACTCTCTGCACTGAAGTGGAATGACAGAAGGGAAAACCTGAAATCAGCTTCAGATCACTTACCTACTTTGGATTAATCAAACATAGCAGGTTCTTTCTGGAATGTACTGCAATCATTACCAGTTGAAGTATAAACTATTTTAAAACTAATACTACTTTTGGTTTTGAAAACGGTTAATGTCACATGATAAACGTTAACAAGCATATCTGGAAACACTCCACTATTTCAGTCAGTGCCATAAAAGCTCTTCTTTGCTTCAAAGTACTCTGCCTCTTGTGCACAAAAGCTAGTTTTGTGCAGCTTCATTTACAACATGGTCATAGCTCAGTGAATTCACCCTGCTGCTTTCATAAATTGCTTCAACCCTCTGATCAAATGGTCTCTGAGATGAGTCCAGAAGAGAAGTGATTTAATCCTACCAGTAAGTGTGCAAAGTGCCTCAAATCCTTTAACAAATAGTTATGAAGAACTGAGAAAAAAAAAGTCTGAAAATGATTGAGAAATGTACCACTTTATGAAATGGACTTATCCATATAGAATTGATTTACAAGAATTTTTCTTTAGCACAAAAACCATTGGAGCAAGGCGTCAGGCTACTGCTACTGAACCTGGAACAACTACCAGAGTCAGGGAGAATCAGAGAGGGAAAGGAGATTTCACCCAGACAGCCGAATCATGGAGGAACAGTGCCAAATTGCAGTGCGGAAACACCATTAGTTTGCTGGACAAAATGTTATATGCATCACACTAAATGAACAGAGTTTGAGGAAATGTGGATTTACTAGTTATTATCTTAATCCCGATAGACCATAGGCATTGTCAAGTGAACTGAATCTACAATGCCCTCCAGAAGCAGCAGTGATATGCACAAATAAGACCAGCTATAACCCTTGGCCTACCTGAGCCATGAACAAACTGCACGTTGCCCGACAAATGGGAACCATCATGAGGTCCAAACAGAAGGTTCTCAGTTTTCTGCAAAAAATGAAATTACAATAATATCTCCCAATTTATCATTAATGAACACTGATTTACTATCAAGCAGCCCATTACTTAAGTTTTTTAAAAATAACTAAAGGTACCTCAAGTGAATATCACAATTTTTCACCATATCAGAACCTCCTTAAATAGAAGGCAGCAAGCTATATAACATCACATTGTTAAAGTGAGTGTTAATCATCAACTAGATCAAGTGAATCGAATCCTTACATCTGCCTTTAGCAAGGTTCTTCTCTTCTGTTGCAGTTGTGCTGATTCTGTCTGGAGGAAAAGAAAGTATTAGCAAGTATGAAGTTTTTTTTGAAACACTATATGCTGTGAAGTTTCCATTAATTTTAGGGAGATAATATTAAAGAAAATTGACATACAAATATGTTACAGTTGCTTCAGATACATACAAATATATAGAACAAATGAGTGAGGTGAGAGCGAAGTTAAAAATACACTTAATTATCAATGCAACATTACACAACTCCATCAAAATCAACAGAAGCTACCATTCCTGTGAACCAAAGCACTAGATTTCCAGCAAACTCAAATATATATACACTTTAGAGTCATAGAGATGTACAGCACAGAAACAGACCTTTCAGTCCAACCAGTCCATGCAGACCAGATATCCCAACCTAATCTAGTCCTATCTGCCAGCACCCGGCACCGTATCCCTCCAAACCCTTCCTATTCATATACCCATCCAAATGCCTTTTAAATGTTGCAATTGTACCAGCATCCACCACTTCCCCTGGCAGCTCATTCCATACACGTACCACCCTCTGCGTGAAAAAGTTTCCCCTTAGGTTCCTTTTATATCTTTCCCCTCTCATCCTAAACCTATGCCCTCTAGTTCTGGACTCTCCCACCCCAGGGAAAAGACTTTGTCTATTTATCCAATCCATGCCTCTCATAATTTTGTAAATCTCTATAAGGTCACCCCTCAGCCTCCGACGCTCCAGGGAAAACAGCCCCACCCTGTTCATCCTCTTCCCATAGCTCAAATCCTCCAAGTCTAGCAATATCCTTGTAAATCTTTTCTGAACCCTTTCAAGTTTCACAACATCTTTCCAATAGGAAGGAGATCAGAACTGCATGTAATATTCCAACAGTGGCCTAACCAATGTCCTGTACAGCCACAACATGATGTCTCAACCCCTGTACACAATACTCTGACCAATAAAAGAAAGCATACCAAATGTCTTCTTCACTATCCTATCTACCTGCGACTCCACTTTCAAGGAGCTATGAACCTGTACTCCAAGGTCTCTTTCTTCAGCAACACTCCCTAGGACCTTACCATTAAGTGTATAAGTCCTGCTAAGATTTGCTTTCCCAAAATGCAGCACTTCGCATTTACCTGAATTAAACTCCATCAGCCACTTCTCAGCCCATTGGCCCACCTGATCAAGATCCTGTTGTTGTCTAAGGTAACCTTCTTTGCTGTCCACTATACCTCCAATTTTGGTGTCTTACTAACTATACCTCTTATGCTCGCATCCAAATCATTTATGTAAATGACAAAAAGTAGAGGACCCAGCACCAATCCTTGTGGCACTCCACTGGTCACAGGCCTCCAGTCTGAAAAACAACCCTCCACCACCACCCTCTGTCTTCTACCTTGGAGCCAGTTCTATATCCAAATGGTGAGTTCTCCCTGTATTCCGTGAGATCTAACCTTGCTAACCAGTCTCCCATGGGGAACCGTGTCGAACGCCTTACTGAAGTCCATACAGATCACATTTACCACTCTGCCCTCATCAATTCTTTTGTTACTTCTTCAAAAAACTCAATCAAGTTTGTGAGACATGATTTCCCACGCACAAAGCCATGCTGACTATCCCTAAATCAGTCCTTGCCTTTCCAAATACATGTACATCCTGTCCCTCAGGATTCCCTCCAACAACTTGCCCACCACCGACGTCAGGCTCACTGGTCTGTAGTTCCCTGGCTTGTCCTTACTACCTTTCTTAAAGAGTGGCACCACGTTAGCCAACCTCCAGTCTTTTGGCACCTAATCTATGACTATCCAGCACTTCCTCCTCTGTAATATGGACATTTTGCAAGGTGTCACCATCTATTTTGTTACTTTCTAATCTTCCATACCCTTTTCCACAGTAAACACGGATGCAAAATACTCGTTTAGTATCTCCCCCATTTTCTGTGACTCCACACAAAGGCCCCCTTGCTGATCTTTGAGGAGCCCTATTCTCTCCCTAGTTACCATTTTGTCCTTAATGTATTTGTAAAAACCCTTTGGATTCTCCTTAATTCTATTTGCCAACGCTATCTCATGTCCCCTTTTTGCCCTCCTGATTTCCCTCTTAAGTATACTCCTACTGCCTTTATACTCTAAGGATTCACTCGATCTATCCTGTCCATACTTTAGATATGCTTCCTCCTTTTTCTTAACCAAACCCTCAATTTCCTGGAAAAAAATTCAGGTTGGCTTATGTTGAGTTTGATAGTGAGCTATTGCTATCAGTTAGACCAGGTGACACTGCCAGGTCACCAAATTCCACAATGAGAGCTAACTTCAAGAAACTATTTAAAAGGAGAAGGGGATAGACAGAGGGAGTTAGGAAGTGGATAATGGAGGGCACAGCCACCCAATGTCCAAGACACCAGAGCCTGGAGGAACACAAAGACCACATGAGCCCTAGGGCTTTAAAAAAAGAGATAAGGAGGAGTGATCCCTTGAAGGCATTGCAATTAATAATGATAAATTTAAATTAAGAGAATAGCTTAACTAGAAGACAATCTAGGTCAGCAAACACAGGAGTTATGGGCAACTGAATCCAACAGTGAATTAAGACATGATAGAGATTGGAATAAGCTCAAGTTTGCAGAGTTTTGTTATAGATCAGATCAAACTCCCTCAAAATATATCAAGGAGATAGCATTGACCCTAACATTATCTTATTTACAGGCAAGTGTAAGAGGCTGTGGTCCAGATGTGATTCAAATGGTCAAACTACTAGACTTTAAGCAAAACACACTTTATTCTTACAACACAGTTTTTTTTTAAAAAAAGGCATAACTTTAACTCTATTGGAACACTTAAAATTATATTAATTAGCCACTAATCATCAACTATTCCAATAAAGCAGCATCCCATAAACATACCCTTGGCAAAGATAAATTCAGCAAAACAGATTTTCTCATGTGCTATCTCCAGTCCAGGAGAAATAACCTCGAAATAAGCAACCTACCAGCAGAGAAAGAACTCAACATTTTAGCTGTAGCAGAGACAGCTGTATCGATCAGCTTCCAATTGCAACATCAACTGAAAATACCTAAAACTCAGGGTTTGTCTGAGCCTGACTCCACCCACAATGCTTCTTTTGTCTAATTTTAAATAAAAAAAGTACTGAAGGAGCTCAAAGCTGTTCACCCACTGCTTCTGAAGCAGACATTCCAGTATCACTGGTAATACCTCTTTGCAAAAGAAACAGCACAGAACAAATTCCTTTTAAAGGCACCATAATCACAGAATGCAGAGTTTGATGATCATGAATACTACAGTAGATAACTTCAAAGAATAAAAAAAAATCAGTGGGAAATTTGAGATTTTGGTATCAGGCGAGCTGAGGCAGGGCAGGCTAGGTGAAAGTAGACAGTCTTGGTGATGGAGCAGATATTGGTTTGGAGGCTAAAGTCAGATGCCAGGCTTGTAAAGATCTTGTTCAGCCTCAACAAATGACCAGGGAGATGTAGAACGGTTGATAGCAAATGAATGGAGTTGTGGTGGAGGCAGATGTCATTTTTGGTCACCACAAGATATAATTTCTTTTGTTCAGCCAGGGTTGAATGTCAGACAAACTCCACAATAATTTGGAGGCAATGGCAGCATGGTGGTGAGGCAGAGTTGGACAGAGTCAGAATCAATCTACATATGGAACCTGGCATTGTATCTTCAGATAATGTCTATGAGAAGAATAATGATGAGAAATAGAAGGTGATCAAGAATAAATTCTTGTGGCATTGCATATGTAATAGTTTATTAGCAGGAACAAAACCATGGTAGGGGATTCACTAGTTATGACTGATAGTTAGGATTGCAACCATTTGAGGACAGCCTCATCACTCTTCTCTAATGGTGTTAGAGAAGAATGATGAGGTCAAATACATCAAAGGGTTCAGAATGGTTGAGAAGGACAAAGAGGGATAGCCTACAATAGCTACAGTTACACAGGATAGGAAGATAAGATGCAGAAGCAGAATTAGATCTTGAGCCTGCTTTGCCATTCAGAACTGTCACAGATGAATATGTAACAACTCCACAATGTCATCTGCTCCCTGAATTTCTTGTTCCTTTGATCAAAAATGTATTAACCTCAGTTTTAAATATCGAAAAATAATGAAGCATTCAAAACTCAACAGGGGTAAAGGGTTGTCGGGAGAGTGATCAGTTATCAGATAAATGTACCAAAGACAGTGGTTTCATTTTCTCTCGTCCAATATTTTCTTGGAGACTTCCATTGTACCTTGTCCGCAGTTTTTGTATAAATCCCCCCCCCATCCCCCAAACACTAGATCCAAGCCTGATCTTCAGGTGCTCTGCTTTTCACCTTTGCTATTTCCCTTGGACTTCCACTAATAGCTATTTGCATGCCCTTTGACTTTTATGTGGCACCTTACTGAATGCTTATTCAACCTTTACTGAGAAAATGAAGGAAATCCTTATTAATCAGGAAATGGTATTGCGGAAATTGATGGGATTAAAACCTGAAAATTCCCCAGGGCCTGCTGCTCTGCATCCCACAGTACTTAAGGAAGTGGTCCTAGAAATAGCAGATGTAATGGCAATCATTTTCCAGCATTGTGTAGACTCTGGAAGAGTTCCAATGGATTGCAGGATAGCTAATGTAACTCCACTTTTTTAAAAAGGAGGGAGAGAGAAAATGGGGAAACTGCTGATGTCAATTATTAAGAATGTAATAACTGAGCATTTGGAAAGCGGTGACAATTGGTCCGAGTCAGCATGGATTCACTAAAGGGGAACCATGCTTG
The DNA here is from genome assembly GCF_037043375.1 of Chiloscyllium plagiosum. Taxonomy (NCBI): domain Eukaryota; kingdom Metazoa; phylum Chordata; class Chondrichthyes; order Orectolobiformes; family Hemiscylliidae; genus Chiloscyllium; species Chiloscyllium plagiosum. Next base: position 34,469,553 of record NW_028270175.1, on the reverse strand, counting down.
ATAAATCTTCTCAAATTTTTTTATGAGGATGTGTCCAGTATAGTGGACAAGTGTGAATCAGTACATCTTGTGTACCTGGACTTTCATAAGACTTTTGACAAGGTTCACACAAAGGATTAGTAAGGAAAGTTAAAAGGTCATGGTATCGGGGGTATTGGGTTGACACGGGTAGAGAACACATTGGCAGAGAGTTGGAATAAAGCAGTTCTCTTCAGAATGGAGGTGAGTGGGATGCCCAGGGTTTAGTGCTGGGACCTCAGCTGCTCATAACATACATTAACGTTTTGAACAAAGGAATTGAGTGCCCTATCTCCAAATTTGCAGGTGACACTTAGCTGGGTGGCAGTGTGTACTGTGAGAAGGATGCTAAGAGGCTGTAGGGTAACTTGGACAGACTGGCCGAGTAGGAAAATACTTGGCATATGCAATATAATGCAGATAAACGTGAGGTTATACACTTTGGTCACAAAAACAGGAAGGCAGATGATTATCTGAACGGTGGCGGTTTAGGAAGAAGTGAGGTGCAACAAGACCTGGATGTCATGGTGGAACAGCCGCTGAAGGTTGGCATATAGGTGCAGCAGACAGTGAGAAAAGCCAGTGGTATGTGCTCCTTCATATCAAAAGGACTTGAGTACTGGAGTAGGGATGTCTTGTTGCAGTTATACAGGGCCTTAGTGAAACATATTGTGCAGTTTTGGTCTTGCTATTGAGGGAATCCAGTAAAGGTTCACCAGACTGATTCTCAGGATGGACATATGAGGAAAGACTGGATTGACTGGGCTTGTATTGAGCTGGAATTTAGAAGAATAAGGGGGGATCTCAGAGAAACATATAAAATCCTGATGGGACTGGACAGGCGAGATGCAGGAAGAATGTTCCTCATGTGTGGAAGTCTGGAAATACGGATCACAGTCTAAGACTAAGGGATAAGCCATTCAGTACAGAGATGAGAAAGAATTTCTTCACTCAGAGTAGTGAACCTGTGGAATTCTCTCCCACTGGAAGTTATTGGGGTCAGTTCATTAGATATATTCAAGAGAGAGCTGGATGTGATATCCCATCACCCAATATAATATAGCCATAACATATTATAGAACTGGGTAACCATTTCGAGCTTGATTGCAATCAAAATAATGTGACATATGATAAAGAATTCAAATAATGGGTTTTCTATGCATACGTACCACTATGGTGGCAATCAGATGTTGATAAATCCAATGTGAACATTTGTCAGTGTTGCTCAGATCTGTTAATCCCATTTCAGGATTCATTGACACATCTAGGAACTTCAGGTACAGGTTCCAACAACATGAAATAACTTCCACTACCCGTCTGGTAACCATCATCAATTCTTTATCAAAACATATTACTCCATGTATCGGATGGAGTTTAAAGAAAAGGCTCTTACCTTGAGAAGAGGCATATCACGTGCCTGCTGGACCAGGAGGTGCAGTTCATTGATGTGATGGCGAACCAATGGAGGAATGGGGTTGCAGCAAGCTATGATCCCTTGAGGCTCTCTACGGGGGTGAGGTGGAGGGAAAGAACAGAAGAAAGTTGTAACCAATCTGGACTGGAAGAATTCTGAGAGTTAGATCATTAAAATAATTGGAAGAACATGTTACAACGGAGTATGCTTCAAAAGTACTTTGTTGGCTGTAAAGTGCTTTCAGACATTCAATGGTCATGCAAAGTACTATATAAAAGCAAAGTGTTTACTTTAAGAAATTATTAAGAAGTCACAAATGATTCATTTATTTTAAAGACTAGAGGACAACATAATCACAGTTGTTACTGTGCAGGAGATTGCCATTTGGCCAACCATGTCTCCTCCTCTCTCTTCGAATGTGTATCATGATTTAGTGCCATTTTCCTTTGCTCTTTAATCCTACATATTATTTATCTGTAATAATTATTCAATGCCCCCTTGAAAGTTTCACTTAAACCTACATCACCACAAATCAGGCAGTGTAATCCAGACCTGAGCCACTTGCTGTGTAAAGAAGTCTTTTCTCACCTCACACTTATTACTTTTATAGATCACTTTAAATCTATGCCCTCTTCTGCATAAACCTTTACGAGCAGGAACAGTTTCTCCCTGTCTACAGTTTCTTCAAATCCCTCACGATTTTGAGAATTTCAGTCAAATCTTGTTTTGTCACTTCCTTTCCAAGAAAGGCAATGTCAACTTCTCCAAACTATTTTCATAACGAAAATTTATCATCTCTGGAACCAATTCTCAAACTCGTCTGCAAACTTTCCAATGCATTCACATCCTTTCCTAAAGTGTCCTGCAAAAAACACACCTTGCAAATTTCTCAAAACACAACATTTTGCGACGGAAAAATTCAAAACTGAATAAGGAGGGTAAACATCGATTAAATGTAGAACAACACTACGAGAACTTGGACATCTATTATTAGCTGAACTAGATTAGCCTTAAGCAGCAATAAAACAAACAAACAAATAAATAAATATGGCCAGTTCTGTATACCAGTGCAATGAAGCTTTCAACTAACTGGTTGGTTAAAAGCATTTGGTGGAACTCTCACCGGAATCCAACAGTTGTGGATTCAAGTTCCAACCCAGGACATGAGCACAAGATTCCACAGTGACAACACACTGCAAAACTGAAGGTCTACGGCACTCTGAAACGTCAAGATTAGAGTAGTGCTGGAAAAGCACAGCAGGTCAAGCAGCATCCGAGGAGCAGAAGAATCAATGTTTTGGGCATGAGCTCTTGTCCAAAACGTCAATTTTCCTGCTCCTTGGAAGCTGCCTGACCTGCTGTGCTTTTCCAGCACCACTCCAATCTTGACTCCCATCTCTAGCATCTGCAGTTCTCTTTCGCACTGTGAAAAGTGGCTACTTTAAGATGAAATGTTAAAACAGGACTTTGCAGTTGTGTTGCGAGCTGAAATTTTTGGAATTGTGAACTCCAAAACAGCATGGCTCTGGTGGTGCCCTGACTTGAATTATAGCAGCCAATCCCCTGCTCAGATAGGCCTGCTCATACGGAGGTATTTATGAAGCCTTGAAATGGGTAGGAGAAAGTTTGGAAGCACTGTGTGGGAGTTTCTTTTTCATCTATAAATTGATTCCTGCATTTTTTACATTACAACAGCAACAGTATAGTTGCCCTGGAGAGGTTTGTAGCGAACTCCCTTTTTGAACCTTTGCAGTTCTTTTGGGTGTAGAGATATCTACAGTGCTGGGAGGAAGGAAGTTCTAGGATTTTGACTCAGTAACAGTGAAGGAACAGCAACACAGTTTCATTCAGAATATATGCAACTTGGAGGACTAGTAGGTGACATTGCTCTAATGCATTTATTTTTATTCATTCACAGGATGAGGGCACTACTGTTTCGGCCAGCATTTATTGCTAATCCCTAATTGCCCAGAGGACAGTTAAGAGTCAAACACATTGCTGTGGGTCTGGAGTCACATATAGGCCAGACCAGGTGAGGATGGCAGCTTCCTTTTCTCAAGGACATTAGTGAACCAGATGGGTATTCTGACAATCAACAGTGGATTCGTGGTCGTTATTAGACTCTTAATTTTGGACCTTTATTGAATTCAAATTCCACAGTCTGCCATGGTAGGATTTGAACTTAGGTCCCAGAATATTACTTGGGTCACTGGATTAACAGTCCTACGATATTACCACTAGGCTGTCACCTCTCCTTAATCTGCTACACTTGTCCTTCTGGTGGCAGACACCACGTGTTTAGAACATGCTGTCTAAGGAGACTTGACGAGTTACTACTGTGCATCTTGTTAACGGTACATATTGTTGTCACGATGTGTTAGTGATGAAAGGAGTGAGTATTGAAGGTGGTAATTGAGGTAACAACCCAGTAGGCTGCTTTATTCTGAATAGTGTCAAACTTCTTGATTGTTGTTGGAGTTGAACTCCGACAGGCAAGTGGAGAGTATTCCATCACCCTTTTGATTTGTGCCTTGTAGATGATAGACAGGCATTGGGGAAACCAGGAAGGGAGTTACTTGTTGTAGAATTCATCGCCTCTGACTTGCTCCTGGAGCCACAGTATTTATAAGGTTGGTCCAGTTCAGTTTCTGGTCAACGATAAACCTCAGAGGTTCGAAAGTACTTTAACAGTAGTTCACTGGCCATAGAGCTGGGATGTCAGGGGGTCTTAAAAGGTGCGATATAAATTAAAGTTTTTTTAACTTTCCATTTAAATACTGTTGCGTTTGCTATATTTAGTGGTGATTATGTGTTAGAAATATTTAACTGATTATAATGAGCTTTGGGACATCTGATGATTGTGCTACACATTCAAGCTTAAAACCTGTTTCCTATTTTAACTCCCAAATTATTCTGCTGATTACAATTTGCACAATATACATGTGAAACCAATTGACTGACAAGAGTACTGACTGGAAAAACTTTAGCATTCGAGTACAGGTGAAATAAGAATTCAAACAGTTAAGAACAAAAAGGTATAAAATTGCGCTGGCTGTTTTGACATTTTAACAAATTTAATGACGCGATTAGTCATGTGATGTTGCTTTTATATTGTGAGAGATCCATACAAGGGCTGCTTCTGACATGCAGGACCAACATTTTGGCAGCCGACTGCATTTTCACATGAACCTGCTGGATTTGTCAGGGTTGGCTACCAGGAACACCTTGCAAGAGAAACTGATCTTTGTGTCTTGCAGCAGTTACATAAAATCGGAATTAACACGGCTAGCAAAGTACAACCTAATATAAAAACAATTTTGCTAGGTGAGATGACAAGAGAATGGAATGCTTTAACAGGTTTGGCTTATAATAGTTAGTACCCAACCTGAAACTGACCTCAAACAAGTATGCAGCTCACTTTTATATGAAAATGTGGTAAGCCTTTTGTTGCCACACCTGGATATTATTACAGTGGGGGAATAACTTACTTCGGCAGCTCCTCTGCTATTTTGATCATCATGTGATTGGGTAGCACATATCTGTTAAAAATAATAAGAAATATGAATCATTTTTCTTAAATTGTTATTTCCGCCACATTCTCTAAAAATATTTTACACAAAGTGCAATACAGTGAAGCAGACAGCTGCTTCAAATCTTTGCTATGAAATGAATTGCTGCTGGGACTGTAGGGCATTTTAGGGAAACAGAAGCAATAGGTTGCAGTGATCATTGAGATCAATAAAAACTGAGAACAGCATGTTTAAACTGCACTTCTATTCTGAAAGACTGACAGAATGAGAAATTTGGGTTTTCTTTTTGTTTCAAGTTGTGAAAGAAATGGTAATGTAGCTCGCCACTAGTGAAAGCTAGACCATGGGACTGGAGATGTAACTGGAGTATCGAAAATCAAAGTTAAAAACATATGTTCAAAAACCTATTTTCAGTGATATTTGATGGGGGTTTTTATATGAATAAGAGAAAAACTGTTGAAGGGCAAATAAGAACCAATTTTCCTGCACATAAGCAAGCTTGGCTGATACCTTTTGCCCCACAAGAACAACCAGTAAGTCTCCCAATGAAATGGAATATAGATAGTGTTTTAGAAATGCAAGGTCAAATAGAGAGCACCTATTGAACAGAAATCACTAATTACAGTAATATTTATTTAGAAATATTACACTAAGCTACACTAAAGATTTTGCATCACCTACGTGCACGTAATTCTGTAGGGTATGCAAAATACTATAAGTTTTGGTTATATGCAAGATGTATAAAAGCTACAGAACATTAACTGTTCAGAGTGAAGGACACAACTAGTAGGAGTTGATTGTGGTTAATTCTCTGAATCAATTCCACCAGCAGGCTAAGGGGCACTTCCCTTAGGTTCAATAAGCAACGTAATTTATACCCCGTGCTTTCGTCCTCACGCCGTGAAGTACTGTCCCGCCAGGCATAAAATAATCGAAACGCTGTAAGTTGCTGTGTGTTCAGTTGCTTTTTCTGCTTTCTATACAGCTCCAGGTAGGATTCTTCTGTGAAAATTGGCTTGCAGTATTTCTGCCATTAATAAAAGGTTACAAAAATACTACTTTACATTCTATTTGCATGTTCTAAAATGGAAGCCACGTAGAAATCCCAATACCCAAATACATTCCAAAATATCCAAGTGTACAAGTCGAATTGTTTTGCTGAAATTGAAATATCTTTGGACACACCTTTAAGTGTGTCACAGATCTTTAAGTGCCAGATTCCTTTTATTTAAAAACTCAAGAAGCTGGGGGTTGTAATTTTAGAAAATTAATGTCTCAGACGCAATAAACGCTTGCTTAGCTTAAGTCATTAATTTCTCTCACGAGTAAAGGATATGTTTGAGTGAACAAAATCAAAGGTTTTTCTCCAAATTGTTTTTAGTCCTGTAAGAGCAGGATGTGTTCCACTGCAGTGGGACACCAGTATGTTGAGATAAGCCAGGTTTAATACCTAACAATTTTCAAACTGAGGTACTGATATCAACCATATGGCCATGAGAATTGCTAAATAAAAACCAATACATTTCCTCGAAAGGGATAGAAAGTTAAGAAACATGTGCATGGCACTTGCCTTGTGCTGCTTTAAAAAGGGTAAAATAACATGCCACATTCATTACCCCAGCTCACACTAGGAAAAGCCATACTAAATAGGAACTAGAGAACTAACTTCATGTACTCCAATTTAAGTTCCTACCATAACACAAAAAGGGAATGTATCAGAGAACAAAGAATAATACAGCACAGGAACAACCCTTTTGGACCACCAAGTCTGCACCGCCACATTTTGTCCTTCTATACTAAAACTGTCTTCACTTACAGGATCCGTATCCCTCTATTCCCTTCCTATTCATGTACTTGTTCAAGTGCTTCTTGAATGCTGCTGTTGTCTGTTTTCACTACCTCCACTGGCAATGCATTCCAAGCATTCACCACTCTGAAAAATGTAACCCCTCACACCTTGAACCAATGTCTCCTGGTAATTGACCCTTCAACCTGGGGAAAAAGCTTCATACTTTTCACTCTTTCTCAGACTTATATAAGAATGGCAATCAGGTCACCCCTCAACCTCCTGTGTTCCAATGAAAACAAACCCAGTCTATCCAACCTTTTTTCATAGCTAAAATCCCCCATACCAGGCACCATCTTGCTAAACTTTTTCTGTACTCTCCCCAAAACATTAACATCCTTCTGGTAGTGTGGTGACCAGAACTGTACGTGATATTCCAATTGTGGCCTAACTAAAGTTCTTAAAAAGCTGCTGTATAAATTGTCTACCCTTATACTCACTGGCCCTTCCAATGAACAACTTTAAAAATCACACACCACCAGGTTAGAGTCTAACATGTGTATTTGGAAGTAGCAGCTTTTGGAGCACTATGCCTTAGTCAGGTAGCTAGTCACCTGGTGTTGTGTGATTTTTAACGTTGTCCACCCCAGTCCAACACGTGCACCTCCACATCATGCCTTCCAATGAAGGCAAGCATGTCATAGGCCTTTATTTTTACTAACTTATTTACCTGCAATGCCACTTTCAGTGAACTGTGGGCTCTACCATTCAGTGGAGAATTTCCACCTGCACTTAGCCTTCCAAAATGCATCACCTCACATTTGTCTGGATTAAACTCAACCTACTGTTTTTTAGACCATGCCTCCACCTGATCTATATCCTCTGACAATCCTCACTATCTGCAACTTCATCAATCTTTGTACCATCGGAAAATTCACTAATTAGACCAGCTACGGTTTCTTCCAAATCATTTATGTAGATCACAAACAGCAGAAATCCCAGCACTGATCCCTGTGGAACACCACTAGTCACAAACTTCCATTCCAAAACGCAACCATCCACCACTACCCTTTGTCTCCTATGACTAAGCTAGTTCTGCATCCATCTTGCCTGCTGACTCTTACCAATGACTTCACCTTTTGTACCAATCTGCCATGAGGGATCGTGCCAAAGGCTTTACCGAAGTCCATGAAGACACATCAACCACTTTTCTATCAATCACCTTCATCGCCTCCTTAAAAAAACTCAATCAAATTAGTTAGGCACAACCTCCCTCCACAAAGCCATGCTGTTCATTTGTGTCGAAATGCACATAGACCTTGCCCCTGAGAATCTTTTCCAATAATTTCCCTATCACTGAAGTGAAACTCACAGGTCTGTAATTTCCTGGATTACCTCTGCTACCCTTCTTAAACAATGGAACAAAATTGACTATTCTACAGTCCCCTGGGACCTCACCTGTGGTGAAAGAGGATACAAAAAAAAATGTCTGTAAATGCTCCAGCAATTTGCTGTCTTGCCTCCCTCAATATTCTGGGGTAGATCCTATTGTTCTCAAATGGTGAAGTAACAATTATCACCAACTAGAGCATTAAAAAAATTTATTGGGTGCAGCTAATAGCATACCAGCATTTAAAGTCCCTTAGTTTGATACAGACAAAGCTAACTGAAAACAAATGAACCCCATTACACAGGACTGGTTCTATTCTAAGGCAACTTCCAAGCTAAAAGGTCAACACAACCAGTCAGGAAATCAAATGTAATCATCTAATGTATTACCAGGCCGTGTAAGCAATTCTGGCATTGTTTAATGGGATGCAAACAGCTCCAGAGTGAACTCAATGTGAAAATTAATATTGGAGTAACTTGGCTGGTAGCAAACCTACCACCAAGCTGTGATACTATGAAACTTACTCCATGAAAAACTGTCTTTAAACTGAATTAGCTATTCATGTTCTTGTCAAGAGAACCACCTACCAAAGGATTTTAACAACTCTTATTTTAGAAATCAAAAAAAATCACATCGGAAAATGAATTCTGAAAACATACACAGTATCTACAAGCTCTACTTGTGTGAAATGCAAAGGAAATATTTCCAAAAATATTTAAAAAGACACTCAGAAATGCCTCAAAAGTGCTTCCTGTGAAAGGAATTACTCTAAAGCTTAGTGACTGTTGCTCTGTAGCTGTACTGAGAAACAGCGATTTTTAAACCCCCCAAACTCCCATTGGTTAAAATCTTTCCCATGAGTTTTTAAAACTGTCACTTATCCTATTTTAATCTACCTTAAGACAGATATCCCTGCTCTTATGCCACACCAGTCGAATAAGGTTCGCCTGTTCATTTCCCTGCTCCCATAACTGATTCTTCATCTTGTCATAAATATACAACAAATAGTGAGTGTCTTCTTGGGCATATTGCAACATCTCAGCAGGCAACGGTCTGTAAATGAAGAAATTATAAAGTTGTGAAACCAAAACAAACATTTCTAAACGTCCCAATAAACTAAGTACCAATTTATGAAGTTCCCGTGTTCAGTTGTTCTGTGCTGTGGCAGAAAACCTTAATGGTGATGGGCAAAATGGGGGGGATACAACTGGCCTCTGCATTCAAGCTCAGGTGGGCAAAGTAAAGGAAAAAAGAACTACTGCATGACAATCTAGTAGATCTAATGGAATGGTTCACCTATGGGTATATGAGACTTCATGTTAACCATTTAACATTAACTACATAAGTACACCAACTAAATTACTAAATTTGACTAAAGCTCAAGAAAAATGCTAATAGTTACTTCCAGTCAAATACATAACTGCAGGGGAATCTAGAGAAATCACCACATAACTACGAAAATTCTAATTTTAGATGAAATGAATACAAGAGATATTTCAAAGTATGCTCTTACCGTAGCCTCCAGTCAGCTAGCTGGTATCGTTTATCAGTTTGTACATTACAATACTGTTTCAAAAGGTAATCCAGTGAATGTCGGCCTAGGTTGAGAACTCGGGCAGCTTGGTGTGTATCAAACATGTTGACAACGTATAGCCCGAAATCTCTCTGCAACCATTCGATATCTGAATCGGCACCATGGAAAACCTACATAAGTAGATTGATATCAGTCAGACAACCAGACAATCAGCCATACATTGCCTGAGCCACTTATAGTTTGTTCACAAATTATTTTGAGTTGTAATCAATATAGTTAGCAAAAAAGGAAGTCAACTGAGCAAGATGCGATCTTTCTCATGTGAAATCACCAGAAAGTTCACCTGACAGCTTTACATTATTCATGCCTCATTCAAAAAATGGAAGAACTACCTTTTAATATGTTGCATTAAAGATGGAACTATAATGAACTAAATGGGGTAAACTAGCTAGAAGCACTGTCTAGAGACTAATATCAATTGCCATCTTTACTTTGATGATCACAGTTTTATGATTAGTAATGCTATTCAGTTCCTTAGTATGCTCTTAACATTAAAATGACATAGTCCACCCATGCTTTAGTAAATCAAGAGGCCAAACATTAAAGTTTTTAAGCATCAGCAATCTAATCCTGCTAAGTCAGTCATTTTTGGATCAAAAATATGAATAAAATGATGCAGACTAGCAATTTGTTATGAACAATGAATCATCAATTTTAAATTATGAGAATTAGTATAAGCAAGATATCTGCATTCCTAAGCTGTTAGGATAAGAGTCATTGTAGTTTTATAAAACAAATTCACTCACTTTTCATCTTTTACCCCATTCATTGCAAGCTGCTAGGCATGACATTAATAGTTTTCTTACATTATTGACTCCCATTCAAATCTGTTTGATAAACTTGTTTATTAAACAGCACCTAACTTTAATTTGGTTAAAAGCATGGCATTAAAAAATCAGAAGTAGTTTGAAACCATTTATGCAGTATAAATATTACAATATAAACATCTAAACCTTATACAGCTGGGTGATTTATGATGTATATATATTGCCCATTTCTGAAATACATTCTCTATCATAATGACCTGATTTATAAAGGAGATTTCTGCCATTGTTGACAAATCACTAATACAGCTGCTTCAAATAGGTCTCGGGTAAAAAGCTATTAATGTCAGAAGCTGTTCACCAAAAGGACCAGCGAAATATCTCATGATCACAGGGATGGGTTTATACTGTAGCATCTTTGATTGTAAATCTGACGAGATACAACATAATCACTATTTTTATAAAAATCTACTAGATTTTGTTTTGATTTGCATTTGTAAAGAGCAGGTCAGGCCTGATAAATCTTATTGAATATGTGACTACAGTAGTTGGATAAAAATCTACACATTCAAATTTGTTGATAAAGTAAAGAAAGTCAATATTGAAACCAGTGCAGTCGGAGACATAAAATTACAATCAGTAATTTGTAGATTAAATGAATATAAAAGACTGGAAAACAGATTTCAATTGAGGCAAATGCAAGGTCACACACTTTGGATCTATAAAGAATAGAACAGAGTATGTTCCTGAATTACGGAAAGTCGGAGACAGGAGTAATTCGAAGACTTTTAGAGGTCTACTAGTCCCTTTATCAAGAGAATAGGAGGATCAATTTCATCATCCAGCTAGATAAAGTGGTTGTTGGAGCACAAGCACCTGTTGGGCACCACACAGTTCAGAATTATAATAATGATACTGGACTCCAAAGTCTAAATTACAAGATAAAATTGCTTGTTCATACATCTCTAATTCTGAAAAGTATGGATAATTTGGTCAAAGTTTTCAAGATATTATGTAGAAGACAGGATAGAAAAACAGAAACTACTCCTCTGGTTATGCAATCTAGGATTAGGTGGGAGACAGTCTAAAATGTAGACTCTTTGCAAAGAGTTGGTAGTTGTCAATTAATAATGACTGACAACCTTTGAAAGAATGTCAAGCAATGGATTTTCTGATACCGCTGCCAGTAACTCATCATAGAACAAAGAAAATTACAGCACAGGAACAGGCACTTTGGCCCTCCACGCCTGCGCCAATCCAGATCCTCTATCTAAACCTGTCGTCAATTTTCTAAGGATCCATATCCTTCTGCTCCCTGCCCATTCATGCATCTGTCTAGATACATCTTGAATGTCGCTACCGTGCCCGCCTCTACCACCCCTGCTGGCAACACCAGCCTCTGCATAAAGAACTTTCCACACATATCTCCCTTAAACTTTTCCCCTCTCACTTGACAGGAACTGACATGCATCTGTCGTTTCTTGCCCTTTCTTCACACTTTGGTAGGATTTGTTCGATGCTAAATTCTTGATAAATGCAGACAGACACATTCACAGTAATCAGTCAGCTTTCTGGCAAAAAAAACTGCAGCAGAATGGAATAAGTAACAAGTACCCTAGCAGAGAAATGGACACCAAGTAGCACGTAAGAAAGAAAAGCTAGCTAAGTTGACCAAAGTCATAATCAACATGTTAAGCTTTGATCAAGTTTCTGAATGGCAGCGCACGAGTAAAGTCAAAGATTTTAAAGCAAAAATGCAGAAGTGTAGACAGTCAAATGATGGAATGGGACAGAAAGGAAGAAGGATATATCTGGACAGAGGAATAGAGTGAAATTGAATTAATTGAGCTGACCTTGACAATGGAGGGATCAGAGAAGACTTCATTGAGAATGTACATTTCACTGCGCAGCTCAAGTGTGTCGATAACGAAATCCTCTTCCCTGGTTGATAGCTGAATTAAACAAGTTAATCCCAGGAAACTCCGATACGAATGGTGCTGGTGGGGAGAAACATCAACCATACATTGGTTTTAATTAATCGTCCGCAGAAAAATGCAATTGACTTCACCTCTTTCATACACCAAATAAACAAAACCTCCTGAAGAAGGGTCACTAGGCTCAAAACTTTAACTCTCTTTCTCTTCACAGGTGCTGCCAGACCTGCTGAGTTTCTTCCACAAATTCTTGTTTTTGCTTGTTTGAAATCTTCAGCATTCGCAGCTCTTTGTTTTGTTTTATGAAACTTATGTAGGACAGTTGAAATACACAAAAGTGTCAGCTAAAATACTTCAACAAAATTCATGCACTCGTTCTGCTTCATTGCTACCATATGACGTGAACGTGGAAGCATAGAAATTACACATTCAAGGACCTATACAGTTTACAACCTCATTGGAGACCGTAGGTAATGAGTATTGGCAGATTATTCTATTGTAGGGGTATCTCAATTGAAGCTGAAAATGTGTTGCTGGAAAAGCGCAGCAGGTCAGGCAGCAGCCAAGGAGCAGAAGAATCGACGTTTTGGGCATGAGCCCTTCTTCAGGAATGAGGAAAGTGTGTCCAGCAGGCTAAGATAAAAGGTAGGGAGGAGGGACTTGGGGGAGAGGCATTGGAAATGCAATAGGTGGAAGGAGGTCAAGGTGAGGGTGATAGGCCGGAGTGGGGGTGGGGGCGGAGAGGTCAGGAAGAAGATTGCAGGTTAGGAAGGCGGTGCTGAGTTCGAGGGGTTTGACTGAGACAAGGTGGGGGGAGGGGAAATGAGGAAACTGGAGAAATCTGAGTTCATCCCTTGTGTTTGGAGGGTTCCTAGGCGGAAGATGAGGTGTTCTTCCTCCAACCGTCGTGTTGCTATGGTCTGGTGATGGAGGAGTCCAAGGACTTGCATGTCCTTGGTGGAGTGGGAGGGGGAGTTGAAGTGTTGAGCCAACGGGGTGGTTGGGTTGGTTGGTCCGGGTGTCCCAGAGGTGTTCTCTGAAACGTTCCGCAAGTAGACGGCCTGTCTCCCCAATATAGAGGAGGCCACATCGGGTGCAGCAGATGCAATAAATGATGTGTGTGGAGGTGCAGGTGAATTTGTGGTGGATATGGAAGGATCCCTTAGGGCCTTGGAGGGAAGTAAGGGGGGTGGTGTGGGCGCAAGTTTTGCATTTCTTGCGGTTGCAGGGGAAGGTGCCAGGAGTGGAGGTTGGGTTGGTGGGGGGTGTGGACCTGACGAGGGAGTCACGGAGGGAGCGGTCTTTTCGGAACGCTGATAGGGGAGGGGAGGGAAATATATCCCTGGTGGTGGGGTCCGTTTGGAGGTGGCGGAAATGACGGCGGATGATACGCTGTATATGGAGGTTGGTGGGGTGGTAGGTGAGGACCAGTGGGGTTCTGTCCTGGTGGCGGTTGGAGGGGCGGGGCTCAAGGGTGGAGAAGCGGGAAGTGGAGGAGATGCGGTGGCGGGCATCGTCGATCACATCTGGGGGGAAATTGCGGTCTTTGAAGAAGGAGGCCATCTGGGTTGTACGGTATTGGAGCTGGTCCTCCTGGGAGCAGATGCGGCAGAGACGAAGGAATTGGGAATATGGGATGGCGTTTTTATAGGGGGCAGGGTGGGAGGAGGTGTAATCTAGGTAGCTGTGGGAGTCGGTCGGTTTATAGTAAATGTCCGTGTTGATTCGGTCGCCCAAGATAGAAATGGAAAGGTCTAGGAAGGGGAGGGAGGACTCTGAGACGGTCCAGGTGAACCAAGCCATCATCTCCCAGACCGTCCATAACCTCATCACCTCAGGGGATCTCCCATCCACCACTTCCAACCTCACAGTCCCACAACCCCGCACCGCCCGTTTCTACCTCCTGCCCAAAATCCACAAACCTGACTGCCCCGGCTGACCCATTGTCTCAGCCTGCTCCTGCCCCACCGAACTCATCTCTGCATACCTCGACACGGTCCTGTCCCCCTTAGTCCAAGAACTCCCCACCTACGTTCGGGACACCACCCACGCCCTCCACCTCCTCCATGATTTTCGCTTCCCCGGTCCCCAACGCCTTATCTTCACCATGGACATCCAGTCCCTGTACACCTCCATCCCCCATCACCAAGGACTCAAAGCCCTCCGCTTCTTCCTTTCCCGCCGTACCAACCAGTACCCTTCCATGACACCCTCCTTTGACTGACTGAACTGGTACTCACCCTGAACAACTTCTCTTTCCAATCCTCCCACTTCCTCCAAACCAAAGGAGTAGCCATGGACCCCAGCTATGCCTGCCTCTTCGTAGGATATGTGGAACAGTCCATCTTCGCAGCTACACTGGCACCACCCCCCACCTTTTCCTCCGCTACATCGATGACAGTATCGGTGCTGCCTCGTGCTCCCACGAGGAGGTTGAACAGTTCATCCACTTTACCAACATACTTTACCGACCTCAAATTCACCTGGACCGTCTCAGACCCCTCCCTCCCCTTCCTAGACCTTTCCATTTCTATCTCGGGCGACCAAATCAACACGGACATTTACTATAAACCGACCAACTCCCACAGCTACCTAGACTACACCTCCTCCCACCCTGCCCCTGTAAAAACGCCATCCCATATAAAGTTCTCTCATTCATCAATGTTCTTGCCCTTTCTGGTCGGTATGTGATTCTAGACCTTGACCAAATTGGTAAACCCTTAAATGGCTTCAGAAAAGGCATAGCAAGCCATTCCGTTATACCTGCATGACAATAAATTCAGGCTTTCAGTGATATCCATATCCAGTGAATGAATGAAATTAAAATAAACGAGTTTTAGCTGAAAGTTGTCTTATCTAACTGGTCTTTAAAGGTTCCACACTGGCTCTCCAATTTGAATAGCTACAATCAATTACATATTCCCTGGACAGTTACTAACCCTTCCTGAACTGGAATAGCTACCAGTAAACTTCAAAAGGAACTAGCAGTCATGCTTTTAAACTGAATTGCAAAGGATTTGTTATCAAGCTCTTCTTTCATGCCTCGAGCCACAGGTGGCCTGGTTGCTCAGTGATTAGCACTGCTGCCAGGGACCTTGGTTTGATTCTAGTCTCAGACGACTGGGAGCGTGGTGTTTAAGGGGGCCCTTTTGTGGCACAGTGGTAGTGCCCCTACCCCTGAACCAGGAGGCCCAGGTTCAAGTCCCACCTGGTCCAGAGGTGTGTAATAACATCTCTGATCAGGTTGATTAGAAAAGTAGGTTAAATTAAAAAGAAAGCCTCCACTCAAAAATGAAACAGGACGCATTACTTATAGTACTAATAATTTTAAATTCTGGATATTATGCAAAGTAAGCCATTGGCAAGCTAAAACGCTGTCACACAAACAATAAGGCATTTCTGTGACAATGATGTCAAGATGAATTAGAAACTGTCTAGAGTAATCATTTAACTAAACTGAAAATTGAACTGTACACATTGAAGTCAAAATACATCAAAGACTTTTGCAGAATTTAAAATAAGTAACTAGCAAGTGTCTCCAAGTGTTAGAGACAATACTATAGGTTGTAATATTTTGGTAAATATGCATATCAGCTCACTGTTTATTCTTACCTCCAAATCCACTGCAAATTCTTTACATTTTGAGAGTTTTTCATTCAGTTCCACCAATTCATCGAAAGTTGTGATTAACTGAAAGTTGGTCTCAGACAGAGGTTTGTACATCTACAGAGGATAAAGGAGCAAATCTGAGTTCAGTGTCCTCACAGTTCTAAGAGACTTCACCAGAAGTTATTTGCAGTTGTTACTAGTTTGTGCGTTCATTACTTTGTGAGTAAATAGAACAAAGAACAAAACAGCACAGGATCAGGCCCTTCAGCCCCCCAAGCCTGTGCCGACACATTTTGCCCTTTCATAATAAAACTGTCGTCTCTTACAGCATCCATATCCCTCTATTTCCTTCCAATTCATGCATTCATTCAGGTGCTTCTTGAATGTTTATGAAGGTACAACATTTTTCATTCCATGCACCTTTTGCAACTTAAAAGAAAGCAAGTTGATCTTCTTAGTCCTCCATATCAAACCATGCACTGGAAATGAGAAGTGTGAGAAAACTGTAGTATACTGTTTAAGCTTTTGTTTTACTTGTCCAGTTTCTTCTGCTTTTCTCACTTAGGGTCCCTACTTAACAATCAAGAGAGCAGCTCAGAAATCCTTCAAACTATAAGACTATCAAGGATAGTTTTGCCTGTTTTCCTTGCTGCACAAAATAAAACTGTGGACTTGCCACTTATGTATTCAAGCTCTACTTGCACCATCTTCTTCATAACGTAAGTGTAAAATGCAAGACATTCAATGTTCAGCTTTTCATTACTGACCTGTGGTTCTGTTTTAGCAAGTACAGACTCAGATGGTTCAAAATGATTCAGCTCATACTGGTATGGATGTGCAAGCCTGCAAAAGTAGAAGAACACAAAAGTTTGAAGTAAAATGAGACTAGCAGAAACTTTATATTCCCAGCAAATCGTGGCAGAAATTAATTTTTTTTCACAAACTACTTCTTTACCTTTGGTCCACTTATCCCACACATGTATGCCAAAGAAACATTGTTTCTAGTGTATACATACACATCTTACAGCTTTCAACTTGTTGATCATTGACATTAATCTTCTCACTATGCTACTATGACAGTATCACTTCAACACTGGTGGTGGTGGAGGAGCAAGAGCATAATTCTTCAAATCTGAGATATATCTACTCTCCCAATCCTGCCTCTCAGTACCCCTTTTGGTGTCATCAGGTTAATGCTTGAGTCACAAGAGTGCACTTTAATCATCACTCACATGTCCTGCTCACTATGCTGCATTCTCTGCTGATGAATAAAGTCAGCCAATGCTGCTGGCACATCAAGATCCTCTGGGCGTTCCATTCGACTTTGTCTGTTTAAAAGAACTACCAACCCAGAAACAAGAGTGATTAAATGATCTCAGTGATAGCATATAACAAATAGAAATACATCTTGCATTAGACTCGAAACTGGTCATATTTACATTGCAAGGAGACTCAGAACACTTTTAGCATCAATGAAGCAAATACACGCGTGATCTTGAACTCCTGGTTGCAAACGTTCTCTGATATCGGGGGATGCCCGGCAGGCTATCACTGTGAGGAACCACACTGGTGATTTGCTACTTACAGCACATGGAGAAATCATCACCTGAGATGCTTCATCATACTGAAAACAGATTCTAGAAGCACCTTATTTACACAGTTTTAAAGACACAGGAAGGACATTGGTTGAACAAAGGACAAAAGCATGTTTCAACTGATTCATTTGTGGAATATAGACATCACTAAATAGGTCAGTACTTACTATTAACCATTTAGTTGTCATCAGGAAATGGTGGTTAGCCTCATAGCTCTTGAGGTTAAGATACAGCGTATTAGGAAGGATTTTGACTCAGCTTGAGTGTAAAAGTTCAAAGTAAATGGATTAATTCTGATGTTTGGAAATTGGAAGCAGAGTTCTCTCATTTGCTGGAGGAAATTGGAAACGTTTTCTTATTTGCAACTCCTTTAGCCAAATTTCAATAATACCAGAAGAGAGGTGGCAGATGACTGGAGGACAACCAGCATGGTACAGTTATTCTAGAAGGGAGGATAGGATAAACAAGAAAATTACAGGCCAGCCAGTCTAACCTCAGCAGAAATTATTGGAATGAATTCTGAGTGACAGAATTAATCTGCACTTGGAGAGGCTGGGATTAATCAAGTACAGTCAGTGTAGTTTTGTTCAGGTGAGTTTATATTTAACAAACTTCACTGAATTTTTCGAAGAAACGAGTGTGTAGATTAAGGCAATACATTTGTCAGTCTACTTGAACTTTAGCAAGGATTTTGAGAAGGTCCTCGTTTGAGACTGATAGCAAAAGCAAGAGCAGCAAAAAGTTGAGGCAGAAGGTCAAAGGATGTTTTTATGACTGGAAGCCTGTGTCCAGTGCAGTCTCACAGGGATCACTGTTGGGGCCCTTCCTGTTTGTGCTATATTTAAATGATATGGCTTGAATGTAAAGGGTTGATCAGTAAGTAAACGGATGATATAAAAATTGGCAGGGTGGTAAACAGTAAGGACGGTAAACAGATGAAGTGATCGGAATCTGAATATGTGTGAGGTGCTTTTGGACTGGACAAACACAGCAAGGGAATACACGAAGAACAGTAAGATCCTGGGATCAGACACCAAGGATCAGAGGGATCTTGACTGTGCAAGCCCTCTGGTTCCTTCAGGTAGCAGGACAGGTAGAAGAAGTGGTTAAGAACACATATGGGATACTTGCCTTCATTAGCTAAGGTAGAGAGTTCAAGAGCAAGAAACTTATGTACACAATGCCATTCGACCAGAGCTGAAGTATTGAGCGCAATTTTGGTATCCACATGTGGGAGGGATATGATTGCACCGGAGCAGGTGCAGAGATTTATCGGGATGTTGTCTGAGTTTTAGTTGTAGAAAGATTCCATAGATTGGGTTGTTTTTCTTGGAGCAGAGGAAACTGAAGATAGACATGATTGAGATGTATGAAATTATGGGGGCATACACATGATTAACAGTAAGAGGTTTTTTTTTCACTCGATGGAAGCATCAATGACCAGGGGCACAGATGCAAGGTAAAGGGCAGAAGGTTAGAAGGGACATGAGGAAAAATGTTTTCATCCAGAGGACGGTGGGAATCTGGAACTCGCTGTCTGAGAGACTGGTAGCAGCAGAATCCCTAATAACATTTAAGTAGTATTTAGATGTGTACTTGCGATACCAAGGCATAAAAGGCTACCAGCCAAATGCTGGAAGAAGGGTTTAGAATGGTTAGGTGCTTATTTTTGACTGGCTTGGGCTTGAGCAACTAGGAGCATAATTTTGTTATTATTACGCAATGCAGCTGAGTATTGCTACTTGACACTGTGCGCTACTTAAGGCTCACAATTTGATTTATAAATCAGTTGCAAATACTGTAGATTCCTTCACAAGGGAACCTACTGGTCAGCTTTGGCTTTCTAAAATAACTCCTGCTAGAATCATAAAATAAGTGGAATATAGCATCTTTAATTAACACTGAAGGTTCAGGGACCTATAGATTAGTAAAATCAAAATGGAGCATTTACAACAATTACTTGGCTCTTCTGTCTGTAAAATGATTCAATACAGCCCTTTCAAAGGGTCCATCAAGCAAGTTAGTTTTCAGCCAATTCAATTTATGCAACATGATAGCAAGAAACAGCTGAACATATTGGATACAGCAACAACTATAGGTCCCAGCAATATCCTGGCTATAATATTGCAGTTTGGTGTTCCAGAACACCCCAGGTCTTCTGCCAAGGTTTCTTCAGTACAACTACAACCTGGTCATCTTTCCAAAAATAGAAAACTGCCCACGTATGTCCACAAAAAACTGATTAATCCTTTCAAGCCAATAATGCCCCATTAGCCTACTATGAGCCACTGGCAAAGCAATGAAAGGCACCATTCAGAGTGCTGAAGAGCAGCACTTGCACGGCAATCATCTCAGCTTGAGTCCTGACAGGCTACTCAACTCCTCACTCATTTATCCAAGTATGGACTAACAGCAGAATTACAGACGAGGTGAAAGTGACTGTCCTTAACATCAAGGCATCAATTCACTGAGAGTGTTGTCAAGGAGCCCTAGCAAAGCTGAAGTTAATTACGATCAGGGATACACTCTCTTGGCTGGGCATATACTTAAAAGAGATAAAGGATCTTTTTTTCTGATTGCTGGAAGACATGCATCTCACTCACAGGACACCACTGTATGAGCTTCTTGCAACAATCTCCTCAACCCAACTATCTCCAGCTCATTCATCAAAGGGGGCATTTGTCAATGATTTCAGTGTGGAGCTTTATTCACAAACTACAGAACATAAAGCAGTTTAGGCTGACACACCCTGAACAACATGCAGGCTTAGGCTGATGGGAAACAAGTCACCACATATTTGGCAGGCAATGATGATCTCCTACAAGAGTTTGTAATCAAATTGATATTCAATAGCAAATGTTTGCAAATGTAACCCCACTATTAGAGGGAAAATTGATAACCTAGTATTTTAACTTCAGTAGTAAGGAAAATGTTAGAATTTACAATAAAGGATACGATAAGACAGTCAGGAAAGAATGGTGACATTGGCTAGATTCAACATGGGAAATTTGTTGCAGTTTTTTTTTTGAGTATGTTGAGAACCAGTGCATTCTTTATATTTGAATTTTCAGAGGCTTTTGAGAAGATCCTATGCAGAAAGTTACTAAATTAACTTGGAACAAATGGGATTGGGGAAAAATATATTATGGACTGAAAATTGGTTAACAGACAGAAAGCAGACAATAGGTTATTTCCAGGATTACAGGCTGTTACTAATGGGGCATTGCAAGTATCAGTGTTAGGACTTCAGCTGTTCATAATCTATACAAATGATTTGAACTAAGGATTTCCAAGTATGCCAATGACAGCAAATTTGTGGGAATACAAACTGAGAGGATAACTTAAGGAGGCTTCAAATAGGACCTGGACAGGTTAAGTGAGTGAAATGGCAGATGGAATATAATGTGAATAATTATGAAATTATTTATTTTTATAGGAAATTCAGAAAATAAGAATATTACATAAATGGAGGGGGTTTGGGAAGTGTGGATATGCAAACAGACCTGTGTGTCCTTGTTTATGAGTAATTTAAAAGTTAATATGTAGATGCAGCAAGCAATTAGGAAAGCAAATGGCATGTGAGCATTCATTGCTAAGAGATTTGAACACAGGAATAAAGAGATATCTTGCTGTAGTTACATACTTTAGAGAGACCTCAATTGGAGTTGTACACAGTTTTTGTCCCCTTACTTAAATAGCATATAATTCTCAAAGTGCAAAGTTTTGAGTTGGGAAGACATGTTGAGGTCATACAGGATGTTGGTGAGGCCTCTTCTGGAGAACTGTGTCCAGTTCTGGTCACTCCGTTATAGAAAGGATATTATTAAGCTGAAGAAGGTTGAAAAGTGGGAGAAAAATGATTTAACAGGATGTTGCCAAGTATGGAAGGTTTGAGCTATAAAGAAAGGCTGGACAGGATTTTTTCTTCACTGGAGCATAGGAGGTTGAGCTCCTTAGGGAGATTTATAAAATCATGAGGCGCATGGACAGGGTCTATAATAGGTACCTTTTCTCTAAGGAAGGAGGTTTTCAAAACTAGAGTCATAGAGTCTCACAGCACAGCGACAGGCCTTTTAGCCCAAACTGATCCTTGCCAACCAAAATGTCCATCCACACTAACCCCATTTCCCTGTAATTGGCCGATATCCATGTATTTGTCCAAATGCCTTTTAAATGTTGTTAATGTACCCGCCTCAACCACTTCCGCTGGCAGCTCATTCCAAATATATTCCACCCTCTGTGTAAAAATGTTGCCCTTAGGGTTTCCCTTTACTCTTTCCCCTCTAACCTTAAACTGAGGCCCTCTAGTTCTTGATTCCCCAACCCTAGGAAAAAGACTGAGTGCATTCATTCTATCCATGTTTATGATCTTATACACCTCTATAATGTTCCCCCTCAGTTTCCTACACTATGAAGAAAAAAGTCCCAGCTTGTCCAACCTCTCCCTATAACTCATTGAATCCAGGCAACATCCTTATAAATTTGTTCTGCACTCTTTCCAGTTTAATAACATCCTTTCGATAACAAGGTGACCAAAACTGAACATAATATTCCCCAAGTGTGGTCTCATCAATGTCCTGTACTGCAACATAACTTCCCAACTTCTATACTAAATGCCCTGACTGGTGAAGGCCAGTGTGCCAAAAGCCTTCTTCACTGCCCTGTCTACCTGTGACTCCACTTTCAGAGAACTGTTAACCTGAACTCCAAGGTCCTCTGTTCCACTTCACTCTTTAAGGCCTACCACTCACCATGAAACTCCTACCTTGATTTATCTTTGCAAAATGCATGACCTTAAAAACTTATCTATAGTAAACTCCATTTGCCATTTCTCAGCCCACTTTCCCCAGTTGATCAAGGTCCTGCAGCAATTTATGATAACCTTCCTCACTGTCCACGATACCACCTATTTTAGTGTCATCTGCAAACTTGCTAATCGTGCCTTGTACATTCTCTTCCAAAAGCATTAATATAGAGAACAGTAATGGGCCAGCACCGACCCCTGAGGCACTCCACTAGTCACAGGCCTCCAGTCTGACAAGCATCCTTCCACTATTACTCTCTGCTTCCTTCCATCAAGCCAATTTTGTATCCAATTTGCCAGTTGTCCCAGATTCCATGCGATCCAACCTTCCAGAGCAGCCTACTACTTGGAACCTTAGCAAATGCCTTACTGAAATCATACGGACTATGTCTAGCGTGCTGCCCTCGTCAACCTTCCTGGTGACTTCATCAAATGTGTGAAGAGTGATCTCCCACTCACTCACTCCCATGCTGACTACTCCTGATCAAACACTGTCTTTCCAAATCCATATATATCTTATCTCTCAGAATCTTCTCAAGTAACTTACCCACCACAGATGCTAAGCTTACTGGTCTTTGTTCCCAGGCTTTTCTCAGCCCTTCTTGAATAACGGGACAACTTTTTCCAACCTCTCGGCTTCTGGGACCTCACCCGTGGCTAACGATGATATAAAAATATCAGCCAGGGGATTTATCCACCTTCATACATTCTAATACATCAAACAGGTCCACTAATGTGATATGGACTGTCCCCATGATATCACCACTAACTTCCCCAAGTTCTCAAGTCTTCATGGCTGTCTCCATGGTAAACACAGAGGAGAACTTCTCCCATCTCCCGTGGTTCCACACATACATGTCCACTTTGGTCTTTGAGAGGCCCTATTCTCTCTCCAGTTAGTCTTTTTTCTTTAATATACTTAAAAGTACCTCTTTGGATTCACCCTAATCTTCTCAGCCAAGGTTATCTCATGCTCCCCTTTTGCCTTCCTGATTTCCTTCTTCAGTAAACTCCTGTATTCCCTGTAAACTCCAGCGATTCCTTTGATCCCAGCTGCCTGTTCCTGAGCCACACCTCCTCCTCCTTTCTGGTCAGAGCCTCAATATGTCTCGTCATCCAGGGCTCCCTATTCCTGCCAACTTTGCCATTCACCCTCACAGGTACACACAGATCTTAAACTCTAGCTATCTCACTTTGTTGTGGTTCTGTTCGCCGAGCTGGGAATTTGTGTTGCAGACGTTTCGTCCCCTGTCTAGGTGACATCCTCAGTGCTTGGGAGCCTCCTGTGAAGCGCTTCTGTGATGTTTCCCCTGGCATTTATAGTGGTTTGTTTTTGCCGCTTCCGGTTGTCAGTTCCAGCTGTCCGCTGCAGTGGCCGGTATATTGCGTCCAGGTCGATATGTTTGTTGATAGAATCTGTGGATGAGTGCCATGCCTCTAGGAATTCCCTGGCTGTACTTTGTTTGGCTTGTCCTATAATAATAGTGTTATCCCAGTCGAACTCATGTTGCTTGCCATCTGCGTGCGTGTCATCTCAATTTTAAAGCCCTTCCACTTGCCAGAAGTCCCTTTGCCTGCAAACAAACTACAGAACAATCTCCGAACTAGACAGGCAGATAATTGAGAGTTCGGATAATGGATTGTACAGATAATGGATAGCACTTTTACAGGACGTTGAGATCCTGTTCTGATAATCCGAAATTCAGATAATTGATGTTCGGATAATCAAGGTTGTTCTGTACTCCAATCAACCCCTGTAAGCTCTTGTTTGAATTCCATCAAAATTTGCCTTGCCCCAATTTAGAAATTGGGACCAGAAAATTTTTAAGCTGAGAGGACAGAGATTTAGAGAAGACATGAGGGGAAGACATGAGAGGAGGTAACTAATCTTACCCAAATTCCCCATTTTCTGTTAAGTCCAAGTTCAGCTTAGAGTATGCCTCAGCAAAGGGGAAACACAAGTTCAGCATTACGTCAGCCCCAATCTTCACCCACTAATTATACAAAGCTATTTGGAAAGAAACTGTCAGGAATACTCAGAGGTTACAAAGTGAAATAGACAGGTCAAGGGAGTGGGCAACAAAATGGAAGATGGAGTATAATGTGGGAAAGTTGGAAATTATTTTTTTTAGTCAAGCACTGAAGACCAGAATATTTTCTGAAAGGTTGACGCTTGTAAAGGTGGATGTTCAAGACATTTGAGTGTGGTCATAAAATGACATAAAATAAATGTGCAAATACCGCAAGTAGGGCAAATGGTAGGTTGGCCTTTACTGCAAAACAGCTGGACTACAATCTTGCTACAATTGTACAGGGCTTTGACGACAACATCTAGAATACTGTGAGTAGTTGTTTTCTTCATATTTAAGGAAGAATACAGGTAGTTCTCCTATAATACGTATTTCGTTAATGTAAATGTGCTGTCACGCGATTGACGAATTGGGGACATGGTTTCGAGAGCGCAAATATTTAAAGTGTATATTAGTTACAATGCGGTTCCAGCCCCATTAGTTTAAATGGTGCTGCTATTACACGATTTTCTTGAAGCACAGGATTGCATGAGAATGGAACTACTGCACTATAGCAGAACAGACCGTATATTTGCATTTTAGACAGTACAGTGAAAGTTTTATAGGTTGTTTCTTAGGTGAAAGTTGCCTTATTATGACAGGCTGAATAAGTTGGCATTATGTTCTTCTAAACTCCCAGAGAATAAGGGTTGATGTAATTGAAACATAGAAGGTCCTGAAGGGGCGCGATAGTGGAGGCATTAAGATTGTTTCCACCTGGTCAGGAACCTAAGCCAAAGGCAGGTGAAGAATCAGTCATCTGACAAATAATTTCAGACTGAGACAAGGAAGAACTAATCCGAAAGTTCTGAATCTTTGTTACTCTACCTCAGAGTTACAGATTATGCATTGTTGGATACATTGAAGGCTGGGATAGACAGATATTTGAGCACAAATGTCAGATAAGTACAAAGCTGAGGATTAAATTTTTCAACAAAATACCATAAGTTATTTACTCAGAAATAATAAACTATATATATTTTGCTAACAACTGTGATCTGAATTTTGATTTCAATGATTTCGAGAATTGCAATTTTAACCAGCTGTTATCCCAAGTTGTAAGCACTAATTTAACCACACAAGATAAACTTTGATCTACAAATTTACTTTTAAAAAAACTGCAGCCGAGAAATGCTTGTCAAACAACCCGAGTCAGACCTTATTTACATCAGCATCAGGTTAGTAAGCTTACTGGGTTATACCTGCAGGGAGTGGCTTCAAGGCATTGGGTTTGATGAAGAGCTTTGGCACAAAAGGAGTGTTGGAATTGTCGACCTTCTCTTTGAACTTCACCTGAGGTCGTGGAATGTTTTTTGCATGAAACAGACGGAACGTTTCAGACTTTGATTTCTTCAAATCAGTATTCTGCAAAGGGAACGGATTGAAAATATTAGGAGCTGCTTTTCACTAGTGATGTGCACTTTTACATAATCCAATGCTTTATTCATTGAGAGATGATTGCAAGTAGACCCGCGATTGTGCCAATTCAAGTCCAGTATTTGCATACTTAGTGCCTGTACTTTATTTGACCCATGTGCAACAGAAATCAATCCGAACTTACCTTGCGGTTCCAGCTGGAGATGATGGTCTTTGGAGGTTGAAGTCCTGCTGGGAGAACTGGCTGCTGATTCTTGTTCACACCTGAAGCTTCATCCAGTAAAATACCCTAAAATGATAAATCCAACAAGAGGTCAGGAAAGTTCACGACATGGAAGTTTAGACAGATTAAAATTCTCAGGGATATGTCGTTCATTAAAAAAAAATCCAACATTTTAGTTGTCAGAATAAATCTGTAACAAATGAATTTTGAGTTCTAGGTCTTGCTTACTCTCATCTCTCCCTCCTTCCTGTATAGAGTATAGACTGGACTCAGGAAAATACTTTGATTAATTCATTAAAAAAAAAACAAATAAATCACAGTATAATAAAAATGGTTTGGGTACAATTTCAAAGTGAAAATGTTAATGAGCAACTCAGAAATATTGTTTATTATTTACTGCAACTCATACACTATCAGTCCACTGTATCCAATCAGACTTGGAAAAACTGCAACATTCACATATTCCAGCTACATTTTTCTGGATAATTCTGCTACACATTTTCTCAGTTCATGGGTCCATATCTGCAAAAACATTAATATAAACATAAGATACAATAACAGCTGTGTCATACATACAACTTGTTCAAGAATAACATCATTTGCATCCACCAACAAGTCAAATTTGTCCTCCAGTTCTGTCACTTTGTTACGGACTCTGATGTGGCTTCGACAGCCATGATACTGCATAAGCTGACTCATGCTGCAAAATTAAATTTTTGAAAATTAATAATCTTTCGTAGTAAGTCAGTATAACAAGTTCATCCAGAGCAGAGTGATAACAAGACTTATTAACAGCACTGATACCAAAACCCTATTGGAAAAACACTGTTTCATTACTCGTGTGATGTTAATTTTATCACCTAAAATTACATCAATCACAGACATTACCAGATATTTCTTTAATATTATAGTTCTGCTGTCTGAAAGTGAGATTGAAGGATAAGATCAGTAACTATTCTAGTTCAGATTGATGTAATACAACCATTTTACATTCACACCACCATATTTTACCAACGTCTGAGTGACAATTCACAATTAACCAATGAGTCTGAACACAAAAATTAGCTTAAGTACAAAAGGAAAGATCTTAATGATATCTGAATATAATAAAATTTTATTGTTAAACACTAGCGAGGAAATAACATGATGGAAGGAGAATCAAATATATACATTGCTGCTGAGATGCTTTTAATACAGATCTTTTTCAGCCATGTAATAGATGAGGTATCTATCATGAAGGCTCACCTCACTTCAATTCAGAAGTAGATTATAGTACTTTTTGAAGTAGCTTATCTATTCTGGATAGTGACTACATCTTCCCGTTTAACAAGGGCATCCAACCTTCAAGAGCAGCAAACTCAAAGCAGCACAAAAATTCCTGCCATACCTTTTCTCTCATTACCCCCAGCAATAATCCAGTATTTTTCTTGTAAATCCAGAAATTGATCATTAGCAGACAACTAAAGTGCAGGTTCAAAGGAAAACCCAATTCCCATTGTCGTAAGAATATCAGAATTGGAAGCAGCAGTATGACATATGGCTCCTGAAGCCTACTCTGCCAATTATTAAGATTAACGCTGATCATTGACTTCAAGTTCTCCTTCTTACCTGATCCACAAATCTCTCAACATGTATCCATCTCAGCTTTGAAAATACTCAATGACCAAGAGTCCCAAAGCTCTGTGGAGTACAGAACTCCAAAGATTCATACATTTCTGGGTGATGAAATGGTCCAGCTCCATTATCTGATCTTTCCAGATCCGACCCGTTCACAGGGCAACTGTGAACCGCTGTTAGCAGTATTCAATTGATTTCATTCCTTTCCAACTTTAGGAAAAATAATTGGAGCACCCAAATTGCTATCTTGCCTTGTCTCAGTAAATGTGACACAAACTGGGAATTAAATCTAGAATATTCCATATCGGTATCACTAAGTGATGTTATTATCTGCTCTGATAGCTAGAAGTTAAAGTACACATTTTTGCACGTTCTCTTGATTAAAAAGTGCATCTGTTATGATTTCTCACCAGCTCAGGAGACGATCAGCTTGGGTGTCACAGAAAGATTGAAATCCAGGGAAACTCCGGTAAAAGTCAAACTCATCACCTGGTTGAGGAAGCCCATTGGAGGCTTTGGTAGTTGAAACCACTGTCCCCAAAACATGCTGCACAAAGGGGAGAGAAAAATACACTGACTGATTAGATGTTATGTCCCTAAATCACAAAGCAATCTGGTAGCCCAAAATAAAACAAGATCAAATGTGCAGTTTTGGTCTTTTTATTTAAGGAATGATGTAAGTGCAGCATGGTGGCTCAGTGGTTAGCACTGCTGGCTCACAGCACCGCTGGCTCACAGCACCAGGAACCGGGGATCGATTCCTGCCTCGTGGAGTTTGCACGTACTCCCCAGTCTGCATGGGTTTTTCCTGGGTGCTGTAGCTTTCTCCCACAATCCAAAGATGTGCAGGTTAGGTGAATTGGCCATGCTAAATTGCTCGTAGTGTTAGGTGCATTAGTCAGAGGTAAATGTAGGGGAATAGGTCTGGGTGTGTTGCTCTTTGGAGGATCATGTGAACTTGTTGGGCTGAAGGGCCTGTTCCCATACTGTGGGGAATTCAATCAAAAATCTAAATGTGTTGGAAGTGGGAAGAGTTACTAAACAGTTACCTTGAAGAAGGGGTAGCCTAATGAGAATAGGTTACTTCTTGTAGGTGGGTTGAGAATTAAGTCACACTGATTTAAAATTACAGGTTGGCCTTTTAGGCTAGATGAAGGGAATGGTGGAAATGGCGGCTGATGGTCCTTTGGATGCTAGTGGGATGGTAGATGAGGACAAAGGGGATCCTATCACTGTTGTGAGAGAGAACAGAGGGGATGAAGGCCAAAGTGCTGGAAATGGAGAGGGATTGAGGGCCAAAGTACGAGCAATGGGGTCCCTGAGAGCCACAGCTGAGGAAGAAGTTGGATATTTTGAATGCCCCCTTGTCAAAGTTGACATCATCAGAACAAATGTAATAGAGACGGAGGAACTGAAAGAATGGAATAGTCTTTACAGAAAGCAGGGTGAGAGGTCATATAGTGATAGTAACTGTGGGAGTCAGTGAGTTTGTAGTGTATACTGGTGGCCAGCCTATTCCCAGAAAGGGAAGATTCAGAGATGTACCAGGTGAAGGTGTGAGCGGAGTTGAAATTGGAAGCAAAGTTGATAAACGTTTCCAATTCCAGATGAGAGAAGGAAGTAGTAGAACTGGAAAAAGGAATGTTCCACATTACCCACAGAGACAGGCATAACTGGGCCCCACGTGGGTACTCATGACCAGACTGGTGTCCTGAAGAAAGTGAGAAGCTATTTAAAGTGAGGATGAGCTTGGCCAAGTGGAGAAGGGTGGTGGTGGAGGATGAGAACAGTTCAAGCTTTTTTTTCCAAGACGACATTGCAGGCCCGAGACCATCCTGATTGGGCATGGATGAGTAACGGGATTGTGCATATATTGGAGGAAGAAGCGCCTGGAGCCCATGAATTAGAAATTTTGAAATTAACGAAAAGTGTCAAAGGAATTGTGGATGTAAGTAGGAAGGTATTGGATGAGGGGAAAAAAAACAAGTTGAGCTAGAAAGAGATGAGTTCTGTGAGGTAGGAGCAGGCAAAAGCAATGAGTCTTCCCAGGTAATCCTGTTTGTGGATTTTGTGAACGAGGTGGAAATGGGCTGTGCAGGGGTGTGACTATGAGTTTAGATACAGTTGGTGGCAGTGATGGAAATCACCAGATGAAATAAGGTTAGTGACCATTGTAGATCCAACAACTCAATGTTCGATGGTGGGGTCACGGTCCAGGGGGAGAAAAGAGGCATCCTAGAGCTGGCACTCAGCCTCTGCAACGTAGAGGCCAGTACACCACACAAAAGCAGCACCACAGGCTTGATCACAAAGTCAGGATTGGAATTGAGAGCACGGATTGCAGTCAGTTCAAAGGGTTTGAATGGGTGACGATGGGAGAGACATTGAGGGGACCAGTGTCAGATCTCAATCCTGAGCTGCTGCCTGATCTGAAGACCTTTCATTTATGTATTGCCCACGATCATCCCTAACCCAGTAGTTGGTCAGATGGTGCCACAGTAAATACAGTCAGGGGAGCTAGGGCACATGAAATCTTGTGGCATTTGTCCGGCTAGGGCTAGGGCTAGGGCAACCCCTAATGACAGCCGCCCCCTCCCCCACCATCATCACCCCCGGCTGACGGACCTACCCACCACCGTCCACGTCGGTGTTGAAGAACACATGAAGGAGGGGGGGAGGGGGGGGTCCCCGCCATCATTCTCCCCTCCCCCCCGCACAAACACACCACTACCAACCTTCACAAAGCTATCCGCGTCACTGAAACCCGGGATGGGGCCGTCACCGCTGAGAGGCCTCTCTCCCGGATCCGGATCCTCCGCCGATCTCCCCCGCGCCGCCATCTTGCAGACTAACGAACCCTCGCGAGGGGGTGGGGCGGTAAGGTTGATTCTCGCGAGAGTTGCGGGGTGTGGGTGGAGACTGACCCCAGAGGCAGAGCCAGACGGTCAGAGGGCGTCACGTGAGGACAATCCTGGGCGGGCCCGATGGCGCGTCACGTGGTATCGGCGCGTCACGTGGGATCAGTCCCACTCTGGGCGCGTAGGCACGTGCTGAGGGACCCTGGCATAAGGCGCCGGTCTTGCGGTGGTAGTGTATCTACCTCTGAATCAGGAGGCAGAGGTTCAAGTCTCTCCTCCTCCAGAGGGGCGTAAAAGACAGGCTGATTGGAAAGTATCTAGGCTACTGGCCTGGTTCCTACTCTTGCTCACCTATTCCCTGCCCAGATTTGCTTGGTGGTCACTCTTGCAATGCTGCTGCAATGCTGCATTGTTGGAGATGCTGGGTTATGAACAAAAGGTTCAATTGAGACCTGTCTGCCAGGTGTGAAACGTGCAGGGTGTGAAATGTGCAGTACTAATGATAGGACGAGCAAAACGTTCTCAATGACACAAACAATACTTATTCCTTGGGTAACGACACAAAGGTATTTGTCTGGTTAGCATGCAAAACAATACTTTACACTGTATCTCAGTACACATGACAATAATAAATCAAATCAAACTTCAGAACTTTAAAAACTGTTAATGGATTGAAAGCATCAACAAAGATAAAATATACATGGATTGAAGCAGCAATAATGGTGTCTGGAATAAATTAAAGTCAAGGGCAAATTTGTACAGGTTTGAAAGCAATTAGCTATGTCTCTGAGGAAGACTTAAAGTTACATAAACAAAAGTGTTTTATCAATTGCTTGATGAATGGCTGCCTCACACCACAAGGACAACTGATTGCCTTTGTTACGA
The DNA here is from genome assembly GCF_037043375.1 of Chiloscyllium plagiosum. Taxonomy (NCBI): domain Eukaryota; kingdom Metazoa; phylum Chordata; class Chondrichthyes; order Orectolobiformes; family Hemiscylliidae; genus Chiloscyllium; species Chiloscyllium plagiosum. The sequence continues at coordinate 34,438,086 of NW_028270175.1, read as the reverse complement.
GATGACGGTGAATCCCTCTGTTAATTAAACCAAACACCCAGAAAAGCTCAACTCATCTTGTACTCTGTTAAAATACGAGGGACAGTGAATTCCCAAATTCCACTATTTAAAGAAAATAATGTCAATTTATGTTTTAACTCTAAAAGTGAACATTCAACAATTATCTACAATTTAAGGTCCTTCTTTCTCTTAACTGCTTATTACCTATCTCCAACTCTACAACAATATGCTGTTCCAATAAGGCACTTATTAAAATTACATCAACTTAATTTTAAAACCACACAGCCGCTGTTGTATGTGATTTCATCCTTCTGGCTGCTGAATTCCCTGGGCTGTCTTCTTTCTTTTTAGTGTGAATGTGTTTCGTATGAAGAAGAACCTTTGATAGAGAATGTTTCCAAATTCTTGGATCTGTCTGGATCTGGATGGCAGTTGCTCTCTCTACAATTTTCAAAACATCTGCATTGGTTCGTCTTATTGGTTTGATGTTGGCAAAATAATAAATTCAAACTTGACAGGGTTTTAGCATCCTGGAACATAATTTAAACTGATTAGTTAAATTCAAATTGTTGTCAAAACAACCAAAACTCAAATATCTATTTCACAGCCAGGTACCGTACACACCTTAAACTTCATAACACCTTGCTGAAGAATTTAATGAGTTAACTCCAGGAAAGTTTTCTTTTACCAGAAAGTTAATGCTAAACATAACAAGGAATGGGGAAGCTACTTCTGATAAGAAGGCAAGCTACAGATTTTGCAATAATTTGGATGAAAGAATCATCATTATGTGACATCATGGACCTGAAGGATGAAAATCTATATGAGAATCTAACATCAGAACTATTCAGCAGCAGGACTTTGAAGAACAGTGCAGAAGGTTTGAATCCTGGGCACTTCCAGAGACTGACACTGTTGGTTGGAATCGTAGCTAAATTCCAATATTAATCAGGTAAACACCAATGAGTTGTGAGGTTTTATTTGCTTAATAACAGAGTTATTTTGGTTACCAAAAATGCAGTAAAATTTAAGTCATTGTTTCAGTGTTTGATTATCTGTGAGATTTCCTAATAAGTAGCCAAATTAAATGAAATTTGTGATTTACTCATCCCAAAGTGTTTTTTAACATCTCTCCAAATTTTTAGGCTATGACCCCTAATTCTAGAATCTTCAGTCATTGGAAATCTTTGTCTTTGCCTATGCTGTCTTTCCTTGTTAACATCCTGAAGACCTTGATTAGATTACCCTTTAACCATCTACATTCTAGAGAATCAAGACCTAATTTCTGTACTCATAACTTAATGCCTGAAGTCCAGATATCATTCTTGTAACCCTGTGCTGAACACTCTCCAGGACTAAAACATCCTTCCTAAGGTGTGGTCCCCAGATCTGCTCACCGTATTCTAAATGGAGTCTGACTAGGGTTTTGTATAACTGTAGAGTCAAAACGTGTGGCATTGGAAAAGCACAGCAGGTCAGGCAGCATCAGAGGAGCAGGAGATTCAATGTTTTGGGCATAATCCCTTCATCAGGAATGCAGTATAACTGAGGTATGATGTTTTCATCTCTGTACTCCAGCACTTTAGATATGAAGGCTGCATTCCACTAGAATGAGATTTTATTGCAACATGTACTCAAGTACAGGGATACAAGGATACAGTGACAAGTTTACAATATTGCCATCACAGTGCCCACCTCAGATACAAGGTATGCTGGTACAAAGTTTTAGATACAAAGTAGAAAAATAAAGAAATTAGTTAAAAGTTCAACATTGCAATTGTCAGTATAAAGCAGTAAATAAGAAATAAAGTTAAAAATTTCATTTACAGTCCTTTCTTTAGCCATGGGCCTGCAGTTGCTCCACGCTGGTCTTTCCTTATGTAAACTCAATTTCTCAATCACTCTGACCTGCCATCTGGGCTCACCAGCCGCTTCGCCACAAGCTGCCAATGTCCTGCTTTGGTGCTGCTCCAGGACTCAGCTGCTTCTGCGATGCCACCAGAATTCTGCTCGGGCACAGCAACAGCCTCTTGGCTGACTACCAAACCCCTCACTCTCAGCTCCCAGACGCTGCCATTGCCTCCACGATCAAGCTCCCTCCAGAAGGTAAGTAGAGAAGAAAAGAAACTATAAAAAGAAAAAAGCAAGAAGAAAAGCAGTCGAAGGAGACATGCTCCAGCTCAGGAGCCCTATTCTGCCACCATCTTGGATTAGCCTTCTTGACTATTTTCTGCACCTGTTCGTAGTACGTTAAAGAGCTATGCATCGGAACCCTGAGATCTTATTGGACATCTTGCTGCTTTTTGAGGCCATGGAAGTCTCTACTTGAGTGCAAGTCTTTATTTACTACAATCACATTTTCTTATATAGATTTTTGCCCACCAATGGCTGACCCTGAAATATCAACATTTCCTTTACAAAACTTTTTTGACTTGCTGCATGTTAAATTGCTTTGCATTTTGTTTTACATGTTTGCTGGTATTGTGGTTTGCATAGCATCTGAGCTGGCATCCTGCATTTTAATGGATTTTCCGGTCACTCACTTGTGGAGACATCTACAGGAAATGTACAATTGGTGAAATGTCTAAGGTTGAGCTCAGATCAAAGAATAATATTATTACAACTTATATGTAATCACTCAGAAATAAATGCAGTATCTGTATGCATGCTTTGATGTGCTGTATGTGTAGAAACTCTTTATGCAGAACAGGTCGGCAAGCAGGAAACAAAGAGTAGGAATAAACAGGTCAGCCACTGATTAGTGGGGTACCGCGGGGATTAATGCTTGGGCCCCAATTATTCACAAGATATATCATTTAGATGATGAAACAGAATATAATTTCTCCAAATTTGCAGACAATACTAAGCTGGGTGGGAGGGTGCACTGTGAGAAGATTCAGTATAATTTAGGCAAGTTGAGTGAGCAAATATATGGCACATGAAGAATAATGTGGAAAATGTGAGTAACAAAAATGGAAAAAGACAGATAATTATCTGACTAGTATTAGACTGGGAAAGGGCAAGGTGCAATGAGAGCTGAGTGTCTTGCACATCAGATGCTGAAAGTAAGCATGCAGGTGCAGCAGGTGTTAAAGAAGGCAAATAGTATGTTTGCTTGTGTACCAAGAGGATTTGAGTACCTAACTCTAACCTGGAATATTATGTGCAGGTTTGGTGTTTTTACCTGAGGAATGATGTTTTGGCTATTGAGAGAGTATGACAAAGATTTACCAGACTGATTTATAGGATGGCAGGACTAATATGAATAGACTACTGGATCAATCAAGACTATTTTCATTGGCATTTAAAAGAATGGGGGGGGGGGGGGGGGATTTCAAAGAAACCTGGAAAATTTTCACAGAATCAGACAGGCTAGATGCAATAAGGATGTTCCCAGTGACTAGGGAATCCAGAATGAGGGGTCCCAGCCTAAACATACGGATAAGCAATTTAGGACAGAGATAAGAATTTTTTTCACCCAAAATGGTCAAGTCTGGGGAATTCTTTGCCACAGAACACAGTTGTGGCCAAAACATTTAATGTTTTCAAGGAGTTACGTATAAATAGAGTCATAGAGATGTACAGCATGGAAGCATGCCGACCAGATAACCTAAAGAAATCTAGTCCCATTAGCCAGCACTTGGCCCATATCTCTCTAAACCCTTCCTCTTCATATACCCATCCAAATGCCATTTAAATGCTGTAATTGTACCAGCCTCCACCACTTCTTCTGCAGCTCATTTCATACATGCACCACCCTCTGCGTGAAAGTTGCCCCTTAGGTCCCTTTTAAACTTTTGCCCTCTTACTCTAAAACCTATGCCTTGTGGATCTGGATCCTCCCACCCCAGGGAAAAGACCTTGTTTATTTACCCTATCCATGCCCCTCGTGATTTTATAAACCTCTGTAAGGTCACCCCTCAGCCTCCACACTCTGGGGAAAACAGCCCCAGCCTACTCAGCCTCTCCCCATAGCGCAAACCCTCCAACCTTGACAACATCCATATAAATCTTTTCTGAACCTTTTCAAGTTTCACACCACTTTTGAATAGGAAGAAGACCAGAATTGCACACAGTAATCCAAATGTGGCCTAACCAATGTCCTATACAGCTGCAACATGACCTCCCAACTCCTATACTCTATGCACTGACCAATAAAGGAAGCATACCAAAAATCTTCACTATCCTATCTACCTGCGACTCCACTTTCAAGGAACTGTGAACCTGCACTCCAAGGTCTTAAGACTAAAGGGATCAAAGTGTTTTGGGGGAGAAATTGGGAACAGGATAATCAGTTGTGATCATATTAAATGACTGAGCTTGCTTGAAGGGCTGAATGGCCCACACTGCTCTTATTTTTATACGTGGATGTCTAATTTTGTTTCTTAAATTTCCTGTTTGTGAAGTTAAATTTGTCTGATACTTATTTAATATTATAATTAAATAAGTTGTTGAGGGAGTGTTCGCAAGATTGGAAGATAATATTTGATATCCGAGACTTTGTGATTGTTGAGTTTATTTCATTATTTATTATTTGACTACTGATTAATCAGGATTATTGCTTAAGAGAATTGCTCAGTTTTGAAGCTGCAAATTTCATCACATTTCAGTGTTTCATATGCAGGGAAAAACCAACTTAGACAAGTATTGTTAACTTCTTTAAATTTATCACAGGATGTGGTCTTTCTGGCCAGGCCTTTATTTATGGTCCATCCCTAATTGACCTGAGGGCAGTTGAGAGTCAACTAAATTGCTGTGGGTCTGGAGTCACGTGGAGGCTAGAATGGCTGAGTAAGGCAGTTTTCCTACCCTAATGGGTAATCATTAGACTTTTAATCCCAGACTTTTTAATTGAATTAACTGGGGTCTCTGGATTAATAGTCTAGTTATAACACCACTGGGCCATCGCCTCCCCTAAAAACTGGTATTTGTTCATGTCATTTTGGCTGATCACACAAGGAGCAATTTAGCTAAACTGATCATCTTAATTTAGTAGAACTAAGCAAGCAATTAATTTTGCACACAGGAATTTCAGTTTAATATACATTGATGAAATCCACTAACGGTCATTGGTGAAAAGTGAAAACATGTTCTTTGTGCCTTTAAGCAAACTTCAAAACTTTATTTGAATGCTTTTGAATGTGGTCACACCTAAAAAATATAGAAAACATTCAAAGTTTGTGAGAAGATTTGTAGCTCGGGTGCTCGTTGCTGTGGTTCTGTTCGCCGAGCTGGAAGTTTTTGTTGCAAACGTTTCGTCCCCTGTCTAGGTGACATCCTCAGTGCTTGGGAGCCTCCTGTGAAGCGCTTCTGTGGTGTTTCCTCCGGCATTTATAGTGGCCTGTCCCTGCCGCTTCCGGTTGTCAGTTTAAGCTGTCCGCTGTAGTGGCCGGTATATTGGGTCCAGGTCTATGTGTTTGTTGATGGAGTTTGTGGATGAGTGCCATGCTTCTAGGAATTCCCTGGCTGTTCTTTGTTTCGCTTGCCCTATAATGGTAGTGTTGTCCCAGTCAAATTCATGTTGCTTGTCGTCTGCATGTGCACGAATTTGACTGGGACAACACTACCATTATAGGGCAAGCCAAACAAAGAACAGCCAGGGAATTCCTAGAAGCATGGCACTCATCCACAAACTCCATCAACAAACACATAGACCTGGACCCAATATACCGGCCACTACGGCGGACAGCTGAAACTGACAACCGGAAGCGGCAGGGACAGGCCACTATAAATGCCAGAGGAAACACCACAGAAGCGCTTCACAGGAGGCTCCCAAGCACTGAGGATGTCACCTAGACAGGGGACGAAACGTTTGCAACAAAAACTTCCAGCTTGGCGAACAGAACCACAGCAATATAGAAAACATCCTGTGCACACGGAGTTGAATTTTTCTGAAGATCATCAAGCTTGGAGATGGGGATTCAAAGGCCCTGATGAAACCCCAGGTACACGATAACTTGAAACAGAATTTTTTTTTGGACCCGTCGACATTATTGATACTCTTCTCAAGCCTCCACCATCAATCTTTATATAATTCTATCAGCACGACCCTCTATTCCTTGCAGCTACACTATTTTCCTGAACTACTGCACAGGATTAAGCTCCACATTTTTGCCTCTCTCTAGGTAAATACGTTTCTTCTGAATTTTCAATTTGATTAATTGGTGTTTATCTTATAATGATAGCCACCAGTTTTGCTTCTTGCTGGACTGAAACACTCTCCTGAAACTAGTCTACCACATCATTTCACAAGGTGACCTCTATCTTTTTAATCTTTACCTTTGTTTGATAGAAAAAAAGACACAATCTGACTATCTTGGCAAGAGTTGTGTTTTGATTTTGCAACAAGGATTTTTGGTAAAGTTTTTCATGGTTCTCCCACCAATATATTTGTAGGTGAGATTAGTGTGCCCAACTTGTCCCTCAATTTACAGAGGTGGGTAAGGTGCCAGTCAGCCTATCTAAGCTTGGATCTTTCAGGCCCCTGAGAAGACAACTAACTGCCATTTAAAGGTCTCTTTCTGTCTCCACAGCAATGTTTTGGTCTGAAGGGGAAAGCAGATGCAATTATTTTATAAAATTCATTCACAAGATGAGGGCATCACTGGCTAGGCAACATTTATTGCCCATTCTTAAATTGCCCAGAGGGCAGTTAAGAATCCACCACATTTCTGTGGATCTGGAGTCACATGTAGACCATACCAGGTAAGAGTGGAAGAACACAACAAGCCAGGCAGCATCAGGAGGTGCCTCCTGGCTTGCTGTATTCTTTCAGCCTCTTGCCTGTCTATTTTGGATTCTAGCATCTGCAGTTTTTTTAAAATCTCAGACCAGGTAAGAGTGGTAGTTTCCTTCCCTAAAGGACATTAGTGAACCAGATGGGTTTTCCTGGCTATGGATACCTGGTCATTGTTAGACTCTTAATTCCAGTTATTGATTAAATTCAACTGTGGCAGGATTCAAACCCATGTCCCCTGAATATTATCTGGCTCTCTGAATTAACAGTTCTGCGATAATACCACTAGGCCATCGCCTTCCCGAAATGACCAAACTAGTAGCTTTCACTACACAGGCAGGAATGGTGAGCACCAACTTTGAAGGATTCCTGTGCTCATTGGGAGCAGCCTCCTTCCTAAACTAGTACTGTCCCTTTCTTCATTCCCACCCCTCAAAAACACTTTCAAACCTGACCCACCATTTCCCCCTCACTTGTGTCTGGACTTACCCAAGTTTAGAATGCACCTTTTCTTCTCAGGGTCTGCCTACAGTCCCAACAGTGGCTACTACTAGGACTATAGAGTTACTGGCTATTCATGAGAGGCAGCTCAATTCTCAATCAGTTGAAACTGATTATTATTACTGTATTATTATTGCTGTAAGTGTCGGATTTCTAGTTGGTGAGGAGCTGATAGATGACCTTTCCGCGAGGATTAGGGTGGGGAGTAATTGTCCTCCCTCTTAACATTTTCCCTAATCTAACTGGTCACATTGTATACAGCTACTACCGCTTCTCTGTTACTTCTCAAACTATATTTTTTGTTATTTATAGCCTAAACCATAGCTCAGCAGTGCTTATTCTATCACTTTTTGAAGCCCTCGGAAGGTTCTGATAAATCCTGTAATATGGGCACAATACAATAAATTCTGTTGGATTCTGTGCAATGATAATATCAGACATTTTTGTGCAAAACATACTATTTCAATTATTGTCTTTGGTACTGAACACAAAAATCATTGGTAAAAGCCCAAAACACATTAGATGGCATCTACTGACAGTTCTGCATCAGTGCCAGATCAGTCACACGTACATTTAAGTCATGTCGGTATGTAAGAGTCAATGCCATGTTGCATGTGCAAGACCAATTGTTTAAAAACCACAAGAACTGCAGATGCTGTAAATCAGGAACAAAAACAAATTGTTAGAAAAGCTTAGCAGGTCTGGCAGCATCTGTGAAGAGAAACCAGAGTTAACCTTTTGGTCTGGTGACCCTTCCTCAGAACTATTCCGAGAATTGACTTCTCTTCCCGGATGTGCTAGATCTGCTGAGCTTTTCCAGAAACTTCTGTAAGACTTTGTTTGTTTGCTTGCTTGTGCACATTCCTTTGTGCATAACATCTTAATAGTTGAGAAAGTGGATATGTAGTGATCAGTTATCAAAGAGGAGTTGTTCAAGTTCGGTTGTACTTTTGCTCAAAATAATGTGTTTCTTTCTTGATTTTCATCCATTACAAAACGGGTGATTTGGTGACATCCTGTGACAATAAAAGGTATTGCAGATTACAGAAACTCAGCTCTCAAAATGCACAATTTTAAGGAGGACAATTAACAATTCATGTGATACTAACACTAAAATCACACCTGTCAATGCTCATAAACAATAATCCCTCTAATTTATTTGGCATTGACTAACCAGAAGTCAATGCGTCAGCAGGTCAATTGGCATGCACGGCATCTTGGAGCAGCTGCACTGCCACTCAGTTTAGACTAGGAGAAAGTGAGATCAGAGTTGAGAGTGTGGTGCTGGAAAAGCACAGCAGTTCAGGTAGCACCCGAGGAGCAGGAGAATCAACGTTTTGGGCATAAGCCCTATAATCATATCCACTCAAGTGCTTATGCCTGAAATGTCGATTCTCCTGCTCCTCGGATGCTGCCTGACCTGCTGTGCTTTTCCAGCACCACATTCTTGATATAGCTTAGACAGAATGTTGCTGACAGGAACAGACATGCAGGGGATTGTGGGGTCAATATCCAAAGTTACTACATGCACTTGCATACTGGAAACTGTGATTCATTATTCTGGGAGGGCCGTGAAGAGTCCCCCCTCCTTCTTGGACTAACACAATTCCCATTTCCAGACCCTCTGTCCTTTTTAGGAAGAGGTCAATATTAAATGGAAGTTTTAAAAAATAAGTTTGATGCTTCAGGATGCCTGGACTCTATTCTCCTTGTGTAGCCTACTTCTATTTCGGAGGATAGATTGTCTCAATCACTTGTCATGTCAGCCTCCAGTTTTATTCCAGGTCCTTCCACAGACAAAGGCAACCTGAAATCAGAATTGGGAGTGACCACTCCAGGCTTCTCACTTAGAAGGCTTTGTTAGATTTTTATCCACAGGATGGACAGGAAAAGGAACTTGCCACCACATGGAGTAGTTTGCGCAAATAACAAAGATGTGTTAACACAGAGATAGTAAAGGATGAGGGGGAAAGGTTGTTAGGCTGGTAGACCTAATTAGACCAAATGGTTTGTTTCTGTACTAAACATTCAATGTAATTCTACAGAGGGGCCAAGTGAACCCAGAGTTCCCAATACCTGGTTGATGTGAGATATTTATACATGCTATGATAAAAATCACCCTATCATTGTTAATGATAGGAAACCAGTAGAACTATTAAAAGGATTTTGCAGTGAATGCCCTGCCAATTGTCTAATTTAATGCATACATGTTATTATGTTTTTATAATGATTCAAGATTTCAATATTTTAAAATATAATGAAAGAGGAGGTTCCAACTTAACAACCACCAGCTGCTTGAACTATTTTTGTAAAAAAATGTATTTGGTATCAAATAGGTAATCCTGGATTGAACATCTTTATTGGTATTTTACAATAACAGTTCATTGTCTCAATGACTGGCCAGAAATCATACGCATTCCACGATAGTTACAAACTCTATACTTCATTCGGTGTGCTTAGCTACATGTGATTAGTTTAGCACTAGAAACATTCTTATTATTTACATGAGTGATGTTCAGTCTGTCAGTACTTGGTGACCAGCTCAGCCCTCAGAACATGTCACTCAGCTCAAACTGGCCTGAAAAGCACCAACTTGTTCTGGGAAATCTTCCACAGCTTAGGGTGTCATATCTGTGCGTTTCGAAGGTTAGGTCTGCCTTGTAGGATGCAGGTTACAGGCTACCAAATTACACTATTTGGCTACATGGTTTAATTGCCACATCTGGCAGGATTGGAAACTATATTAAATATGGCTTGTTTAACAGGAATCCAGTTTCAACACGAGATGTTGTCCTGCTGATTCCAAAGTTCCTTCACCAAAAGGGACACCTGAGGATTTAGAAAAAAAACATAATTACCTTTTTGCACAGCAAATGTATCAACTCTCCCCTATGCTGCAACTTTTCAGACAACTAGTAGCAATTTGTTTGCAAAAGTCAAATACACTCTCCTGTTACTTGTAGAATGTGTATTGAAATCTAGCATTAAGTGAGGAAGTTACAAATCTGTTGATTGTAAAGTATGAGAAGAAAACACATTTATAACCACAGCCCTAAGAAAGTGATTGCAATGCACAGTCCTGCTCCCAATTAACCAGGCTCAGGTGGCAGGATAAGAAGTACATTTGATGTAAGAAATAAAACTGTCACACACTAATGCAGTGAGGCAGGACTGTCCAAGCCCATCTTCATGGACCACTTTATGAATAGATGGAGCTTCATGGGTCATACAAAGCTAAAATCAATTTTTCTATTCTTTAGTATTATATTTCATGTCGAGGATACAAACATATCTTGACAACACATCCTCATTTAGCATTAAATCTCCAATGGCATAAAGGCATTTAAAACAGCCCTTTTAAACTACCTTCAGTCAGAATAAACCAGCAATAAAAGGATTGGATCACAAGGAGAACTGGAGTTTCCAAAGCCAGACAACAAGAAAGAAAAAGTAGGCTACGTTTAACCCATAGGTTGAAATTTGGTTTTATATACATTCGTGGATTATGGTGAAACGCTTTTGTTCTAAATGGCGGTGATAAAGAGAAGCAAAGTATTTTTGCAATAATTAAACCTTTACACTTTTGGTGGGGCTTGATTTGCAGTGCACTTGTCCCATCACAGACGTGACAATCCCAGTAGGGAATGTCTTCTGAAATTGGGGTCAGGGCTAATTACTAAGTTATAAGAAAAGGTAATTGTACTTTGCATTTGGCTTGTACTTTCACCCATGCCTAATGCTGATGACAGCGATGGAGAAATATTTGATTCATCCAATTTCACTGTATTGAGATTCCAACCTCAATCACAAATAATTCAGAGAAAATAAAATGTAAATTGAAAAGTTTGAGGATTCCTGCAAAATACTGGTTCCACAATCTCAATAATCTGGCCTTGTCTGTACAATCAAGGCAAAAGCCTCTTTTCACCAAACCAGCATGCCTTCTTCTGCAAGAGTTCAGAAGGGTTAATACACATGGCCATCCATAATCCCTGCACAAACAGGTTCAGCTGAATGGATTTTTCTCATAGTCCTGTGACATCCAATTTCAACGAATGGTGTTGAAAAGGAAGATATCAATTTCAACTCAAATATTGTTCGGCTTGGATGAACAGCTACTAGTTTTTTTAAAAAGAAGCAGTATATATAACTATAGAAAAATACAGTACAATCGGAGACCATTCAGTCCATCCATCATTCCTGTGACAGCTGTTTGATAGAGTTATCCAATTAGTGCCACTCTCCAGCCTGGTAAATATTTTCCTTACAGATACTGATCCAATTTCCTTTAAGAAAGTCGTTACTGAATCTGCTTTCACTATTCTTTCAGACAGTGTATTCCATTTGAAATTTCACTGCATATCATTTGTCCTCAAATTGCTCTTTTGCCCTTTAAGCCTTCAGTCAATGTTCCATATTTTGATACTTCTGCCATCGAACAATTCCACCTTACTTTACTAAACTTTCTCAAGGGACACAAACAAACCTCTCTGGCTTTTTATAATTACTGAAGTCCCTCATCTCTGGCACCATTCTCAAAAATCTCTTGTCCAACCTCTCTAAAGCTGTGACACACCTTTCTCAAGTTGTCCTGCTGCTTTCAGTGGTTTGTGTGCATACAAACCCAGTTCTATTCTTGTACCAATTTAATTATGCTCTCTCTCCTTATACCTCCTACAAAATGTACCACTTCACATTTGTTAATTTTAATCTTTTAGACTTCATCAGGTTATGTCCTTTTTATTATTCTCCTCAATGTTTATTGCATTTCAGAGTTTTGTGTCATCTGCAAATTGTGAAGTGATGCCCTGTGCACTCATATCTAGGTTATTAATATACTTCAAAAAAAGAACAATGATACCAATGTCTGGGGAACACCACAGTATACCAATCTGACAAGCAATTGCTCACCACTAATCCTTCCTTTCTGTAGGCTGCACATTGTGGGGAAATCTACAAAACAAGCGAGGACTGAACAATACTAAAGAAACAATGACCAGAGTGTACATCAGTAAATATGAAAATGCAGGATAGCATCAAACTGCTGCAGTAGCAAATCAGCATATAACCAGACTTAAGATACAGATCATTTGCCCTATCGAGTCGGCTCTGCCATTCAATCATGGCTGATATGTTTCTCAACTCCATTGTCCTGCCTTCTCCCCATAACCATTGATCCCACTACAAATCAAGAACCTACCTATCTCTGTCTTAATTAAACTGAATGACTTGGCCCCCATAGCCCTCTGCAACAATGAGTTGCACAGATTAATCAAACTTCCTTCACATTTCACTTCTAAATGGTGATCCCTTCACTCTGAGGATATGCCCTCAGGTCCTAGTCTCTCCTCCTTGTGGAAACATCCTTTCCATGTCCATTGTATCCAGGTCTCTCAATATTCTTTAAGTTTCAATCAGATCCCCCCTGCCCCCACCCCCCATCCTTCTGAACTCCAAACAGTACAAACTCAGAGTCCTCAACTACTCCCATTTAACAAGCCCTTCATCCCTGAAATCATTCTTATGAACTTCGTCTGAACCATCTCCAAAGCCAGCACACCCTTTCTCAAATATGGGGTCCACAGCTACTCTCAATATTCCAAATGTAGTCTGACCAGAGCCTTACACAGCCTCAGCAGTACACCTCTGCTCTTGCATTCTTGCCCTCTTGAAATGAATGCTGACATTGCATTTGCCTTCCTAAATGCCAAGTGAACCTGCATGTTTACCTCAAGAGAATCCCTTTCTGCATAGTTTTGAAGCCTATGCCTGTTTAGAAAACTATGTCTCTATTCTTCCTACCAAAGTGCATAACCTCAGACTGGCCCACATTGTATTCTATCTGCCACTCTCCTAGCCTGTTTACATCCTTCTACAGCCGCTCTACTTCGTCAACATTACCTGTCCCTCCACCTATCTTACGGTCATCTGGAAACTACAAAAGGAGTATAGTACTAAAACATTGAGCTTCAGACTAGTGCACCTAGCCAAACTCTTCCATTACAGCTACAGCACTGGCATCTACCAATCAATTTAGAAAAAGAAATGTACTGTGCACAAAAAACAGGACAAATACAACTTGGCCAATTTCTGTCCTATCAGTCTCCTCTTGATTTGCAGGAAAGTGATGGAAGGAGATGATCAACAATGTCATCAAGTATCACTTGGAAAGGAATAACCTGTTTATTGACACTGAGGCTAGGTTTTACAGTGCAACTCAGTCTCCGGCTGCATTCCAACCTTGGTTCAAACATGGACAAAAAGAGCTGAACTGTTGAGCTAAGTCAGGATGAGCACGCTTGACATCAAGGCAGCATTCGAACAAGTATCGCAACAAGACGCCCGGGCAAATCTGGATCAATAGGAGTCATAAGGAAAACTGTCTGCTATTTGGACTCATATGCAGCAGAAAGGAAAATGGTTGTAGTTGCTGGAGGTCAATCCTTTCAGTCCTGTGACATCTCTGTAGGCATTCCTCAGGGTAATGTCCAAGGCCCAACAATTTCAGTGATTCATCAATGATCTTTCCTTCATCATAAGGTCAGAAGCAGAGATGTTTGTTGAGGATTACACAATGTTAACACCTTTTAGGACATCTCAGATACTGAAGTAGTTTGTGTCCAAATGAAGCAAGACTTGAACACTCAGGTTGGACTGATAAGTTTGAAGTAACATTTGCACTACACAAAGTGCAAGTCATGACCATCTCCAACAAGATAGGATCTAACCACTACCTCTTTATATTCATTGGCATCATATTGCTGAATCCCTGACTATCGACTCATGGAGATTACAAGTCACCAGAAACAGTACTAAACTAGCCATATAAAAACAGTGATTACAAGAACAGTCTGAGATTTGGAAATCCATGGCGAGTAATTCATCTCTTTATTTCCTAAAGCCTATCTACTACCAAAAAGGCATAAGTCAGGAGTGTGATGATGTACTCTGCACTTTCCTGGATGAGTGACCTCAATACGAGAAGCTTGACACCATCCTGTACAAAGCAACCCATTCGTAGGATCTCAAACATCACCAATGCACAGTAGCAGCAACGTCTACAAATGCACTTTGATAACTTCCCAAGGCTCCTTTGATAGCATCTTACAAACCTGTGGCGTCTATCACCTATAAGGACAAGAGCAGGTGGGAGACATGGGAACACCACCAGCTGTAGATTACCTTCTAAGTCACACACCACCTTGACTTGGAACTATATCACCTTTCCTTTACTGTAGCTGGTACTCCTTTACAAACTCTATACTTGTTCCTGCAGTCCAGGGACTGCAGCACTTCAAAACATCAGGTCACTACCACTTTCAACAGCAATGCCCACATCCCATTAAAGAATTAAAAAAGACGCAGTGCCAATTCAAGTGTATAATTAGGCCATCTAATATGTGCAGCATAGCTCAACCTAACTCCATCCCCAGGCCTCAACTAATAAGAGCATCTCCATAGCATATTTGGCAGAGACCGGGAAGAGAATGCAGGAACTTTTGGCCTTGTCTTAGTGATACACCAAGTGACTTTAAATCAGAGGGCCCATCAGGAAGCTTTGAAAGTGTGCAGATACTTTTTACAAAGGATGGTGCTTTACTTAAGTATTTGTAAGCTCTCAATTGCTCTGCAGTAAAAGTATGAGTTTGTAACTGACTTAATAACCTGCAAAATTGTGTCCGTATTTTCTCCAGAGAAACCTGACGCTAGAGGTACACGATCTTTCTTTGTATTTTTGAAAGATTATCTGTCACTTACCATCCAATATAGCACTGACAGAGGTTTTCGTGGGATGTTGCTTGTTTAATTAGCAGCTCTACCTGAGTCGGAACATCCAAAGTCTCATCATGTGCAAAGTCACGACCTGAAATACAAACAAACTACCATTACCATCCAAATTTTATTTTGCAGTTTACATGAACATCAACCACGAGTGTAAACGAATCAGCTTTTTAAACCTGATACAGACTTCGTATTCTAAAAAAGTATAGAATCTCCATGTTTAATGTCCCCAGTTTAGTGTTGTTTTGCTTTAAGTTGCTGGGACTGGAAATCTCAGAATGTTGACCTGACCCAATTAGTGTCATCTTGACGTAATCTTGTCCTCTCTCAGACTTGAGGTCAGGACCACTCTTCTGACTTACAGCCTTTCCCTGTACTGCACCAGAGCCCAAGGTCTTCACCAGGGAGTCCCCACTCACCAAGCCTCACATCAACCAGCCCCCTCCCCCAAGAATTGCTCACATGGCAGTTCCACAGGTCAACAGCATCTCCTGAGGTCCTGCCTAGACATAACTGAGTCATCTTTCTCAGTCAGCAGGGCCCAGCCACGGTAATGTTAGAGCTTGGTAGCAACACTTTCCCTCCAAAAATGGCATCTGGGGAACTGCATGATTCCTGCAAAAGCCTGACAAACAACACAGGAGAACTGCCAAACTCCATCAGATCAGAACGTCCCATCACTCTCTGTCCTCTAGCCTGGAAATTTCCCAGAAGCTCTCCTGCTCTGCCCCCACAATCTGTTTCAGGAGCCCAGACCGTGGCACCACTCCAGAGTGAAAGTGCAGGAATTGGGGAATAAAAGCTACCAAGCCCAGCCAGAAGAGGGAAGGCCAATGCCTGCAGTTAGCTCTCTAGATATCACTACTGAGTAGTGGCCAGCAAGAATGGGCTCTGTGGTATTGCAAAAAGACACCATCAAGCAGGCCAGTGAAAAACAATTACCCCAGCAAACAGCCCAGATCCCAATGAGCTCCACTCTGAGGAGCCACTACAGTAGGTTCTGTAAATAGAATGGTACATTTTCATTTTATACTTGAAAATTTATTATTTGAAGTTATTTCATTTATCAATGTAAAATTTAGCCCTTTTAATGACTGTATTTAAATTTAGAGGGCATGTATTAATTTATCTTTGTTAAGAAAGATCCTATGGAACTCAACTCCAGTTTTTGCATTAAGAATCAACACTTTACTTCAAGTTGCTACATTTAAAATTACAATTTTCAGGAACCAACTACAACTTTAAGTAAGGGCTTCCTGTACTTCATAGAAATATTACAGCAAGAACTTCTAATAATATGTTTGAATAAAAGGAATAATAATTCTACTGTATTCACTTGAAAGTACTTTTTAATAAAGGTGGGGATGGTAAGGCTGCTGCAACCAGCAAGCCGTTCAGAGAAAACGGATTTAAAATATAGATTTAAACTTTAAAATTTAAACAACTTTAGTGAAAATGTTACCTTTATATTCACTTGAAGTTTCAAATTTTTACATTAATATGTATCCATTGGCTCGAGTTGGTTAGCTCACTTGGTGAATATCTGGTATGCTATGCAGAGTAACGTCAATAGTGTGAGCTCAGTTCCTCAGCGGCTGAGGTTACTACGAAGGCCTTTCCTTCTCAATCTTTCCTCATGGCTGAGATGAGTTAAATCACCTCTGTGTATAGGTTTCAGTGTTGGACTGGGGTGGATAAGGTTACAAGTCAGATGACACCAGGTTATAGTCCAGCAGGTTTATTTGAAATCAATAGCTTTCGGAGTCTAACTTCACCTGACAAATAGTCAACACTCTGAAAGCTCGTCATTTCAAATAAACCTATTGGATTATAACCTGATGTTGTCTGACTTCTGACCTAAATCACCATCAGTTGTCTCTCTCTCTGGTGACAGCAGCCCTATGGTCTGGTAGGACTATGGCCACTTTACCTTTAGACATTGGCATTTATAATGAAGTTGCCTCTTTAAGCTTTCAGCATGGATAGGATAAATAGACAAAGTCTTTTCCCAGGGGTAGGGGAGTCCAGAGGGTATAGGTTTAGGGCGAGAGGGGAAAGATGTAAAAAAGACCTAAGGGGCAACTATTTCATGCAGAGGGTGGGACATGTATGGAATGAGCTGCCAGAGGAAGTGGTGGAGGCAAATACAATTGCAATATTCAAAAGGCATTTGTATGGGTATATGAATAGGAAGGGTTTGGAGGATATGGACTGGGTGCTGGCAAGTGGGACTAGATTAGATTGGGCTATCTGGTTAGCATGGATGAGTTGGACCGAAGGGTCGATTTCTGTGCTGTACATCTCTATGACTCTTTATAATTACAGATCCCAATAATGTAGCAGCAGCAGCATTAGTAGGAGGGTGTAATTATAAGGAATCAAGTTATTAAGGATAGTTTCCAACATAACTTTAGACAGGAATTTATGATTGACATAAAGACAAAGCGCTTGTCTTACTTTCCACAGCTGGGTAGTTGTGCTTAATTTTTAAATAATTAATTCATGGAACATGGATGTCACCAGCAAAGCCAGCATTTTCACGCATGTGCCTTATCACGGAGGTGGTGAGGATGAAAACTGAATGGCTTGCTGGACTATTTCAGAGTTAGGTAAGAGTTAACTAGATTGCCCTCGATCTGGAGTCATGTGAGCAGACTGAATACAGATAGCAAATCGCTAAATCCTTTAAAAAAAGAGTAATGAACCAGTTGGACTTTTATTATAACCCAGTAGGTTTATGAACATCATTACTGATACTAGAATTTTATTCTGGATTTACTTAATTATTAGATTATTGGGTTAATCCTCTGGAGTACTAGGTAAAAACAATGACTGCAGATGCTGGAAACCAGATTCTGGATCAGTGGTGCTGGAAGAGCACAGCAATTCAGGCAGCATCCGAGGACAGGCAAAATCGACGTTTCGGGCAAAAGCCCTTCATCAGGAATAAAGGCAGAGAGCCTGAAGCGTGGAGAGATAAGCTAGAGGAGGGTGGGGGTGGGGATAGAGTAGCATAGAGTACAATAGCTCAGTGGGGAAGGAGATGAAGGTGATAGGTCAGGGAGGAGAGGGTGGAGTGGATAGGTGGAAAAGGAGCTGGGCAGGTCGGACAAGTCAGGGGATCGTCAGGGGAGGTTAGTTTCTAACCTCCAGCAACACGATCCCCTGAAATGGTCCAGCAAGCCATTCAGTTTTCACCGTCACCTCCTCAATGATCCAGAATTAAAATGTTTGCTTACTCTCTCCATGGATGCTGCCTGAGATCAGCATTTGATGTTTTCATTATCGACATCAGTCCCACTTGGCTATACTGGACCCACAGTCTTGAATATTATGCCACTTCAAGTGCTCATCCAAGTACTTTTTAAAAGATTGTGAGGTTTTCTGCCTCAACTACCCTCCCAAGCAAGCATTCCTGACCCTCACCCTATTCTGGGTGAAAAGGTTTTTCTCCTCAAATACCCTCGAAACATCTTGCCTTTCACTTTAAAAGTGAGCTCCCTTGATAATGACTAAGAATACTGTTCACTTTTTTCTTTTAATTTTTATACTCTAATTTCATCAGATATTGACTTGACTTAGTACAGCACTTGTGCATTTAAGTCAAAAGGTTGATGATGCATGCCCTGTTCCAGAACTTGAGAATATGATATACGGTGATCTGCTGTGCAGTGCTCAGAGCATTGTAATGTTGGAATGTCTGTTATTTGACAAGGTATTAAACTAAGCAGTGCAACACTTCATGCACTATGCCTTGCCAAAAGGTAATCCTCAATTAACATGAGTAAATGCAGATGAATTGGTTAATTATTTTGGATTGTTACCTTGCTAAATACAAAATGGTTGTCATGTTGATGGAAACTGCAACACTTAAAATAATAAGCTGGCTCTGAAGTGGCCTGAGTGAGTGCAAAATGCTATATAAATGCAACTCTTTCTTTTCTGACTCAGGACCTCTGAAGAAGGCAGATGGTGAGGGGATTTATATTTTACTTGGAAAAAGTTGATAGAAAGAGACCTTAAAGTGAAACGTAAATCAGGAAATCCCTTACCAGTTGGAGAATGTAACAAAATGTTATGCTTTTTCTTACCTGTGAGCTTGTCTCTGACTCTGTTAATGATCTGAATTGCTTTTTTGTTCAAGGCCTCAGGCTGCACCAAACCATCCCCAACTGAAAAATAAAACAATTAAATATGGAAGACCAGGGGCAGTTGTAGTGCTTGTTTGTGTTGTCATAGCACTATTCTGTACTTATGTACACAGTATCAACAACCCCCAACATTATTACTGAATTGTACAGTCAGTCAGAAAACACAAAGTAAATGTGCTTCCTTTAAGGTCCAAGCCACCATTCCATTCTTTCTGTTTTTGTAAGCTGACTGGTTATTTGTTGAAAGGTTTTCAAATATCTCAATAGGTGACGACCAAATTTAAAAAGAATCCTTTTAAGTCTGAGGCATTACTGACACAATGAAGCCAATCTACCCTCATACTTAGTCATATATTTTACCATACAGATTTCAAAATTAATGAATTGTTTTTACAATGTTGTCATTTACACAGAAATATTAAACATAAACCATTAAATTAAATTTAGGAACATAATGTTATAATGTCAGGATATGCAATTTTAAGATAACTTACTGAAAGAATGGATGGATTCAGGCACGGTAGTACCTGGTTTCTTATGTGTAGTTTCTCCAAGTTCTACCCCATCGAGCAATTCTAAAACACAAATTGTACAGCAGCTTCAAAAACAACATGATTGTGATGAATCATTGAAATATAAAGAAAAAATACTGAAGCTCTTGACACCATCTGAAGAAAGAGAAACACTAACAGTTTAAGTGAAGAAATTCATTTGCATTCAGTGAGAATATAATTAGACCTGGTCTTGATGGCCCTCACTCAAACAAATATGCTAATCACACTCATTGTTTCATCTCATGAATATATAATAATTGATGTGTTGGTGGGATCTTTGATACCCAGTACCTAAACCCTCAAGCCAATACTTTCAGAAGAATGATGAGAACATAGAAAGAAATTGGCAAGAGTCTGTCCCTTTCCTCCTCCTCCTACATGCCCTATATCCTTCCCAAAAGTATGCCTTGGGTTAAAGTTCACCAGCACTAATTAACAAATAAAGTACCTGTGGGTAATCAGAACCTGTACACCAAAAAACAGGGTTACTCACCAGCTGTTTGACTATTTGAGTAGGAGTCTGTCCTTGTCCTGGATCGCTTGTTACCTTTAATGTTTGCTGGAGAAGGGAAATTATATATTAGAACTATTTAACTGTTTACCGTGTATGATGTTTAGTGAGTAAATAAGCCAGAAACAAGTTGCATTTGTAAAGTGCCGTTAAATCAATAAAACATTAGTCATTTTAGGAAAATATAAAGCAAAATCTAACTTTGACCGACTCAAAGCGATATCAGGGCAAGTAGCTAAAGGTTTTGTCAAATGGTATGTTTTAAGGAGCGACTGAAAGGGAGGAAAGCAATGTGGAGAGACATAGGGGTTCAGAGAGATAATTCCAGATAATCGAGCTGAGGCAGGTAAAGCATAGCTAGCATTATACTGCAATGATAATCAACGAAGCTCAAGTGGTCAGAATTATCTGAATACAGATATTTCAGAACACTGTGATACTGGAAGAAATAACAGAGACAAGAAAACTGAAACCAGAGGGATTTATAAAAAAAAAAGGAGTATTTTAAACTCATTATGTTCTTGCCGATATAGGATACCAAGCACAGGGGTGATGTGAATGGAACTGGTGAGAGTAGGGACTTGGGCAGCAGAGTTTTGGATAACCTCAAATTTACAAAGAGTGGAATAGAGCAGGCAGGCCAGGAGGGTGTTGGTATTGTCAAATCGAGAGGTAACAAAGCAATAGATAAAGGATTTCAGCAGCAAATAAGCTGAGAGGCACTCCAGGCATACAGTTATTTTTCTTAAAAACAAAAACTCAAATTGTACATCTAGCTCTAATTGTATTAAAAAGGAACTAGAGGTACTGCATGCATTTGAAGATTAAAGATCACTCTTTTTAGCATCTATTATAATAATTAATTTTTTTCCACTGCACTTTGACATAAGGATGCTTTAATCAGGTTCAAGGATCCTGGGTTAAGTAAAGGACAATAGTTACAGTCCCCAGTCTGAATTGATATCCAGTGACCATCGTCCGTGAGTGAGGTTCAGTGAGAACAGAGTCAGGACTGGTTGTCATTTTTCTACTGGCACTGTTTAGATCTAGATATGTAAAATACCATTTGAGTGAGGCGAAATGCTCTAATGGCACAATACTTCAGGAAAGAGTCAGAATGACCAGGATGAGAAGGACCATATTAGTGTTTATGATCTTAGAAATGTAGTAATTTAATAAGTTTGCATTAGTTACCTGTCGACACAATTTTGTCACAAATTTATGTCAAATTTTCATTCTAAATTTATGTCCATACTTATAATGGAAACATTGTGTTCAAAGCTCTCAAATTCTGCAATTAGGTTCGCTCATGAGTAGAGGCACAGTAGCATCAATTTTGCAACTCCCAGCTCTTTCACACTGCGGAGAAATTTCTACCTTCTAAACAAATTCTACATTTCCCTAGTTGTTATAAATTTTGCTATTTACCAATAAGTTACTTTTGTATTAATGCATGGACAGAATATTTGTATGGAAAATAGGCACAATATTAGATTTATGCACCCTGATCCTATTAACCTTCAGCTTTAAACCCCAATCATTTAAACGTTATATTTGCTTTTGAATCTCCATATGTAACCACTGCATATGATTAATGAGCCTTAATAAAAAAATTGCAAATATTTGAACATAATGAAATCTTGCTGTTCAATAATTACGACTGCCTTAACAATGGAGACAAATGCATTTTAATTAAATCACTGTGCTTTTCCTTTAATACACAAACTTCAACCGATTTTAAAAAATAGGTACAGTATCTGTTGGATTCTCAATGCCAATCTAAAAAGCCACTTGCTTGCATTAGTGTTTAGCAGTGTTCTTGAAAGCAGGAAGGTAGCAACATCATTATATTTTAAATGTTGCTTACAATTGCAAATTCTTGTTGACTCATAATTGGGTTAAGCTAAGAGATTTCTGTGTTGAGGATACAACAAATCGCTGAGGTTACCTCAACCGTTAGCTTCCAACCACCTCAAGAATCTTTTACCCTAGATTTTGAAAGGTTCTCTGAAGCTCATACTTCTGTAAAGTCTTCCTGAATACTCACTGTCCATAAGCCTCCAATTTAACAAGGGGTCATAAACAAAGGCCTCAAGCACAGCCATGACACTGTCCCTGTGCTCCCGAAGCACTTCCATCACCGTGTGACATGTGATTCGATAGTTCCCATCCAATCCTGTAACCTGTGGAACAGCAATAATTGACATAAATGCAGATTGCAGGAATGAAAAACCAATAGCTTACGGTATTGGGCTTGTGCAGTAAAAATGTGTGTTGACTGTGCAGTGCCTGAGACAGAAGGTTGAGAGTTCAATTTCCATCCCACCATGTCGAGCATGTAAGTCAGGATGACATTCCACAGTAGTATTGAAGAAATGTTGCATTGGTGGATGTGACATCTTTCAGTTGAGATGTTAAGCATAAGCTTTATCTGCCTTTTCAAATGGTTGAGAAAGATTCCATAACATTATATCGAAGAGCAGGGGAGCTAACCCAGTGTCTTGGACCAATATTTTCCCCTCAGCAACTGAAGTGGGAAATCTTAGAACTAGTACTTAAAATGTTTAAATTACCAAGTACTTTTAAGTACTTTAAAAATACTTGAATTGAACAATTGTAAACATGATGATTTAGCGGTGAGTTAATAGGTGAAAATTGCCAGAGGGAAAAGCTGTTTGGTTGTGTGTGTTAGCACTTTCAGATATAAAAAAAGAAAAAAAAAAGATTGCCCTCTTCTGCAGGATTCTTCAAGGAACTATCAGAGATCTTTTTTGAATATTGAGTTTCAAATTGGCTTTATCACATAGAAATAGATAGCGTTGCCTCAGGAACTCTAAGCGTCAGGATCTTAAACAACAAATTGGGTTATCTACTATATTCCAATTGTGTTCCAAATCATCAGTCGTAGTAATGCCATAAGACAAGCAGCAAATAAACATAATAGATAAACATCTTTTGTATGAGAGATTGCTTCATTGTTTAAAACATGAGAACAAGGCAGGGCTATTACCTCCATGGCATTGGTTAACATTCTGGTCAGTCTGAATGGAATCTTCTCTGGGAATTTCTCCCTGGTCATAGCAACCTATGGAAAAATGTATCCATAAAAATAGACAGCATTGGAACGTTGCAGTAATCTGACAGAATACCACTTCTTAACTTTTGGGCTTTCTTCTGTACCACTGGGTCATTGACCTTATTTCAAATCTCATCCCCTTCTACTGGGAAATAGGAAAGCCACTTCCATCATGCTTCGAGGATGACTATCTTATCTCATGACTCACACTAGTCATCAAACCTACTCTTGTTTAGCTGCAATTTGCTGTACCACAGGGTATAGAGTCAAGAATGGGGTGTTAGAAAAGCACAGCAGGGCAGGCAGCATCCGAGGAGTAGGAAAATCGATATGTCGAGCAAGAGCCCTTCATCAGGAATGAGGCTTGCGAGCCAAGGGGATGGAGACATAAATGGGAGAGGGGTGGGGCTGGAGTGGGGGGGAAGGTAGCTCAGAGTACGATAGGTAGATGGAAGTGGGGGTAATGGTGATAGGTCGGACAGGAGGGTGGAGCAGATAGGTGGGAAGGAAGATGGACAAGTATGACTGGTCAAGAGGGTGGTGCTAAGTTGGAAGGTTGGAACTTGGATAAGGTGGAGGGGGATGAGGAAACTGGTGAAATCTGTGTGAAGATGAGGTGTTCTTTCTCCAGGCGTCGGGTGGTGAGGGTGTGGCAATGGAGGCGGCCCACGACCTGCATGTTCTCGGTGGAGTGGGAGTTGAAGAGTTCAGCCATTGGTTGGTGTGGGTGTCTGGAGATGTTCTCTGAAGCCTATTTCCCCAATGTAGAGGAGACCGCATCGGAAGCAACAGATACAGTAAATGACGTGTGGAAGTGCAGGTAAAACTTTGTGGAAGGCTCCTTTGGGGCCTTGGACAGAAGTGAAGGGGTGAAGTGTGGGCGCAGGTTTTGCAATTCTTGCAGTGGCAGAGGAAGATGCTGGGAGGGGAGAGTGGGTTGGTGGGGAGCATGGACTGGACAAGAGAGTTGTGGAGGGAACAGTCTTTATAGAAAGTGGATGGGGAGGGGAGGGAAATATACTTCTGGTGGTGGGGTCTGTTTGTAGGTGGCGGAAATGGCAGAGAATGATGCGAGATATACGGGGATTGGTGGCGTGAAAAGTGAGGACTGAGGTTCTGTCCTTGTTGCGGTTGGAGGGTGGGGTTCGAAGGCGGAGGTGTAGGAAGTGGATGAGATGCATTGGAAGGCATCATCGATCACGTGGAAGGGGAAATTGTGGTCTTTGAAGGAGGAGGCCATCTGATGTGTTCTGTGGTGGAACTGTTCTCCTGAGAGCAGATGCGGCAGAGGTGGAGAAATTGGGAATAAGGGATGGTGTTTTCACAGGAGCCAGGGTGGGAGGAAGTGTAGTCCAGGTAGTTGTGGGAGACAGTGGGTTTGTAGAAGATGTATATGTTGAATTGGCCACTGTTGATGGTGATGGAAAGGTCCAGGAAGGGGATGGAGGTGTCTAAGATGGTCGAGGTGAACTTAAGATCGGGGTGGAATGCATCGGTCAAGTTGATGAACTGTTCAACCTCCTCGTGGGAGCACAAGGTGGCGCTGATATAATCATCAATGTAGTGGAGGAAAAAGTGGGGAATGGTGCCAGTGTAACTACGGAAGATGGACTGTTCCAAATAACTCACAAAGAAACAGGCATAGCTGGGGCCCATGCAGCTGCTCTTGCCTACCCCTTTCGTCTGAAGGAAGTGGGTGGGGGGTCTCATTAAGGGTGAGGATCAGTTCAGCCAAATGAATGAGTGTGTCAGTGGAGGGGTACTAGTGGGGACGCCAGGAGAGGAAGAAATGGAGGGCTTAGAGGTCCTCATCATGGCGGATAGAGGTGTATAGAGACTGGATGCCCATGGTAAAAATGAGGTGTTGGGGGCCGGGGAAACAAAAGTCTTGGAGGGCATGGGTGGTGTCCCAAATGTATGTGGGGAGTTCCTGGACCAGGAGGATAGGACAGTATCAAGGTCTGTGGAGATGAGTCCGGTGGGGCAGGAGCAGGCCAAAATAATGTGCTGGCCAGGTGTGGTGAAAGGGTTAAAATTGTGTCCCAATACATGTGTGAATCTAACCGAAAATGGAAGGTGTCGCTTAGTCCCGTGTGAATCTTATTATACACCTTCCCGTGTGAATCTTCCTATCTGTATGTAACCAGAATGGAATGTGTGAATCTAACCGAAAATGGAAGGTGTCGCTTAGTCCCGTGTGAATCTTATTATACACCTTCCCGTGTGAATCTTCCTATCTGTATGTAACCAGAATGGAATGTGTTTTTTAGCCTTGCTCTGCTGTTCACATGAATGTTTATATCTGGAAAAGAGTATATCAGCTGAAAAAGTCTCCAGTTCGGTAGAGTCTGCTCCGGGGTTGCGTTTAACCGCCGAGCGTGGGTTGTTGGCAACCGCTCTACGAGAACTGACGGCTCCCAGTTCCGGTAACACGTAGAGTGAGTATAAACCAGACCCGTTGTAAGTACGAGACTGGTTGTGGCGACACTGCGGGGAATAAAACACTTATATTCTAGCAGACTCGCCTCTTGGCTGTTTGTTCTGTGTCAGACTACTTTCCTGCGAGCCTGGTCCTTGACTTTGAGAATTTTTTAAAACATTTTGGCGTAGTCGGCAGGATCAATCGCAATTGAGGAAAGATTTTGATACAGAACAATGTTTTGGAAAAAGGCTAAGAAACCAGAGGAACAAACTGTGGAGGTCCCGACCGTCCCGGGATGGCATGGGCCGTGGCATGGCGTGGCAGTTTGTTTGAGAAATGGTGGGGGGCGACCGGAGAACTGGGAGGCCGAGGGCGTAGGAACCCCAGGGTCGCTGCTGTCCACCCTTGAGAGGATCCCAGTCCTGCCGAAGAACCCATTGCCTGGGGTACAGCGGAGGATGTGGGCCTGTGCGGCGGCTTGTAGACAACAGTCAGACAAGCGCCAAAAAGCTGAAGCAGAATTAGCCCTCCTGAAACATGAGCAGGGACTCAGTTCGGGAGATGCCTCTATGTTGAGGCAGGAAATTATGAAGTTAAAAGCTGAATTGACAGCATTAACTGAACTAGCAGGACGAACTATTATGTATCTGTCTGCTAAGAAACGGAAAGAGAAAAGGAAGGTCCCTCGAACCCCGGACCCGGTACAAGTACGGGCGTTTGTAGCCCAGTTAAATAACGGGGATCGGTGGGATATCGATCATTGGGATGGGAACATTTGGGGAGATTCAGATGATCAGTATGAAGAGGACCCACCCGTACTCCAAGCTAAACCAGTGGTTAGGAGGAAGCAGGTTCAGAGACGTCTCCCAGTGCAACGGGAGGTAATGTTAGATGAGGAAGGAAACCCTATACGGAATGAACAAGGGGAGGCAATTATGCATGAATTACCGCGGGCTCAGCCTCCCGCAGAATTCTCTGAATTAACGGAAGACTTCACTACCGATGAGGTGCTGTTTATCACCCAGAAAACCCGACGTAATCCTGGGGAGCCGTTAGAGCTATGGCTAATTCGGCTCCTCGAGGAAGGGGGGCAACAAGTGCAGGTAGACTATCAGGATGCCCCCAAGTTTGGTGGATTAGCAAAGGATGCTGCCATAGACCTGGGGTACCGCAGACAAGCCAAGGATATGGTAATAGATCGCAGTATGGGGACCTTATTTGGGATGTATGCCAGGGCAGTGGCCGAACAGTATCCCTTCCCGTCCGATTGGCCCCCCTTGGAAGGAACTTGGACAACAATTAAGGAAGGGGTTCAGAGGCTAACCCGTTTGTGTGTGCGGGATGCCCTGTTGCTGGGAGTGCTGGACGAGGTAGATAACACAAATGTTAGTAGACAGACTAGAGACCACCTAGTGAAGACTGCCCCCCCCCATTATAAACCACTGTTATTAACCATAATGTTGAGTGGACGGGGAGAAACCCTAGGAGATGCCCGTAGTATGATGAGGGAGATGGGTGGTTTGGGGGATTGGGGACCCACAACCCGTGCTTCTCAGGGGGGCACGGAGGGGCGTCGCCCTGAGGCTCGGGCAGGGGGAAAAGTAAACCCTAATCAAGGAAGTAACCAAGGCCCCTCGCGGCGCGCTTTGTGGCAAGCTTTGATACGGGCGCAGGTCCCAGCATCGGAGATTGATGGCCTACCTACACCGGAATTAAAAGACTTATGCAGACGAAAGGGACTGAAGGTGTCCCGGGTAGAGACGGAGTCCCGACCCACTATGGAAGACCTAGTGGAATTACTAACACAAAAATGTCAGACACGGGGTCCGGTTGTTAATGAGCCTCGAAGGGGTAGAACTTCCACTTCCCAGCGGTGGGAATCCTCGGAGGACGAGGAGGAGGAGGAGGTACGGCCTCCCCTCCGAGAGTGTTATAAAGTGGATAGGCGTGGCCGGAAACCTAGTAAGAAAGGCAAGAACAAAGAAGGGCGAGGCAAACGTCTTTACCCAGTGCTGTCTGGGGAAGATGAATGGGAGGAACAATAGGAATCGGGCCAAGCCCCAAGGGTTTGCCCACGAACGAGCCAATGGTCAGCAGACGACATTCGACCTCATGTATCATTGACTATCTATTGGCGCAAATCCGTCCAAACCGTTATGGCTCTAGTGGACACAGGGGCGGAGGCCACCTTAATCTATGGGACGCCCCATAAGTTTAAAGGAACCCCAGTCACGCTGGTTGGGCTGGGAGGTAATCTGATTAAAGGAAAAACAGTACAATTGCCCCTAAAGATAGGTACAATGCCCATTAAAACTTATTCAATTATCATTACACCGGTTAGAGAATGGATCCTGGGAATGGACATTCTGGCCGGTTTAACACTTCACCTCCAACAAGGGAAGTTTGAATTTGGAATCACGAAAATGGCTTTGCGCTGTAGGACGGTGTTAGTGGGAAAGGTTAAAATGGACCCCTTCCCCATCCCGATCGCCGATCGCGTAATAAGTCTTAGACAGTATAGGATTCCCGGCGGACAGAAAGAAATATCCGCCACAATTAAGGATTATTTGGAAGCGGGAGTGCTTAGGACATGCACCACGGCGTGGAATAACCCCTTATGGCCCGTACATAAAGCCGATGGGTCATGGCGGATGACGGTAGATTATCGGCAACTAAACCGTCACACTCCGGCCTTGACGGCAGCGGTCCCGGATGCCGTCACTATTATAGGACGAATCCAACATCATCCCGGGGTGTGGTACGGAGTAATTGATTTGGCTAATGCCTTCTTCACAATTCCTATTCCCGAAGATAGGCAGGAACAGTTCGCATTCACTTGGGAGGGTAGACAATTCACGTTCACGCGATTGCCCCAAGGATATCTGCATAGCCCTACTATCTGCCACCGGATAGTTACAGAACACTTGGCTGCCTTTAAAGTGCCTGACGAAGTGATGATCTCGCACTATATTGACGATATGATGATACAGGGGACAAGTCAGAAGCAGGTTCAGGAATTGCTGGACCAACTGGTTCAACATATGCGAGGATATGGGTGGGAGATCAACCCAGCCAAAATCCAGGGTCCCTCACAAACGGTGAAATTCTTAGGAATCGTGTGGAACAAGGGGGAAAGGGAAATCACTGCGAAAGCTAAAAATAAGATTCAGGTCTTTGCCGTCCCTCACACCCAGAAGGACGTGCAGCAATTTATTGGGTTATTCGGATTCTGGAGACAGCATATTCCCCATTTAGGACAAATTTTAAAACCTTTGTATCGAGTTACGAGGAAAAAGGCAGCGTTCGAATGGACGGAGGTCCATCAAACTGCATTTGAAATGGCCAAGCAAGCGATACAGCAAGCTGTATCCTTGGGAAAGATACAGTCAGGACCTGTAGAACTGCAAGTCTCAGCACAGGGGGATTATGCCAATTGGAGCTTATGGCAAAAACAGGGAAGAACCCGTAAGCCACTGGGATTTTGGTCCCGAAAGTTACCCCCGGCAGGGGAACGGTATACCCCCTTTGAGAAACAGTTATTAGCATGCTACTGGGGCTTGGTGGAAACCGAAGCCCTGACCATTGGACATGAAGTGATCATGAGAACAGCTATCCCTATTCTTCCGTGGGTACTTAATGACCCCACTACCCACCGAATAGGAACTGCCCAAGAGAGCAGCATCATTAAATGGAAATGGTATGTGTCGGAGAGAGTGCGGACTGGACAGAAAGGAGTGTCAGTCCTACATGAGCAAGTGGCGGAGGCCCCTGAGGAAGGGGAAAAACGGTTTGAGGTGATTGAATACAAGGAATCACCCGTTAAGATGGGAAAACGGTATGATGAACTGACCCCGGATGAACAAGCCACGGCTTGGTTCGTAGATGGGTCAGCCCAATGGAAAGCGGGACAGCGTAGATGGAAAGCTGCCGCCTTTAACCCAAAACAAGGCACTACCCTAGAAGAATTAGGGGAGGGAAAAAGTAGTCAGTGGGCAGAATTAAAAGCAGTGCATATGGTAGTCATGCAAGCAGGGGTCATGGGAGTTTGTTTGTTCTCTGACTCGTGGTCAGTGGTTAACGGCATGACACAATGGATGCCAACTTGGCAGGCCAATCAGTGGATGATCCAGAATAGGGAAGTATGGGGTAAACAGTTATGGGAAGATATATGGGAGAAAGCTCAATACCTGGTCATATACATCACCCACGTAGATGCCCATACATCTCGAAATGATGCGGAAGCTCTACATAACCGATATGTGGATGGTATCGTCCGAACCATGATGGTGCAAAGGGGCACCTCAGTGGACCTAGCTAGATGGGCACACCTTAAGGTTGGGCACTGGGGAGTGCAAGGAACCTTGCAATGGGCTCGAGACCGAGGAATAGATCTTATAGTAGATGATGTTAAGACTGCAGTAAACCAGTGTGAGCAGTGTCAACATCAGCGGCAGGGAGTGCCCCAACACATGATGGGACATATCCATCGGGGGGATGGTCCGGGACAGAGCTGGCAAATGGACTTTGTGGGTCCCTTACCCTCCTCACAAGGATGTAACCACATATGTACAGCTGTGGACACTATGTCTGGGGTTTTGGTAGCCCATCCCTGTCGTCACAACAATCAACAGGCTACCTTGCGATGTTTAGATTTGATTGAACAATTTTATGGATTGCCCATACAGGTCCAGAGTGACAATGGCTCCCATTTCACAGGAAGGGCGGTAAAGCAGTGGTGTCACGATAACCACGTGGAATGGGTTTATCATGTACCCTATCACCCACAAGCTGCGGGACTTATAGAACGAATGAATGGGCTTCTGAAGTCCTCACTACGAAAAGCAGGAGGTTGCAATGACTTAACAGGTTGGAAGAAGCAACTAATTCGGGTGGTGAAACAAATTAATAACCGCCCATTAGGAAATGGGGTAACACCCTTGAATAGGATGATACGAGTATGTGATATCCCAAAGACTCAGCCTATTAAAATGTGGAAATTCGCTGAGGAAGCTGATATTCCCGTAAGGGCCACGCCGGCTTCGGCTGGACTGGACCTACGAGCACTAACTGCCCAGACTTTGATCCAACAGAAACCTACGGTGATTAAGACCGGGTTAGGATTGATTTGTCCCCCTGGAACCTATGGGCATATCCTCCCGCGGTCGGGACTGTCACTAAAGGGGGTTGATGTGATGGCAGGCGTAATTGACGCAGACTACCAAGGGGAGTTGGGGGTGATCCTGGTCAACATCACCGCTGAACCTTACGTGATACAGAAGGGGGACAGAATAGCGCAATTGGTCATTAAGCCATGTAACCTTACGACGGTGGAAGAGACGGGAGCTCCCGTTACGGTTACTGAGCGTGGGACGGGGGGATTTGGGTCTACTGACACTAAGGGGGCCAAGGTATGGGTGCGCCAGACGACCGGCCCCCCCAGGCCGGCCGAAATCATAGCACAGGGGAAGGACAGTCTGGTCACCATTATGTACCCCGGGGACCCGACCTGGGCAAACGTCCCGGCGAACCAGTGCTACTTACGTGAGACCTAAATAATGTTGTAATTGCTATGCACCCGCAGGCTGGCCCTCCGCCTTGAACATGGGGTGGTCATGGGGGTTGCGACTCCTATCGGCGATGTTCGCGATCGGATGGCCATTCCAGGGCATCGGTATCACGGCCTGGACGCTGGTACCGGTCGCCCGCCATGAGGTGCGGTGGGAGGCCAGTAGCCAGCGACGGACGCAGGACAATTTTACATGTGAACCCGGTCAGCAGTGCGTTGTTCTGACTCTCACCAGCGGCTGTCAGCTGTACGCGTGTGCACAGTGCTACATGCGCCGGGATGGGGAAAAATATGACATATCGTTCATACCGCCTAATTGCACCCTGGTGGTGAATGCCCAAGTCAAGACGTGTTTGTGGGACCGACGCACCCAGACATGCGGGACAACGGGGACTCATTGGAGCGTCACAGCTCGGGGGGAAGATCTGTGGCTGCGCAATGCCACCGATATTCGGAATCGTCATCGATTCATGTGGTCAATAATGGTACTGCCCTCGACGAACACCCCGTCTGAGGCGTTATTAAACCCCACGCGGGGCGGGCCAGCCACGGGGGGCGTGCGGTCGCATCGAACACAGTTGGCCCCTATTATGTCAACTTGTCAACAGATGGCCCGGGCGGTACTGCACACTGATGTTCATTGGCGGGTACAGTTGCCCCTCATACCCGAGTGTCATACCAAGAGGCGGCGACGAGCGTGGTACGACACCCTGCTGGGAGGCGCAGGAACTGTTATGGGTATCTCGAATGCCATTGACTCTGAGGTGACCCGTACCAAATTATCTAACACGGGACAGGCCACCTCACAAGGACTACATACTATTGGAAGGTGGATGCCATCCGTAATGATGACTCAAGGAGAGACAGCCGAAATAATGATACGATCTCTGCAATGGGAACTGGATGTCTGGGGTGCCACTCAGGAACTGTTTGAGAACATTACGGCTCAGTTAAATTGGACTGCCTGTCATATTCAAATGTTGCATGCTCAAATACAGAAAGAACGCTTTTTGCGTGTGGTAACATCCCCCAATGTACAGGCGTGGAGGGGACTATGGAATGTATCTGAGAAATTGTGGATGATAACCCATCCAGAGCGAACATGGTGTAACGCAACTATGTGTAACGGATACTTTGTTACCATGAATGTAACCCACACTGTTACGGTCTGTCGATATTATGTATTACCAGTGATTACATCTTCTGGATACTATTTTCTGAAGACAAGGGGACAGTGGTTTAGCCCAGATACCAATATTACCTATGATCTGTCCGCTTGTGAACAGACTGATCAGGGGAAAACTTGCCTACTGATGGACAGG
Source organism: Chiloscyllium plagiosum (assembly GCF_037043375.1). NCBI lineage: Eukaryota > Metazoa > Chordata > Chondrichthyes > Orectolobiformes > Hemiscylliidae > Chiloscyllium > Chiloscyllium plagiosum. The sequence goes on along the minus strand of NW_028270175.1, from coordinate 34,405,465 downwards.
TATCGGGACCCTTGCTTGACCAAGGGAACGGCCCTGTGCGAATGGACTGTGGAGACTCCAAGGGACATGATGTGGCAGATTGGGCCACACACGCTCTGTGTGGCTACCAGTAATCCACATCCTGCGCTTCCCTCAGCACCGTTCTCGGGATGCCTCTCAAATGTCTATCAGTGGCACTGGCAGAATCACACCTATTTGTTGACCACTTATAGCAGTGCTCGCCACTTTACCAGGGTGCAGTGGAAAGTGCTGATGAATCCTTGGAACATTTCCCTGGATCGGTTTAAGCGAGCATTGGACCGATCCGAGGAGCTTAAGCAGATATTACGAAAGCATCAAACCAATGTCACCAAGGTTACGGTGTCTACCTTTATACATGGACAGGAGGTAGTACATGCTGCCCGTGTAGTGGACGTGGAGTCAGCTCATCATTGGTGGGACATATTGAGTGGTATGTCCTCCACTGCGGGGACATTCCTGTTCCCACCCTTGTCGATCCTGATAGCGGTCCTGGTGATTTTAACATGCTGTAATGTCCTGACTTGCTTGTATATTTGGCGTGTACGTAGGCGCTTGTTAGAAAGAATACATATGGGCATAATGTAACACATGTATTGGGCCAAGCAGTGGAAAAATTATGTCCCAATACATGTGTGAATCATTATGCGACACATGTATTGGGCCAAGCAGTGGAATGTGGTGAAAGGGTTAAAATTGTGTCCCAATACATGTGTGAATCTAACCGAAAATGGAAGGTGTCGCTTAGTCCCGTGTGAATCTTATTATACACCTTCCCGTGTGAATCTTCCTATCTGTATGTAACCAGAATGGAATGTGTGAATCTAACCGAAAATGGAAGGTGTCGCTTAGTCCCGTGTGAATCTTATTATACACCTTCCCGTGTGAATCTTCCTATCTGTATGTAACCAGAATGGAATGTGTTTTTTAGCCTTGCTCTGCTGTTCACATGAATGTTTATATCTGGAAAAGAGTATATCAGCTGAAAAAGTCTCCAGTTCGGTAGAGTCTGCTCCGGGGTTGCGTTTAACCGCCGAGCGTGGGTTGTTGGCAACCGCTCTACGAGAACTGACGGCTCCCAGTTCCGGTAACACGTAGAGTGAGTATAAACCAGACCCGTTGTAAGTACGAGACTGGTTGTGGCGACACTGCGGGGAATAAAACACTTATATTCTAGCAGACTCGCCTCTTGGCTGTTTGTTCTGTGTCAGACTACTTTCCTGCGAGCCTGGTCCTTGACCTTGAGAATTTTTTAAAACACCAGGGCAGTCAGGCTTGTGAATCAGGCTTGAGAACCGGGCAGTGTGGGGTTCCCAAACTATGAGGTTGAAAGCTGTGGGTGGGAGATCCCCTGAAGTGACAAGTTTGTGTACAGTCTAGGAGAGGTTGGTCTGGTGATGGGAGGTGAGGACGTGGTCGAGGGGTAGTAGGAGGAGGTGTCTTCGAATTGGCACCTGGCTTCAGCGGTGTAGAGGTCAGTGCGCCAAACTACCACTGCAGCCCTTTGTCCGCTGATTTGATGGTGAGGTTGGGATTGGAGCGGAGGCTGCGGGTTGTGAAGGTGACAGGTTGGAGTGGGCTGAGGGCGTTGGACAGGTTGAGGCGGTCAATGTCCTGGCAGTAGTTGGAAATAAAGAGATTGAGGGCAGGTAACAGACTAGCACGGGGTGTCCAGATAGATGAAATGTGTTGGGGGTGGGAGAAGGGGTCCTCAGAAGGTAGGTAGGAGACTTGGTGGAAAAAGTAAGCCTGGTGGCAGAGGCGGCAGAAGAAGTGTTCGATATCGCAATGATGCACCACAGGCTATGTTGAGAGTGACACTTTCACAGTATATAGCCTCATTTTCCCTTTTCCTCATACTATCTCAACAAAAATCCTGAACAAGACCATTGTCCATATCCCTAAAACATACTAAACTTCACCGGTACTAGCCTGTGCAAATTATATGTTTAGATCAGCAACTGAGAAGCAGTATAACTAGTTCAAATTTTCAATTGATGACTCTTATTAACAAGATATATAGTGCTGGGAAATACAAAACCTGATTTCTATTTGGCAAGCTGAACTTTTCTCCATTATGATGATATTGGATGATTTCCAAACTCATGCAGCAATGTACTGTTTTGCTCATAACCTCAAAACTTTACCTCAAAACAGTCACCAAAGTCAATGTGCAAGATTTTTCCACTAAGCCTGTCCAGCATCAGGTTGGATGGATGTCTGGGGAAAAGAAATGCAAAAGTCAGATCAGATTTCCTGGGAAATACAGCAAAGGAATCAGCCAATACTGAAGGATCTTTTGTCAGAAGATTCCATTGTGAATACGATTGATTAATAATAGCACATTAATGTGTTTGCTAAACCATAATCTCATTTGCCAAAATACATTAATTCTGCTGGGATACAAGTTCAATAGGTGTCAGGAATCCTTTGGCATCTCGCCATACAAAGTCCCTGTGTTTAGCACATACACCAGACAATTTCAAACATATGCTTTTATTTACAGCCATAAAAAATAATCACAAATAAAACCAAGAGAGACTCCAGGACACCTCCACAGATGCAACTCAAGTGCTAGCATCTTAACCTATGGCAATTTTACATTTCATGATGATTTGCTGCAACCAGCTCTCATCTACTGAAACCATGTCAGGTCCATCAGGTCCTGTCTGGCATCTGGTGCTTGACACAGTTGAACTCTGTTACACACAAGGCAAACTTTCCCAATGTCCCTGCCCTCAAGACTGTTCCTGTCCCCCAGCTCCTTAGCATCTATCACATCACCTCAACATCTGCTCCATTTGCGCAGAGCACAGCATAGCAGGACGATGTGGCACACTCCGTCCAGACTATAGAGGAAGGACCCCAACCGGTCCAAGTTGTGGAATCATATTCTCAGCAGCCTTGCCACTGCTCCACCATGATCCCCGTCAAAACATGGGCAGCATTGTACATGTGCTCCACATCAGTTCGGTGGTTGTACAATGGTGTCATGAGCCATGGTCACAGTGGGTAGTCTTCATCACCCAACAGCCAATCTTGTAAGGCACCTGGACCCTCAAACAGACTGGACATGAGAGTGCTCCAGTATTTAGGAATTGTGATAGCTGCCACATACCAATCTAGCGATGGTGATCACAGATTGCCTGAACTTTAATGGAATGGAACCCTTTCCTATCCTATTGATGAATTCTATGGAGATCCATCTGTGCCCTATGGATACAGAACCCTGTATGTTTCTGAGTGCTGTTGCACATGCAGCATCATTGAGAAACAAAATGAACTAGTATTATCATGCAAATCTGGCATCAGTCACTGTCCTTATCCATCTGAGAGAGTATGACTAAGAGATCCTATACAAGTATCCATCACTCCTTTTTTTGGGGGGGTGGAGGGGTGGTAGTCATTGCATTGAAGTTTGAAATGGCTGTCACCTTCAGAGAGAGAGGACGGTCTCCTGCTTCTGCACCCCTCAGGGTCCACTCTAGCAGCAAGCATCACAGTGGTCTGGGACATATGGGGCCTGAAGCAAAACTGCACCTTGCTCATCCCAAAGAAATAGAAGCAGGGCTAAAAATCCTGACAGATCCTGATAGGAAGAGGTAGCAGATGCAGGGCCCGAGCTAGGTGCTCCTTGTGCTCCCATACACACAACTGTTCATTACATTCAGTACACACCATCATTAAAGTTACATGGCAGATGATGAAGTGAATGATTGCTGCTTCCCAAAGAACCTTTGGAATTTACCAAGTATCGGATAAGTCTTTGGCCAATGTTCACTCTTTTTAAGTCATTGTTGCTTTTGACTTGCATTTCAACCCATGCATGCTCTCTGCATGCCATTGCAAATGGACGATGAAATGTAGCTGTTGCAAACAGCTGCTTTACATTATTGCCCCAAATGACACTTAATACCGCCCATCCTGGGTATCGATCAAGCCAATTTCCAGTTGTATTTTATATGTAGAGAACAGCAAGAGATGGGCAGCGCACTTCCACTCTTTCCCATCATGCGGAAACATACTACATTGAAATTCGTCTCTGGGGCAGAAAGAAAAGTGGTCCTAATTGTATTATGAAGACAACTGTAAGCATCATTACATTGTTTTGTAGTTAGCAAAGTCCCAGATTATTTAAATCACCTTACCGATCTCCTAGCCCCAGGATGTAACCCACCATTGACATCACAGCTAAGGAGCGTGTGTAGTTGGTTCTTCGGTCAAACCACACCTGCAGAGTGCCAGAATATAAAACAGCATTGTTAAATGTTGCAAAAACATACACATGTATCCTACTGGTTTTTACTGGAGGAGCTACTTTAAGTGGAATAAATATTAAAAGACCTTTCAATTTGCTTTTAAAACAATAAATGATTTTCATATTGTATGAGAAGAAAAACCATAATTCTTCATTTAAACAGAAGAGAACAATTCAATTGTCTGGTTGGCTGAGAATTTCTTACCAATCCGGATAATAATCAAAACAATAGTGTGAGGTGATGCAGTTTGGAACATCAAATACAACAGGAAATTATATAGTAAATGGCAGGACCTTTAGGAGCATTGATATATAGAGGGGGTATTAGGTTGGAGGTCCATAGTTCACTGAAAGGTGACAAAGGAAGGCCTATGGATGCTTGCCTTCATCAGTTTGGGCACTGAGTATAAAAGTTGGGCAAGTCATGTCACAGCTGTATAAAACCTTAGCTAGGTCACGTTTGGAGTAGTGTGTGCCATTCTGGTTGCCACGCGATAGGGTGGATAAAGAAGGTGCAAAAGAAATTTACTAGAATGTTGCCTGTATTGGAGAGTAATAACTATAAAAGAGAGGTTGGACAAACTTGGATTATTTTCGCTAGAGTGTCAGAGGCTGATTGGGGTGCGTGACAAGATAGAAATTTATAAACTATCAGAGGCATGGATAAGAGGTGGATAATCAGACGGGAAGCATAACGGTAATGTGCCATGCAATTTTTTTTTTACACCGAGGTAGGTGCCAAGAGTGTGCTGCCAGGGGAGGTGGTCAAAGCAGATAAAATAGCAATGTTTAAGATGCATTTAGACAGACACATGAATAGACAGGGATTAGATGGAAATGGACCATGTGCAGAAAGATACGATTAGTTTAGAATGGTTTCAAGGTTGGCACATATATGGTGGGCTGAAAGGCCTGTTCCTGTGATGTTCTAAAAACATACAGCCACAAAGGGAATTAAGGTGCCAAGTTAAAACTGGCTTATAGACTATGATTAAAAACCAACACCCTATGGATCATTAACATCGGATTCCAAAAAAGAACAAAACACATACTGAAGTCACATGTGGAGTTATCAGAGAAAATTTACCTTGACTTATAGTTCATACCTAACGGATTTTGAGAGAGTTGATTTGACCAGTAGCTTTGATGATTGTGTATAAGATGCACTGCTGAAATTCATCATAGCTCCTTCTAAATCCATAACCACTACCATCTATAAGGACGAGGACAGCAGTTATATGGGAACCCCACCACTTGTAGGTTCCTTACCAAGCCACTCACCATTCGGATTTGGACACATCACCACTCCTTCAATGTTTCTGGGTCCAAATTCATGGACCACTGTCCCAAAAGGCATTGCATGTACGTACCCACATCAAATGTACTGCAGTGGTTCAAGAAGGCAATTCACCACCACTTTCCTAAGGACAACTAGGGATGGGTAACAAATCCTGGAACTGCCAGTGACATCCAAACCCCATGAAGAAATGAAAAAGTGTAAGCATTTTTCTTGATATGAATAACCAATTACACAATTTTTTTAAGCAAAGACACTGGATTAACACACAAGGTGTGCAAAATGAGAAAAGTGTGCTGTGAGGTGAAGCTTGTTCTAAATCAGACAGATTTCAAGTAGGTCTAGCAACTTGAAACTGGGCTTCCATAAGGTATTATAGGTCATCAGCAGCAGAATTGTATTCAACCGCAATCCATAACTTCATGAACTGGCATATAGGCATTCTACCACTACTCTCCAGCTGAGAGATTAGGCCTGGTTCAAATCAAGATTGCAGGAAGACATGCTTGGAGCAGCAGTAAGCATACCTAAACGTGAGGAGTCAACCCAGTGAAGCTCCAATACAGAGCTATTTGCATGTCAAACAGCAGGAGCAGCAGTAATAGACAGTGCTACAAGATCTCACAACTAATAGATCAGATCTAAATCCTGCAGTCCTGACATTTTCATTTACGACTGGTGACAGACAAACAATTCTATCAGGTGGAGGAGGGTCCATGAATACCCTCAACATATGGGGGAACTCAGCACATTAGTGCAAAACAGAAGGCTAAACCAGAAGCACTAATCTTCAAACAAAAGTACCAGGTGGATGATTCAGTTCAGATTTCTCTTGAAATGCCCAGCATCACAGATGCCAGTCTTCAGTCAATTCAATGTACTCCACATGGTATCAATCAACAGCTGAAGGTACTGGTTAATGCAAAGGCTACTGGATTTGACAACATGCCAGTAAAGTACCGAAGACTTGCGCTCCATAACAGGCCATGCCCCTAGTCAAGATTTTCCAACACAGATCAATACTGACATTAATACAACAATGTGGAGAATTACCCACATATGTTCTGTCCAAAAAAAGCTGGACATATCCAACCTGGTTAATTACCTCCCTATCGGATTACTCTTGACCATTAGCAAAGAAATGGAAGGGTTGACAAGAGTGCTATGAAGCACCAGTTACAATAGAGTAACTTGTTCCCTGAAGCTTAGTTCAGGTTTCACCAGGACCGCTCAGCTCCTGACTGCATTATAGCTCAGCATTTAGCACAAACGTGAACAAAAGAGATGAACTCCAAATGGGAGATGAGTGTGACATGCCTTGATATTAAGGTAGTATTTGACTGAATTTGGCATTAAGGAAACAAGCTAAACTGGAGTCAATGGAATCAGGAGAGAAACCCTCCACTGGTAGAAAACACTCCTAGCACAAAGAAAGATGGTTGTTAATGTTAGAGGCCAATCATCTCACTTCCACTGCAGCAAGTCCTCAGATAGTATCCTATGCCCATTCAATTTCTTTATCAATGACTTCACATCATCATGTGGTCAGATGTCAGGCAGTTCACTGATCACTGCACAAGAGTCAGCACCATTCATAACTGCTCAGATACTGAAGCACTAAGACCCAGATACCATCTAGGCCTGGTCTGATAAATGACAAGTAACATCTACACTACAAATGTGCCACTCATTTATCATCTCTAACAAAAGAGAATCTAACCATTGTCCGTGGACACAAAAAAGCAATAATACTGCTGAATCCCCCATTGTCACCATCTTACTATTCCGATTGACATCATCATTCTGATCATTACCAATGACCAGAAACTCAACTGGACCAGCCATATAAATACCGTGGCGACAAGTGCCTGTCAGAGACTAGGGATTCTGTGGCAATCAACCTACTTCCTGTTTCCCCATTGCCTGTCCATATTTATGAGGTACAAGCAAATAATTTGATGGAATACTCTCTAGTTGCCTGGACTGGTGCAGCTAGGAGAATGTGAGGACTGCAGATGCTGGAGATCAGAAGCGAGAGTGTGGTGCTGGAAAAGCACAGGTCAGCCAGCATTCAAGGAGCAGAAGAATCGATGTTTTGGGCATAAGCCCTTCATCAAAAATGCGGCTTGTGGGTTGGGGTGTTGGGGGAGGGAGCTGAGAGATAAATTGGGGAGGGGGCTGGGGGCAAGGTAGCTAGAAATGTGATAGGTAGACAAAGACGTGGGGGGGGGGGGGGGGGGCTAGGTGATAGACTGGAGAGGAGAGTGGAGCAGATAAGTGGGAAGGAAGATGGACAGGTCCAGAGGGCGGTGCCAAGTTAGAAGCTTGGGACTGGGATAAAGTAGGGGAAGGGGAAATAAGGAAACTGAGTCTGCTTCCTGACTTGGCTGAAGAGTTTCAGGGCAGAGGAGATGACCTACCTTGAAGAGGTTATCCTCCTCTCTCTATAAGGATCTCAGTGAGTGTCTCTCACAGTATGCCCCAGGTCATCTCCTCAGCCCTGAAGCTCTTCAGCCACATCCTGAAGCAGACCTGCTACCACAGTCACATTTCCTTCCTCAGTGCACCAGTTTCCTCATTTCCCCACCCCTCACCTTATCCCAATCCTCCAACTTGGCACTGCCTTCTTTGCCTGTCCATCTTCCTTCCCACCTATCTGCTCCACCCTCCTCCAATCAATCACCTTCACTCCCCACCTTCATCTACCTATTACATCCCCACCTACCTTCCCTCCAAACCCACCCCCCTTCCCATTTATCTCTCAGCTCTCCCCGGCCCACAAGCCACATTCCTGGTGAAGGGCTTATGCCTAAAATGTCGATACTCCTGCTCCTCGGATGCTGCCTGACCTGCTGTGCTTTTCCAGCACCACACTCTCGACACTGGATTGGTGCAGTTCCAACAAAACACAAGCTTGACACAATCTAAAGCAGCCTGTTTGATTGGTACCCTAACCACAACCTTCAATTTTCATTCCTTCAGTACTGACATGCAGTGGGAGTAGTGTGTACCATTTGCAATCAACTGCACTTGAAACCCATGACCTCTATTTCCTAGGAGGACAAGGGCAGCAGTTACATGGAACACCATCACTTGCAAGATCCCCTGCAAGCCACACCTATCCTGAACTGAAACCACATTGCTGTTCCTTCACAGCCACTGGGTCAAAATACTAGAATTCTCCAACAACATTGGAAGCTTCCCTATACCTCACGGGCCGAATAATTTCAAAAAGGTAGCTCACCACTCTTGCCAGTAAAATTAGGAATGGGCATAAATGTTCGTCAAGCCAGTGACACCCATATTCCATGATCAGATAAATTAAACTTCACCTGCTAGTGCAAAAACAAGTTAAGATCTCTCATTGGGGATCAATCTGGTGAGGATGAAAATTTATCAGTATAGTTTTAATACTGGTCTATGCAGAAAATCTGGGAATGAATATTCTGTTCAGAATGTGTCTACAACACTACAGCTGTGGACTATAGACGAAGTGTGGGAACATGAAGAATGCTATGAAAACAAAGCGAGGCTTTACCTCTGAGCTGGGACTCTTCAGCCACAGTAACTTGGCCAGATCATCTCCCGCTGTATTATTCACTGCATGTTCAAATACCTCGACCTTTTGCATCAAGGTGAGGTGATCATAGTCTGGAGCCATCTGTTGGTTAGCACAAAACAAACCATATCAGTTTGGACTGATGTTTTAATTCCTTTAGACAAAATAAATTATTTTTCAAACAAGTTTTTATTAAATTCTATTGCTTGTTTAAGACTGGGGTTAAGGAAGAAAGGGACACATTAAAAAAAAAGGGAGAAGCAACAAACTTTGGAAAACCTGATCTCAAACAGAAAAGGCCACAAATACTTTCATTAAAAAAAACCTTCCCCTCAACTAGAAACTTTCATAATTTGGCTTTTTTTGATTCCATTCTCCTGAAAAATGTTAATTAAGTATTTTGTTTGACCATACAGAAGCTTAAACTGGTCTTAGAAGTTAACATCTACTGAACTAGAAATACACCTTTGAGTTTATATCAAATATTTCAAACTGAAAATTGAAATTAAAGCAGTTTAAATACCATTTCATGTAAAGAAATTATTGGCTTCATGTAATTTATGCTCTCCATTTAATGAGTCAATAAAATGACATTCATAACTCAGCTCGCAATTAACTCTGTTTCAAGCTTTTATCTAGGGGCTCTTGTGGGGCAGTGGTAGCATCCCTACCTCTGAGTCAGGAGACTCAGGTTGAAGTCCCATCTGTTCCAAAGGTGCGTAACAGCATTTCCATAGATTAGAAAATATCTAAAGCTTTATCTGTTGATTGATTTACACATTCACTGCTATCAAGCTAGAAATTGTATAGTCAACGTATCATATTCAAACAATATTGAATTGTAAGTGTTTCAACAGATGTTGTATTGAATAGATTTGCTGCAAATTTGAAAATAGCATTTAGCTGAGTAGGTACCAGCTCTCTCTACAGTTCAGATTCTCATTTCTAGCCATTACTTGAGTGAGTGTGGCAATGGCATGTAACTATATGACTCAGTAAGTTCAAATAAGCAATTTAATTTAAATTAAAATTTTAAAGAAGAGTGAATAAAGGTAATGACTTAACAGTAAGAAAGTGTACAGGTAAGAAAATAAACAGGTAGCAGTACCCACCCTGAGCATGATGCGGTGCTCGATGTTCAGCAGAATCTTTTTCTTCTCTCGGTAGTCTCGAATAAGAGCGTGGAGTGTGTCGCAGTGTGGGACCCAGCCAATTAGACCAGAATTCGTGGATAGAGGAATGACAGCATATCTCTGAATACTTAAAGATAAAGCCCAGTATATTTGAGAGAAACATCTAAATACATTATGCATGTTTTTTTAAACATGTTTTAAAAATACAATGTATTTCTTCATGAAACAAATCAACACGTTTAAAATACAGAACTTTGGAAATACAAGTTAATTATCTCCTTTGTCAGGAGCATTTTTCTACTGGTAAAATAGGAGCAGATTACTTATTCCATCAAACAAATGGATTAAAACTTGAAGTGCTTCAAGCTTGACATTCTAAAGGGTATGTTACATTGTAGGAGAGCAGTGACAATGTTAGAAATGTAGGTCCCTAAAAGGGTAAACCAGGACAGTTTCAGAGATGATTAAGAGTTGGTGATGATCAGAGCTGAGGTGTACTTAAGAACTGAGTTTTTCCCTGTAGGGGATTGGGCTTCTGGATTCAGAAGGGTAGAGACAGGTATTTGGACTAAACTATAATTTAGTATTAAAACTGTTGCGAAGCACAAAAAACACTCTTGAGAGAGATTCAATATTCGGATATCTACATATATGATTCATTAATATCCTTGAGATAGGGAAATCTACTATCCATAACTTGGTCTGGCCTACATGTGACTTCAGACCCACAGCAATGTGGTTGACTCCTAACTGCCCTCTGGGTAATTAGGAATAGGTAATAGATGCTGGTCCTAGTCAGTGACACTCACATTCGGTGAATGAATTAAAAAAACTTTCTATTAAACAAGCAGCACCAATATAGTTTGTTTTTGCTTGTATCCTACTTGCATTTTCATCAAGCACAGATCACCTTTGTATACTGGAACAGCACACTCTCCCAGAGACTTTTAAGATGAATTAATAAATGAGGTCTGGAGCTGAGGAGCTCTGACTGAATCCTACATTAGCATCAGTGAGCAGGTTATTGGAGAGCAATTTTTACTTGACACTATTCCAGATGCCTCCTCTTATTAGTTTAATGATGAGTAGGAAACAGTTTAGAGCAGTAATGGTCCAGGTTATGTTCATCTCAATTTCTGTGATTAGAATAGACTGGGAAATCTTCTACATTGCAGTTTTCATTTTCCCTCCCATTCCACTCTGATCTGTGTCCTCAACAGTCAGTTTAACAATTTCAGATCATCACTATGGCAGATGTGATAATGATTCTGTTCTTCCCATTTGCAGATTCCCTAGACTCTTCTTTTGTTTATTTATTTTTCCCATTATCATTCAATTTTGCTTTATACCAAGATTCTTTAACTACCCATTTTCCCTCTATATCTGCTTACAGCTCTGACAAAATTTATATAAGCTGACAGACTGTTGCTTCCCCTGCAGATGCTGTCTGACCTGGGGAGTATTTCCAGCACTTTTTGTTTGTACTTCAATTTTCCACATCCTTGTCTTGATGTCAATGTCTTGACTGCATGAAAAGAGCTTGGTAAATGAAGTGGGTAGTTCCAGATACACATTTTCAACAATACAGCCATAATATTGTCAGTACTCTGCTTTTCTGTGGTCTAACACACGCGACCACTTCTTAATGTCTTTTTCAGCAAAGCAAATTGGCCGAATATTGGTTTAAAGCTAGAAAACTCAAAAAAAGGCAGGTTGGGCTGGGCTGTTGTTTCTCAAGTTAGTGGGTCAGTTTTCTTAATGTGAGCACCAAGCCTCAGGCATTATTAAAGTGAAACTTATTAGATAGATTGGGGGGATATTGCAGTAGAATTATTTGAATTTATTTGATATTTTAGCAAGTATTTATAAACATCTTCTGGGTTGTTTGATCCAGCTCTGTAACCATTAGACTACAATACCAATCCGTGCATGTTTCTACAAATTGTTTTGACTGACTGTTCTGATTGGTACAATAATCATTATAAGACAAAGATGAGAGTGGTCCTAAAGGGAGAGTGCTAAACTGGGGGAAGGCCAACCATAGCAACATTTGGCAAGAGCTGGGGAATGTGGATTGGGAGCAGCTGTTTGAAGGTAAATCCACATTTGATATGTGGGAGGCATTTAAAGAGATGTTGATTAGAGTGCAGGACAGACATGTCCCTGTGAAAATGAGGGTTAGAAATGGCAAGATTAGGGAACCATGGACGACTGGTGAAATTGTGAGGTGAAAGTGAGGACTGCAGATGCTGGAGATTAGAGTCAAGATTAGAGTGGTGCTGGAAAATCACAGCAGGTCAGACAGCATCAGAGGAGCAGGAAAATCAACGTTTTTGATTTTCATCAGGGCTTTTGTCCGAAACATCGACTTTCCTGCTCCTCGGATGCTGCCTGACCTGCTGTGCTTTTCCAGCACCACTCTAATGGTGAAATTGTGAGACTAGCTAAGAGGAAAAAGGAAACATACATAAGGTCTAGGCGATTGAAAACAGACAAAGCTTTGGAAGAATATCAGGAAAGTAGGACCAATCTGAAACGAGGACTTACGAGGGGTCACGAAAGGGGTCATGAAATATCTTTAGCAAAAAGGGTTAATGAAAATCCCAAAGCCTTATATTCCTATATAAGAAGCAAGAGTGTAACTAGAGAAAGGGTTGGCCCACTCAAGGACAAAGGAGGAAAGTTATGCATGGAGTCAGAGAAAATATGAGACTTTTAATGAGTACTTTGCATTTGTATTCACTGAAGAGAGGCACATGATGGATGTTGAGGTTAGGGATAGATGTTTGATTACTCTAGGTCAAGTCAGCATAAGAAGGGAGGGTATTCTAAAAGGCATTAAGGCAGATAAGTCCCCAGGTCCGGGTGGGATCTATCCCAGGTTACAGAGGGAAACGAGAGAGGAAATAGCTGGGGCCTTAACAGATATCTTTGCAGTGTCCTTGAACATGGGTGAGGTCTAGGAGGACTGGAAAACTGCTAATATTGTCCCCTTGTTTAATAAGGGTAGCAAGGATAATCCAGATAATTATAGACCAGTGAGCCTGACGTCAGTGTTAGGGAAGCTGCTGGAGAAGATATGGAGGGATAGAATCTATTTATATTTGGAAGAAAATGGGCTTATCAGAGATAAGCAACATGGTTTTGTGCAGGGAAGGTCATGTCTTACCAACTTAATAGAATTCTTTGTGGAAGTGACAAAGTTGATTGAGGAGGGAAGGGCTGTAAATGTCATATACGTGCACTTCATTTAGGCGTTTGATAAGGTTCCAATTGGTAGGCTGATGGAAAAAGTGAAGTTGCATGGGATCCATGGTGTACTAGCTAGATGGATAGAGAACTGGCTGGGCAGAAGGAGACAGAGGTAGTAGTGCAAGGGAGTTTCTCAAAATGGAGAACTGTGACCAGTGATGTTTCAACGGGGATCCGTGCTGGGACCACAGTTGTTTGTGATATACATAAATGATCTGGAGGAAGGTATGGATGACTGATTAGCAAGCTTGCAAATGACACCAAGATTGGTGGAGTAGCAGATAGTGAAGAAGACTGTCAGAGAATGCAACAGAATATGGACAGATTGGAGACTTGGGTAAAGAAATGGCAGATGGAGTTTGATCTGGGCAAATGCGAGGCAATGCATTTTGGAAGATGCAATCCAAGAGCGAACTATACGGTAAATGGAAAAGCCCTGGAGAAAATTGATGTACAGAGAGATCTGGGTGTTAGTTCCATTGTTCCCTGAAGGTGGCAACGTAGGTCGAGAGAGTGGTCAAGAAGGCGTACGGCATGTTTCTCTTCATTGGACGGGGTATTGAGTACAAGAGTTGGCATGTCATTGTACAGGACTTTGGTTTGGCCACATTTGGAATACAGTGTACAGTTGTGGTCATCACATTACCAAAATGATGTAGATGCTTTGGAGAAGGTTCACCAGGATGTTATAGAACATAGAAAAATACAGCGCAGTACAGGCCCTTTGGCCCTCGATGTTGCGCCGATCCAAGCCCACCTAACCTACACTAGCCCACTATCCTCCATATGCCTATCCAATGCCCGTTTAAATGCCCATAAAGAGGGAGAGTCCACCACTGCTACTGGCAGGGCATTCCATGAACTCACGACTCGCTGAGTAAAGAATCTACCCCTAACATCTGTCCTATACCTACCATCCCTTAATTTAAAGCTATGCCCCCTCGTAATAGCTGACTCCATACGTGGAAAAAGGTTCTCATGGTCAACCCTATCTCCACCCCTAATCATCTTGTACACCTCTATCAAGTCACCCCTAAACCTTCTTTTCTCCAATGAAAACAGCCCCAAGTGCCTCAGCCTTTCCTCATACAATCTTCCTACCATACCAGGCAACATCCTGATAAACCTCCTCTGCACCCGTTCCAGTGCCTCCACATCCTTCCTATAGTATGGCGACCAAAACTGCACACAATCCTCCAGATGCGGCCGCACCAGAGTCTTATACAACTGCAACATGACCTCAGGGCTCCGGAACTCAATTCCTCTACCAATAAAAGCCATTACGCCATATGCCTTCTTCACTGCACTATTTACCTGGGTGGCAACTTTCAGAGATCTGTGTAATGGACACCAAGATCCCTCTGCTCATCCACACTACCAAGTATCCGACCATTAGCCCAGTACCCCGTCTTTTTGTTACTCTTACCAAAGTGAATCACCTCACACTTACCTACATTGAACTCCATTTGCCACCTTTCTGCCCAGCTCTGCAGCTTATCTATATCCCGCTGTAACCTGACACATCCTTCCTCACTGTCAACAACTCCAACGACTTTCGTATCATCCGCAAACTTGCTCACCCAACCTTCTAGCCCCTCCTCCAGGTCATTTATAAAAATGACAAACAGCAATGGTCCCAAAACAGATCCTTGCGGAACACCACTAGTAACTGCATTCCAAGATGAACCTTTACCATCAACTACTACCCTCTGTCTTCTTCCAGCCAGCCAATTCCTAATCCAAACCTCCAACTCACCCTCAATGCCATACCTCCGTATTTTTTGCAGTAGCCTACCATGGGGAACCTTATCAAACGCCTTACTAAAATCCATTTACACTACATCTACCGCTTTACCCTCGTCTACCTCCTTAGTCACCTTCTCAAAGAATTCAATAAGGTTTGTGAGGCATGACCTGCCCTTCACAAAACCATGCTGACTATCCTTGATCACATTATTCCTATCCAGATGTTCATAAATCCTATCCCTTACAATTCTCTCTAAGACTTTGCCCACAACAGAAGTGAGACTCACTGGCCTATAGTTACTAGGGTTATCCCTACTCCCCTTCTTGAACAAGGGAACCACATTTGCTATTCTCCAGTCTACTGGCACTATTCCTGTAGACAATGAGGACATAAAAATCAAGGCCAATGGCTCTGCAATCTCCTCCCTTGCTTCCCAGAGAATCCTAGGATAAATGCCATCAGGCCCAGGGGACTTATCTATTTTCACCCTTTCCAGAATTTCCAGCACCTCTTCCCGACATACCTCAAAGCCGTCCATTCTAATTAATTGTGACTCAATATTCACATCGGCAACAATGTCCTGTTCCTGAGTGAATACTGACGAAAAATATTCATTCAGTGTCTCCCCAATCTCTTCAGCATCCACACGCAACTTCCCACTACTATCCTTGACTGGACCTATTCCTACCCTAGTCATTTTTTTATTCCTGACATACCTATAGAAAGCCTTAGGGCTTTCCCTAATCCTACCAACTAAGGACTTTTCATGTCCCCTCCTTGCTGCTCTTAGCTCTTTCTTCAGATCCTTCCTGGCTACCTTATAACTCTCAATCGCCCCAATTGAACCTTCACGCCTCATCTTTACATAGACCTCCCTCTTCCATTTAACAAGGGATTCCAATTCCTTATTAAGCCACAGTTCCCTCACACGACCCTTTCCTCCCTTATTTGGTATGGATGTTGCTAGCTATGAAGAGGTTGAGTAGATTAGGATTATTTTCATTAGAAAGATGGAGGTTGGGGTGGGGACCTGATTGAGGTCTACAAAATCATGAGGTATAGACATGGTGGATAGCAAGAAGCTTTTTCCCAGAGTGGGGACTCAATTACTAGGGGTCACGAGTTGAAGGTGAGGGTGGGGGGAGAAATTTAAGGGAGATATGCGTGGAAAGTTATTTACGCAGAGGGTGTGGGTGCCTGGAACACGTTGCCAGTGGGGGTGATAGAGGCGAGCATGATAGCATCGTTTAAGATGTATCTAGATACATAAATGGGCAGAGAGCGGAGGGATATAGATCCTTAGAGAATAGACGACAGGTTTAGATAGAGGACCTGGATGGCACAGGCTTGAAGGGCCAAAAGGCCTGTTCCTGTGCTGTAATTTTCTTTGTTCTTAGTTTTGCATTTCAAGAACAAACAATGTTTATGGATATCAACCAACATGTCACTACCTGAGGTTCTTCCGAAGAGATGCTGGGTCATTTGCCAGCAAGGTGTTCACCAATCCAAAAAGCTGCATCACCCTTTCATCCTGACGCAGGTCTTCATGACCCTTTAGCAAGAACATGAATTCGTGACTATTACTGCCTATGGGAAGATAAGTAAAATTCTGTTAAATTTGAGTTGGGGAAGAAAATTCAATGGTTAGCATATTTTGTTTTTATAGCTTTGTAGAGCATTAGCATTTGTTTAGACTAGCTAATAAATTGAATTTCATTTTTCTAAAACAGAAAATACAAAAACACAGTAACAGCAGGGGTAGTGATTTGCTCAGGTTTAAACATGAGACAAGTTTGATAACAGCTATACTGTTTCTGTTATAAACAGGGAGGCTGAAATCTTCCTTGAGGGGTCTTTAGGAGAACTGTCCATCTTTAACACCCACAAGACTGCAATTCCTCCTGCTGTCAAGATTCTTGACCAGAGGGGAACCCCAGCCAGCAACTGTGAAATTCAAAATCAGGCTTTTAGTCACACCGCAAAGATAGGAATTGAATATATAATTAAGTATCCCTTCTCGCCAAAGTGGAGCACAATTCTTGATTAAATGTGTTTCTGTAAAAATATGACAGGAAATGAAACAAAACGTATATGACAGATTGGAGTAACATCCCCCATCTTTTTAATTTGTACCCTGTCCTTCCACCATCACACCTCCCAAACATTGTGGGGTTAGTATGGAAATTCTTGTTTTAAATACTTAAACTTGGTTTGATTTAATCACTCATTCCTAATGCATGTCGTCTCTCTTTTTTATAACATTGGCAGTGTTTGTGTCTTCGTTTTGCTTTCTAAACACAAAATTGTTTCCATTTGGAAAGAACTAATACAAGAAATAGAAGATGACAATTTGCAAAGCTTATTTTCCTTACCCATGATGGTTAGCTTCCTTGGCCGCTGTTTGGAGGTTATAACCTGAAGTGAGGGAGCTATTGACTGAATACGGATGATTGGCTGATTGGGATCATAAGTTCCTGGTACAGCCAACTCTAAGTCACGGCACATCAACAGCTTAGGTGATACATACTGGAGTTCAAGTGAGGTGAGCTGCAAATAAATAATGGTAGCTAATTTCTATAATTGTTATTACCATTTGCTTAAATAGAGAGATCTATTAATGATACGATTAAATATGAATAAAATGTTAGTTCTGACTAAACTCATTGCCCAACTGCCTTTCAGTAACAGATTTCAAAATAACAATCACCTCACAATGTTTACTTATCCTTCTGAAATGATTTGCACAAATAAAGGGCAAATAGATTGTGCTCTTTTAGAACTCACTGTACTCTGTATTCACAGAGATGCATAATGGCAGCACTTTCCATCTTTTGTTACTTTCTGGTATCGTGGAATACTTTCAGACTAGATGGAACACTGAGTTAACTCTAATAATGTTCAGTAACAAAATTTCAAATAGTTAAATTTATTGCACCAATATGAAAACTGAATTTTTCACACCAACCTTATCCACTTCTTCTGAGTTACTTAATTAGAATTATATCTGGTTTTGACAATGCTTTTGCTTCTTTAGTATAAACTTGAAAGTAGTTACATTCTGAAGTTCATTCATGCACAATTGTAGAGTAGTAAACTGCATAATAAACTTCCCATCTTTTGAAATTTGGCCAAGACTGTTTACAGCCTTGAATTTGTATTACAGGAGATTTCAATTAGGCCACACATGCTATGTATGCATTTCAGTTTCCAATAGATATTCTTGTCAACTGATGACAAACCCTGAAATGCAAATATTCTGTTTAGAACACATTTCAGACCTTTATAAATCAAAAGGTTTGTCGTTATTAACTTTATTTCCACTTTAACTGATAACCTCTCTGTTAACTGTTGTGATTGTAATTAGGTCATCTACGTGGACCTCACAAAAAAAAGAGTTCCCTCATTGGGGCTGTTGATTTTGTCCAATTAAAGAGCCCTGGCTGACAGATAAGAAGAGCATCAGAGGTTCTGTTCACTCTGAGAGCTGGCACTGAGGAAGTTGGATCAGTGTCAAATACTCTCCATGTGTAAGTAAAGGGTGACTTGGTGACAGAATACTGGTCTCTGTGGAGTTATTTCATTAAAGTTTTTTACAACAGCAAGAAGATACTGTTGTGAAACAACTGCACTCACCTGTGGAAGCTGCTTTGAAATGCGTCGGAATACATGATAGTAAAGGTCCCAAGCTTGGGTTAGATCCTTCACATTGGCTGATCTCATATACTTGCGGCACCATTCTTGAGCCTCCATTAAGTCCCTGCCATATGCCTGTGAAAGGATAGATTTGACAGTAGAGTTAGCTGAATCCCAATTAAACAAGAATTTCCCCAAAAATAAATATTTTCACTAATATCTTAGCCGCATATTATAAAGTCGTCATTATGTTCTGAGTATGAAGTAATCAGTCTTTTTTTGCCCGTGATCTGAAGTTGGCAGGCATAGAGAAGCAGTTAGTTGGATGTTGTTAACATTTTGGGTGTGGAATGTTTAACTGCTTATTATGTTTGATTCTTGGTAATAAGGATGGGGCTCTCAGAGTGTTTTGATAGGTCACCCAAGTCAGTTTAAGGGTCAGTGAATAGCAGTTCAAGAGTTTGTCAGTAAGGGAAGAGGAGCAATCATAGAAGGTGCTCCCTATAGATAAGATGCTTTTGGGTGCTCATTGAAGACCCAGGAGCTGTTTTGGTAGCTCTGTGCAATTGGAGCTCAGGAGAAATTTTCAGAGCTTTTTGGTTGACCTGTGCTGATGAGAGGGCTGGAGCTCAGAAGCAGCTTTAGCAGCCACTTGGTATTTTCCAGTATTTTACAATGATAGTTGAATAATGTAAAAATGGAAGGCAGGCGTTACTTTTCCAATGTGCTATGCTACAACAACAGCACTTATTAAGATGTGTCTGAGACAAGAGTCACTAGTACAAATACTATAATTTAGAATTATTTTCCTTCTTTTATGGGAATAATCAAATGAGGTGATAAATTAATTTAGCAGTAAGTTTTCTTGACAAGTGAACTCAGTTGTAACGGAATGACTGGTCTAAATTTAAGTAAATATTTATTAAAAGGGAAATACAACCTAACTGTTGGAATTAAGTACCTGTATACTAAACATAATATGCAATAATTCTTGTAACTGTTTTAAGAATAGTAGAAGTGATGCCCTGAACTTTTGATTTTATTTCTTTCTTCCGAGAGAGATTTGACTGGTCCCTTTTTGGAAGGCTTCACGGTAGTTGTGTGCTATTTTGAGGTTGGGTAATAAATTTGTGACTTTATTGAATGAGACAGGTCAAAGGAGAAAGTGAGGTCTGCAGATGCTGGAGATCAGAGATGGAAATGTGTTGCTGGAAAAGCGCAGGTCAGGCAGCATCTAGGGAACAGGAGAATCGACGTTTCGGGCATTAGCCCTTCTTCAGGAATAAGGCCAACTCACCTATCTTGCAAGATCCTTGACAGGAGGGGTTTATTTATTAACAGATCCACATGAGTTTGTGAAATTACAATTAATCCATTTCAATGAGATTTTCACGTGTACCTGGTTAAAAGATGTTTCTTTCAGAGTTTGTGGACCCCGCTCCATCATGGCGTGCAGAGGCTCAAGAACAGCAAACATTCCTTTCACATTTCGTTCTCCAAAATAAAGTCTTGATGCCTCCTCCAAGCCTTCATGCCACATTTCATGCCACAGAATAGCAACACGAATAAGTTCCTCACTCACCTTAAAGGAAAGCATACCATGTTTAGAAGTTCTGACCATTACACGGATAATCAACATTCAAACATCTCAAAGATCCTTTGGAAATACGATATAAGTATTAAGCTATGACAGCTTTTACACATTTCTTTCTTTATCCGAATACATGAATTAAACATATATTTAGTTGATCTTTATAGAGTGGAAATCAAAAGGATGTTTCCTCTTGCGCAGATGAGACACAGTTTAAAAGTATCATGCCATACAGGGGTAGTGCACTGGAAATCACATCCTACTACTGGAGTCACCAAAAAATTGCCAATTTTCACTTGTCGAATTCAAGTTAAAAGAATATGCACACTGAACTCTTCACTAACAAAAAATAACTATTAATTCAAATTGGGTGGCACAGTGGCATAGTCGCTCAGCGTGAGGGAACAGATTTTATTCCACCCTTCGGAGACTATCTATGTGAGGTTTGCACATTCTCTGTGTGGATTTCCAGTGGTTGCTCTGGTTTCCTCCCACACTCCAAAGATGTGCAGGTTACATGGATTGGCCATGTTAAATTGCCCATAATGTCCAGGATGTGCAGGCTAGGTGAATTAGCCATGTGAAATGCAGGGATAACACGGATAGTGTAAGGCGATGGGTTTGGGTGAGGTGTTGTTCAGAGGGGCAGCATGGACTCAATGGGCTGAATGACCTGCTTCCATATTGTAGGGATTGTATGAAATCAAACTGTTTTGAACCAATGGCAAGAAACAGACAGGATTTGCTTGCATATAACTCCAGCTTAAACTCTACTCCCTTTGAAAATTCTTGTACACATAAAAGTAGATATGAAGGAGTCAAGATACAAATATTACAGCTGAAGGAAGTTAAAATGTTAAAGGAGCACAGATCTGGCACCAGGCCGGATCATAGAAATAGATGAATCATTTTCTTTCATCTTTCTTTTGACTCTTTCCAATGCTTTGCCAATGATGGGACAATGTTGATACATAGATTCTTAAGTTTTCCAGACACTGGTTGAAGATTCACCCTTTCACTGCCTCACAAGGTAGCTATTTCCATTTTCCTTGTCAGGGGACTTTCAAAGAGAATACCAATTTCAGAGAGAAAGGTGAAGAAGGGTAGCTAACGACAAGTGATTTTTAAAAGTTTCTCCATACATAACAGAAAGAGATGTGTGCTTTTGCGCTGAGGCTGGATATCTGCTACATGGTCCACACTAAAGACTGTAGCTCCTGCCTAGAAACCAAACAAATGGTTGCTCCTATGTTAAGCCCTCCTAAATCCACTACAGCTACGCTCAATTGAAAGCCAACCAAAAGATTGTTTCAGCGTAAAACTGGACTGAACACAATCGGGCAGTATCATTCACCTTTACTTACCTATCACCCCTCATTCCCAATGTTATTTTTAGTCACTCACATTGTTATTAGAACATTTTTCCCTTTGCACCACCCATTAATCTCAGTTACTGGACCATGCTCTACCATCACTGACCTCATCTGTAACTCTTTACCCAGTCCCCCAAAAGAATCAGTGATGGAAAGAAATGGATTCTGTCTTTTCTACTATCCAGTTCCATTACAGACATAGCTTAAATTTTGAAAGCCATTTCTCTCTGATGTGCTTATCTCCTATTCATAGGTTAAATTACATCTGATGTTAAAAGAAGAGTTGAAGAAAAATTACTTCCTTGATTGGATCGTGAACATGTGGAACTCATTACTCAATATTGGAAAATTAAGTGCATTTAAGGAAGAAATAGACAGATTTTTAATTATTAACATAAGATGCGTTGAGATCAGCCATGATCATATTGAATAGCAAAGCAGGTTTCTGAGGCTGAGTTGCCTATTCATGTGCTTGGCTCTTCTATTAAAGAAAGTGACCAAGACAAAGACTTGAAGTAAGTACAACATAAATCTAATTTGCAAGGGGAATTGCAACACTAAAATGATAAACTTGGTGCAAAAACTGTTTCTTTTATCTTTGATATGATCAAGTTACATTTAAACAAATTATGTTCTCAAATTTGGTACACAGCCTTAGAAAGGTAATCAATAGAAAATAATAATGGATTTCTTCTGTAAAACTAGCTAAATAAGACAGAGACATCTGCTTACCATCATGGCCTGTTGGACCAGTGTGTTGCTATGCTCACACATATTCTTCAGGATCTTATTAGCAGCACTGTGACGAGCAGGAGTAGTGGACTTGGATGCAACAGTGAGTGGGTAAATCAGAGCCTATGGTTTAAGAAAAGGACACATCATTAAATGAACCACATCAAAATGCAAAGGGAAAGTATGATTTTAAATACAAAATTACTCATCCTTGAACAAAATTATAATCATGCGTTTTTATGATAGGTCATAATAGAGTAAAAACAGAAGAAAAATCTGCAGGTTAGCTATTAAATGTGAAATTCTCACTTCCTATTTGATCATGTATGGGCAAAGATGTGAATTTCTGTTTGACGCCATTGCCCCACCAAGCTACAATTGATTGTATAGTAAGAGTCTTTGACAACAACAAGATTTAATTAAGATTCATGTTGAGCACACGGAATAGGTGAAGTAACAAACAAAAACAAAAACCTCCCCCCAATTCCGTTGCGAATGCATCATATCTGATGACTTCCTACTTCTTAGGCAGTCCCTTGAGACTAAGGATGACTTTCTTCTGGTCTGGAGTTTTGGGTCTTTATGCTGATTGAAGGGTCAGGATCTACAGGTTGGGCAAGTGGTGTTTGAAGATACAGGTGGGTAGAATGCTCAGGTTTTTGCAAACGTATTCTTCTGCTTGTGCTTGACCTCCACCTTGGCCAAGTGGTAATGGAGATGCTCCAGATGGTCACACATTTATCAATGCTTCTTCTCCAGTTAGGGCAGTCTGAGGGAAGAGATTTGCCTGAAACGGTGGGTCTTTTACGTTGTTTTCATGAGGGCTTTGAGAGACTCCTTGAAGTGTTTTCTCTACTTTCCTTGCCATGACACAGCTCTCAGTAGAGAGTTTGTTTTCAAAAGTCTTGTATCAGACAGCAGAGGATGTAATATATCAAATGCAGCCAATTTATAGTAACCAGTGCCTCGTGGCTGGAGACATTGGGCTGAGAGAAGATATTGATAGTGGAGTGTCAATCCTGCCATTGCATTTGCAATATTTTGCAGAGGGTTTACTGGTGATATGTGTCTAGCGATTTGATAGGTCTCTCGTAGGTTGTCCATAGCTCCGATGCATGAAGGGCAGGTGGCACTACTACTCATGTAGACCACGAGCTTGGTACCTCACTTAAGATTTTTGACATTCAATAATCTGTTCCCCAGATGACCAAAAACTGAAGTGGCATACTGGAGACGATGCTCAATTTCATTGTTGATGTCTGACCTCACTGAATGAAATGCCTAAGGTGGGAAAATTGACCCAAACTTTCTAGTAGCTCACTGTGTACCTGTCAGCTGGGAGGAATTATGGAGCGTCCTCCTCAAATTTGGCTGCCTGCAGAAATTCATCACTGTTCTCCATCCATTGCTTAACAAGATCCAAGTTGTGATCTTCACCAACCTCGCCACCATAGAATACATGTGCAAACCGGGGTCAAGCAAGACTGTTATTGCACCAATATCATTCTTGACCTTGCTTGCAACAACACTCTATTCCTAATCTATGAAGATTTTTGCTAAACTGAAGTTTCTTGACAGGGTGAGTGGGACATTTTTCAACTTGAGTTGTCTCCATTGTAGAACCAAGAGAACTGCAGCAGGCAGACATTGCTTGCATGTGTATTTCAACGATACACCAAGTAAATACAACAGCAACTACTTTAATAAATTTCATTTGTTATTAGATTGATTAAGTTTAATATTGGGATAAATTTATGGACAGACTAAATTTGTAACAATTGTTTGCAAAGATAGAGAAAATAATTGTTGTTTTGTTTACCTGTGGATGGTATCTACCAATGTCTGTCAGAAGCTGGTGAATAAGTCGACCCACTAAGGCACGCGGTGTATCAATTCTTGCAATGAGTTGAGGGATTACCTGAAGAAAATTCCCCAAAAATAGTAAAACAATTTGCTCCAAAGATCACTTTGTAGAAAAGATGCATACTTTGAATCTAGGATACAAAGATATACTGTTGCCTTAAACATGCTTGCTTTCTAAACTGTAGCCACCAGATATGCTGCTCAGACTTTTACACCACGGAAAGAAACCCTTCCGTCTAACTCATCTTCCGCCAACTAAATATCCTGAACTGATCTAGTCCTATTTACCAGCATTTGGCCCTTTTCCCTCTAACCTCTTTCTATTCTATGCCTTTTATATGTTGTAATAGTACCTGCCTTCACCATTTCCTCTGTCAGCTCATTCCATATATACACCACCCTCTGCATGAAAACATTGCCCCCCAGATCCCTTTTAAATCTTTCCCCTCTCACCTTAAAGCTATGCCCTCTAGTTTTGGACTCCCCTACTCTGGGAAAAATAGCTTGTCTATTCACCCTATCTATGCCCCTCAAGATTTTATAAACCTCCATAAGGTCACCTCTAAGCCTCCGATGTTTTAGGGGAAAAAGCCCTAGCCTACCATTGTAATGCTCTCCTCTGAAAGGGCTGCAGCTCGACAGGTACCTAGCAGTCTTGCTCAAATGCCTTAACTTTACCTGTGAGCTAGTGATTGTGAACAGTCTACATGACCCAGGAAATATCTCATTCAAATTATCACATGCACTTTCCACCAGGTGGCACTAGGTATTTAACAGGTCTAAACACTGGTCAAATTAGCCTTCCTTAACTGATGAGTCTGCTTGTAATTATAGCATGTTGGGAAAATATAGTTACCTCAGCACGGACATAGGAATGAATATGGAATCTTTGGTAGAACATTCCACTACACTAGATGGTGTCTTTATCAATTTAAAGAATGTAATGTCACTGCCATGCTCAATAGTTAATTTCAAAAGTTAAGGATTGAATTTGACAATGAAAAGTTATAACCACCTTAGAGAAAGCTATTAGATTAGATTAGATTACATTACATTATTGGTGAATACATTTGGAAAACGGAAATTTCTTTGTATTAGTTTTCTGATCCCACTTGACATGTCAGTTCCCAGAATGAAACTTGGCTTGATAAATTATGTCCTTTTTCCCAGTTACGTTTAATTTTTTTCATCAGGTAACGTGCGGGTAAGTCCCTCAAACATGATCACACAAGACTACAGATAACAGAATAAAGGTTTATAATATGAAAGGAGAAAAAGCTGTAGATATGAATAGGAGAGAGATAGATAGATCTTGACAAACATCTAAACAAAGTCTGAACCTATCCGTTACAGAGATTCAATCCCAGAGAAACTGCAGTCCTTTCTCAGCTTTTAAATTTCTACTGAATTGATTTTCACTGGTTTTGTTTTCTTGGTTTGCAGAGACAGTCTTACATTTCTGTTGTAAGTCTGCAGTCACAAACCTCTCACATTTCTGATGATCTAAATGTTTTTCAATTCTAACAAATTCAAGATCTCTAACCAAACTCTTCTAGTCTGGAAGGTCTACAGATGAAAATCCACTTCTACCGAGGGGACTTGCTCTGAACTGAAAAACCAGGTTCTCCTGCTAGGAGAGAAATCTCTTGACTTTTCCTGTACTTTGTTTTTTACTGAGCTGTAGCTTTGAATCTTTTGTAGATTCAGAGTCATATAGCATGGAAACAGAACCTATGGTCCATGCTGCTCATAATCCCAAACTAAACGAGTCGCATCTGCATGCTCCTGGCTCATATCCCTTTCCTATTCATGTACTTATCCAAATGTCTTTTAAACACTGTTATTGTACCCACATCCACCACTTCCTCAGGAAGTTCATTCCACATGTAAATCACCCTCTGTGTAAAATATTTCCCTGCATGTCTTTTTTAAATCGCTCTCTTCTCATCTTAAAAATATGCCCCCTAGTCTTGACATCCCCCATTCTAGGGAAAAGACAACTCCCAAGCAGTTGACTGAAGTCATTCACCTTCTTAGAAATTATGCATTTGGGTCAAAGTCCAAATTACCCTTTCAAAAATGTCTTTACAGAACTAACCAAAATTTGCCTCTATTTCTTAGCAAAAATCCAAGCTCCAATAATGATAATAACATTATACCTGTTTATCATAACAGAACCATGCACCCCTCAAAAAAATGATAAATTGGAGCTTTCCCATAAACAGGCTTGATTTTGTGCTCCTCTGCAAGTATATATGAATACCAAAAGGACTTGTAAAATGTGTTTGAGTTTGATTTACCAAGATACAGTAAGAAGTGTTGTTTTACGCAACCTAAAGCCTGCACAGTCCAAATTAATAGCCATATCAGGGCTTCACCTCACTGTCACCAATAAAACAGGGACAGGCCATATGGGTAAGCCAGCTGGTTTTATTGGACATACTGGTATTGGCTAGTTAGAAGGTGGTGGTGGAGAAATCTCCTTTGGAGGCCCAAATTTCCACCAGATCTGCCCTTCCTTATGGTCATTACCCCCATTGCTCTTTCAAGAGCAGTCGCCACCACTCCTCATTAGAACATACCAGCTTGGCCCTGCTAATATCTTGGATTTGTGTTCAGTCCGACTCTCACAACCTCTTCTTTCTCAGAGTCTACCTATAGTCCCAGCAATGGCTAATCACTACAAGAACTTGACACTGCTGGATCTATGGAGCTGCTGGCTAATTAAATATGCTGATAGTTCTCAGAGGCGGACTTTGTTTTAAGATGGTGTTAGAAATCTCATTCTGAACCAATTAACCTCCCGATGAGCTTAAAGTGGTTGTGGAGTAACCAGCTTTCTGGTGGGTCGGCTCTCAATTGGCCTTTCAGCTAGGAGGAACAGGTACTACAGGCATGGAAAACAGCTCCCTGTCAAATCCCATGCGTCTACTACTGAGCATTGTTCAAAACTGACATCCAAAGTACAACATATTTATAGTTTACAAACTGAAAGACCATAATGAAACTTTTAAAAATCAAGTTAAGAACCATGTCATTAAAATAGAGATGCTGGGCTAGATGATATGTTGTAGTGCATGATGTGGAACCTGGCAGACCTCATTGTGGTTCATAGTGACCACATCTGCAGCAAGTATTGGTTGTTTGAGGAACTAGGAGAAAGTGAGGACTGCAGATGCTGGAGATCAGAGCTGAAAAGTGTGTTGCTGGAAAAGTGCAGCAGGTTAGGCAGCATCCAAGGAGCAGGAGAATCGACGTTTCAGGCATAAGCTTGAAGAAGGGCTTATGCCCAAAACGTCGATTCTCCTGCTCCTTGGATGCTGCCTGACCTGCTGCGCTTTTCCAGCAATACATTTTTCAGTTCTGTTTGAGGTACTACAGATCAGAGCTGATGAGCTTCAAATACTGTGGCACATCAGGGAGGTGGAGTTACCTGGAGGTTGTGTTTTAAGAAGGGCTTATGCCCGAAACGTCGATTCTCCTGTTCCCTAGATGCTGCCTGACCTGCTGCGCTTTTCCAGCAACACATTTCCATCTCTTGTGTTTTAAGGAGCCAATCACACCTTATACTAACTTTGAATTTAGTCAATGGTCCGGGACAGGGGGTTGTGACTACAAGCGAGGTTAGCATAGGGATCCTGGAGGTAGTACCAAAGGAGCCTCAGCCTTTGAGCTTACCTAACATGTTTGAGATTCTTGTTCCACATGTGGATGAGAATGGGGGCTGTAAACAGGATGAGCAAACTGACCATAGCACCATGATACAGGGAGCCATTCAAAAGGGGGTTAGAAAAGAGAAATGTAGTTGTAATCGGGAATGGAATAGTCGGGGGAATAGACACTGTGCTCTGTGGCCAGAATCGAGAGTTCCAAAGGCTGTGTTGCTTTTGTTTAGGTTCAGGCTCTCATCTGAGCTGTAGAGGAACTTGGGGGTAGGAGGGCAAAGATACAGTTGTCATGGTCCACGTAGGTACTAATGAAATAGGTAGGAAGAGGAAAGAAATTCTGTTAAGAAATATGAGCATAATGGCTAAATCAGAAACCAGAACTAAAAACGTAATAATCTCCAGATTACTGCCTGAGCTGTGAACAAATTGGCAAAGGTCAACAAGATTAAAGACATAAACATGTGGCTCAAAGATTGGCATGGAAAAAATGTGTCCAAATGAATGGGACATTGGCATGAGCAATGGGGAAGATGGGAACTGTTCTGATGGGATGGCCTGCATCTAAATCATACTGGGACCAGAGTCCTAGTAAATCACATGACTAGGGCTGTGGATATGGCTTTAAATTAAATACTAGGGTAGTGAGATCATTTGCATGGAAAATTATGGAAAAAGGGAATAGGGAAGACTCAGCAGAGGTTATTAAAGTTCCACAGAAATTAATAGGACAGATAGTATGGAAAAGGTCAGGAACCTAACTGAAATAACTCCACCCAGCAGTGGCTCATCATCAAGTCACCCTTCATTTACATGTGGAAAGTCCTTGACAATGATTCAACTCTGCCAGAGGCAGCTCTCAGAGTGACCAGGATGCCTGACACTCCTGCCTTTATTCCATCTGCTAGGGCTTTCTGATTGGACGGATTAACAGCTCCATTCAGGGAACTCATATTCTATGATGTCCACCTGGCTGACCTAGTTACAATTACTACACTAACTTCTGGCCCAGCAGATGAAGGGACAATTATGAGGTATGCAGTCAACGCAGGACTGAGTAGTAGTAAGAAATGAAATAAAATCGATAGCAAAAAGTTATATAGGGTCAGAAGTTACAGAATCTATGTTGATATATTTGAGGAATTGCAAAGGAAAAAAGACTGATGGAAGTTGTGTTCAGACTTCTAGCAGTAAATCAGGATGTGGGGAAGAAAGTAATTCAGAAGATAGAAAAGACACGTAAGAAAGCCAGTGTTACAATAATCTCTGAGGACTTCGACATGCAGGTGGACTACGAAAATCAAGTTGGTAGCTCATCACCAAGAAAAGGAATTTGTGGAATGACTCAGATAGTTTTTTAAGCAGCTCATGGTAGACCCATGAGGCAACAGACAATCCTGGTGACGTGCAATGTGGAAGACTTGATTAGGGAGCTTTAGGTGAAGGAACCCCTAGGGGGCTGTGACCTTATGATAGAGTTCACTCCATATGACAGGGGGAAGCTGGAATCAAATGTAACAGCATTACAACTGAGTAAAGATAACGACAGAGACATGAGGGAGGAGCTGGCTATGGTTGATTGGAATAGGAGCCTAGCAGAGAAGATGGTGGAGCAGCAAGGGCAGGGGTTAATTCAGGAGGCACAACAGAAATTGACCCAAAGAAGCAGCAGCATACTAAGAGTAGCGTAAGTAAACAATGGCTGACAAGGGAAGTCAGGGAATTGTAAAAACACAAGAAATAACAGACAATGAGGTAAAGATTAGTGGGAACCCAGAGGATTTGGAAACCTTTAAAGACCAACAGTGGATAACTACAAAAGTAATAAGGCTGGAGAAAATGAAATAAGAGAGTAAGCTAGCTAGTAATATAAAAGACAATTTCAAGGTACATAAAAGGTAAGACAGACACAAAAGTGGACATGGGTGCACAAGGAAATGAGGCTGAAATAGTAGTAATAGGAAACAAAGAAATGGCAGGGGAACTGCCATCTGCTTTGCATTAGTTTTCATAGTGAAAGACACCAGCAACATACCAGAACATCAAAAGAGTCAGGGACAAAGGTGAGGCCAGTGACTATCACGAAGTAGAAGGTGCTCGGGAAGCTAAAAGGACCGAAGGTGGGTAAGTCACCCAGATCGGACGAACTACACCCCATGATTCTCGAGGAGATAGTGGATGCATTAGTAGTGGAGTCAGGCAGGGTACCAGAAATCTGGAAAATGGCTAATGTACACCCCTGTTTAAGAAGGGAGGGAGGCAGAAGACAGGAAACAAAATGCCGGTTAGCTTGACCTTGGTAAGACTTTAAAGTCTATTATCGAAGATGAGATTGCAAGTACTTGTAAAATAGTGAGAGTCAGTATAGCTTTGTCAAGGGGAGGTCATGCCTGACAAACCTTTTAGAATTCTTAGTGATAACGAGCAAGTTAGATAAATGACAGCCGGTGGACATGATCTATTTGGAATTCCAGAAGGCCTTTGACAAGGTACCGCAAAAGAGGCCACTAAGCAAGATCAAGAGCCCATAGCTTTGTTGGGGTAAGGTACTGGCATGGATAGAGGATTGGCTGACTGGCAGAAGGCAGAGCGTAGGGATAAAGGGGTCTTTTTCAGGAATGCAGCCGGTGACTAGTTGGGACCATAATATTCATGCTACACATTAACAGTTTGGACAAAGTAACTGAGGGCAATGTTGCTAAATTTGCAGATGACACAAAGATTGGTGGAGGGGCAGGTAGTGTTGAGAAAATAGAGAGGCTGCAGAAAGACTAGGACAGACTAGGAGAATGGCAAAGAAAGGGCAGATGGAATATAGAATGGGAAAGTGAGCGATTATGCACTTTGGTAGGAAGAATAGAGATAT
This sequence comes from Chiloscyllium plagiosum, assembly GCF_037043375.1. Taxonomy (NCBI): domain Eukaryota; kingdom Metazoa; phylum Chordata; class Chondrichthyes; order Orectolobiformes; family Hemiscylliidae; genus Chiloscyllium; species Chiloscyllium plagiosum. The sequence continues at coordinate 34,374,478 of NW_028270175.1, read as the reverse complement.
AGACCATTTTCTAAATGGGAAAGGCTTCAGAAATTTGAAGAACAAGTTCTTGTTGAAGATTCTCTTAAGGTTAACATTCAGAATCAGTTGGCAGTTTGGAAGGCAAATGTAATATTAGGGTTAATTTCATGAGGCTAGAATACAAGAGCAGAAATATCCTGCTGAGTGAGACTACATTTGGAATATTGTGAGCAGTTTTGGGCCCTGTACCGAAGGAAGGATGTGCTGATATTGGAAGGGGTCCAGAGGAGAGTTACAAAAATGATCCTGGGGTTGAATAGATTGTCATGTAAGGAGGACTCTAGGTCTTTACTCAATGGAGCCCAATAGGATATGGGGGGGAGAAAGTGAGGTCTGCAGATGCTGGAGATCAAAGTTGAAACTTTATTGCTGGAACAGCACAGGAGGTCAGGCAGCATCCAGGGAACAGGAGATTCGACGTTTCGGGCACAGGCCCTTCTTCAGGAATGAGCAGAGAGTGTTCAGCAGGAGAAGATAAAAGGTAGGGAGGAGGGACTTGGAGGAGGGGCGTTGGAAATGTGATAGGCGGAAAGAGGTCAAGGTGAGGGTGATAGGTCGGAGTAGGATGGAGGCGGAGAGGTCAAGAAGGAGACTGCAGGTCAGGAAGGCGGTGCCGGGCTGGAGAGATTCAGCTGAGACAAGGTGGGGGGAGGGGGGATGAAGAAACTGGTGAAGTCCAAGTTCATCCCCTGTGGTTGGAGGGTTCCCAGTCGGAAGATAAGACGCTCCTCCTCCGACCGTCGCGTTGTTGTGGTTTGGCGGTGGATGAGTCCAATGACCTGCATATCCTCGGTGGAGTGGGAGGGGGAGTTGAAATGCTGTGCTACAGGGTGGTTGGGTTGGTTCGTCCGGGTGGCCCAGAGGTGCTCTCTGAATCGCTCCGCCAGTAGGCGGCCTGTCTCCCCAATATAGAGGAGGCCACACCGGCTGCAGCGGATGCAGTAGATGATGTGGGTGGAGGTGCAGGTGAATCTGTGGCGGATATGGAAGTTTCCTTTGGGGCCTTGGAGAGAAGTGAGGGGGGGAGGTGTGGGCGCAAGTGTTGCACCTCCTGCGGTTGCAAGGGAAGGTGCCGGGAGTGGAGGTTGGGTCGGTGGGGGGTGTGGATCTGACAAGGGAGTCGCGGAGGGAGTGGTCTCTACGGAAAGCTGATAGGGGAGGGGAGGGAAATATATCCTTGGTGCTGGGGTCTGTTTGGAGGTGGCGGAAGTGACGGCGGATGATGCGCTGTACATGGAGATTGGTGGGGTGGTAGGTGAGGACCAGTGGGGTTCTGTCCTGGTGGCGGTTGGAGGGGCGGGGCTCAAGGGCGGAGGAGCGGGAAGTGGAGGAGATGCGGTGGAGGGCACCGTCGACCACGTCGGGGGGGGAAATTGCGGTCCTTGAAGAAGGAGGCCATCTGTGTTGTACGTATTTTGAACTGGTCCTCCTGGGAGCAGATGCGGCGGAGACGAAGGAATTGGGAGAATGGGATGGCGTTTTTACAGGGGGCAGGATGGGAGGAGGTGTAGTCCAGGTAGCTGTGGGAGTCGGTTGGTTTGTAGTAGATGTCCGTGTTGATTCGGTCGCCTGAGATAGAAACAGAAAGGTCTAGGAAGGGGAGGGAGGAGTCCGAGACTGTCCAGGTGAATTTGAGGTCGGGGTGGAAGGTGTTAGTGTAGTGGATGAACTGTTCAACCTCCTCGTGGGAGCACGAGGTAGCGCCGATACAGTCATCAATGTAGCGAAGGAAAAGATGGGGGGTGGGGCCAGTGTAGTTGCGGAAGATGGATTGTTCCACATACCCTACGAAGAGGCAGGCATAGCTGGGGCCCATGGCTACTCCTTTTGTTTGGAGAAAGTGGGAGGATTGGAAAGAAAAGTTGTTCAGGGTGAGGACCAGTTCGGTCAGTCGAAGGAGGGTGTCGGTGGAAGGGTACTGGGTGGTACGGCGGGAAAGGAAGAAGCGGAGTTGCTTTGAGTCCTTCGTGATGGGGGATGGAGGTGTACAGGGACTGGATGTCCATGGTGAAGATGAGGCGTTGGGGACCGGGGAAGCGGAAATCCTGGAGGAGGTGGAGGGCGTGGGTGGTGTCACGAACGTAGGTGGGGAGTTCTTGGACTAATGGTTGCTTTGAGTCCTTCGTGATGGGGGATGGAGGTGTACAGGGACTGGATGTCCATGGTGAAGATGAGGCGTTGGGGACCGGGGAATTCTGTGATTTCTGTGATTTAAATTCACAGAAAACTGAGAGGCCTGGATAAAGTGGACATGAAGAAGATGTTTCTACGAGGAGCGATTAGGACCTGAGGGCACAGCCTCCAAGAAACATGATGACCCTTTAGAGCTTAGATGAGGAGGAATTTCTTCAGCCAGAGAGTATTGAATCTGTGGAACTCACTGCCACAGAGGGTTGTGAAGGCCAAGTTAATGAGTGTACTTATGGCAGCGACTGATTGGTAAAGGGTTCAAGGGTTACAAGGAGAAGGCAGGAGAATGACGTTGAGAAACATATCAGCCTATATTAAATCGTGGAAGAGATTTGATATGCTGAAAGGTTTTATTCCTCTCTTATATCTATGATCCTGCACACAGTTTTCTTTTATCAGCTTTGGGTTGTGCAGCTGTATGATAACATTATACTGTATGGAAGTTAAAATTAAAGGTAATTATTAGCGTTAAGAATGACAATTGAGTCTTATTCTACAGATAAAATGAAAAATCAAATGCTGGATTAGCAGGCCCCTACAGGAAGACAGACAGGTTCACGTTTCAGTGGGAACACTGTACCAGTCAGATGCTCAAGGATCCACTGTGCATTTAAAATATTTTGTTACTGTGCACCACATTCTAATAGAACAATCACTTTAACATTTGTACTTGCAGGTGAATAAAGAGGTGAAAGTACTAATGCCAATGTCTACACAGTTGCATACCTGTAGCCAGGTATCAATCTGAATTGTTTTGATCCCCTCAACCAGAGCTTCGTTCACATCGGGCCAATGACCATAATCAAACCACAGCGTTAGAACTCTATAAATAAACAAGAAAATAACATTAATCTCAGTTAAACAACTTTAATTTTTAAACTTATCACCTGAACCAATCTTTTGTGGGGGAAGAAGCCAAGTAGTCTATTATAATCTTACTGATCCCGAGTTCTAGGTTGAAATGCAGCATAACTAAACAGGATAAAATCCTTCATCATTTGGCTGTGGAAATTCTTATGTAAAATGAGTTTTGATATTGTCAGTCCAGAATCAGTTTTGGGCTACAGTGGAAATCTGCCCAGCATTGATGACTATGCTATTCCGAACAACCATAAGTGGCATTAATGGAAAGGGGACAGTACATTGCTATAATAACTAATCACAGACTAAGCACACAGAAATAGAATTTGAAAACTGGTACATTTCCATACAGCAGAGCAACCCAAACTGTCTTTAAGCCACATACAACCTATGTCTACCAGATCTTGTGTTATTCTGGATCAAGTCATTCATGGCACCATTGGTTTCCTAGATTATATCAAGCAACAGTTGTATCTACACTTTGCTTCATGTTCGGTTCTTTTCATTGAATCTTACAGGCAACAAGAAATCTAAATATGTGTTCAATATTATGAAGATTTTACTGAAAAGTAAAGAGGAAAATGCTCTCTTTTAGTCAGTAAGCCAATACATGGGTGGGGTGTGGGGCTCAAGAGTGTATTTTTAAGAATATCACTCAAAGAACAAAACAAGAATATTTTACTAATAAAGTTATAACTATGTAATACAGTGGTGAAAGCACAATTCTTAGAAGCCAATGGAAAAAAGTTTAATTTTTAAAGTCAATCGACGAAGAGGACGTGAATTGGACTAGCTTGTTCTGTTCAGAGGACAATTCAGGTGTGATGGACTTTGTGCTGTCGCCATTGAAGCTATAAACTACTGTGATTCGATGTTACTGCTGCAGTAAGAGTATGGAGAAGGCTTCATTTTGGACAAAAATACAGTGGAATTGAATGATGTGGACTTACTCACAACATGAATTATAATGAATGTAAAAGTAATTTCTGACCAAGAGTCTTCCTCACTGCTTGTATGTGCTTTGAATTATTGAGCTACAGAGTTACATTGGCAGGAATGAATAAGGGCGTTTGTTTGCTTTCTTGCTCAAGGAGTTTACTTCAAGTCAGAGCAATTAAAAAAAAATTACCTTGGAAACCTATATAGAAATGTATTTCATGATAGCAACATTTTACTGTAAAGGTAAATTTTCCATAGTCCTACCAGACTATAGGGTCACTCCCTCATTAAAGAGAGACGACTGGTGGAGACTTGACCATCTCTCAGGCAAGGGGGGAGGGGTTGAGAAGGTTCATGTAAATGCTTCTAAGTTGGTAACAATTGGAAATCAGTTAATTGTCCTCAACTGAAGTATTTACAGAAGTCACTAGGTGTCACCCCTTCCTTACTCAAACCTGCCTGTTACATTGTTTGATCAAATCGAAAAGCACTGAATTGTCAGAGTAAACTTCATTTGTACAGCATTAAAGGCTAAGGGACATGCCAAAAACTTGCATACGTATAGACCTGCCAGCATTGATACCTAGCTCTCCCATACTGAAAAGTTTAGATGGATTTATGGCCTAATCGTGTTCCCTTCAATTATTTTCTTTTGCCTACATTTCCTACAAGTAGTGTATCTGCATGCTGAAAGCACTGTTTTAATATTTTTAGCCTGCTGGTCCAATTCCAAAATCATACTCTTCTTTTCACAACTTTTAATCAATACTTTATGGAAACTGGTTTTGCTTGAATTGAAGCATAGAACTTACAAGCACCTGTTGTGAGAACACCTTCTGTAATCTTACAATTTGATGATCAAGATCAAGTTTTTTCTTTGTTTTTCTAATCTCCCTGGCGATTTCTGAAACATCTTTCTACCCAAAAAGGTTTTAAGAATGCGTCTAAGTGGCTTCTGACTTCTTAGTACAGCACGAAAACTGACCCTTTAGTCCAACTCATCCATGCCGACCAGATATCCCAAATTAATCTAGTCCCATATGCCAGCTTTTGGCCCATATCCTTCTAAACCCTTCCTAATGATAACCCAAACAGATGCCTTCTAAATGCTGTAATTGTACCAGCCTCCACCACTTCCTCTGGCAGCTCATTCCCTTTATGCACCAACCTCTGCATGACAAAATTGCCTCTCAGGTCCCTTCAACATTTTTCCCGTTTCACCTTAAACCTATGCCCTCTAGTTTTGAATTCTCCTACCCTGGGAAAAAGACCAAAGCTATTCACCATGTTCATGCCCCTCAAGATTTTATAAACCCACTTCTCAACCTCCGACGCTCCACGGAAAATAGCCCTAACCTAAACCGCCTCCCCCGATAGCTCAAACCCTCCAAACCCGGCAACATCCTTGTAAATATTTTTGGCACCCTTTTTAAGTTTCACAACATCTTTCTTATTGTGAGGAGACCAAAATTTAATGCAGTATTCCAGAAGTGGCCTAACCAATACCCTGTACATCCGCAACATGACATCCCAACTCCTCTACTCAATGTACTGACCAATCGTATTTTCTGCCAGATCCTCTCGACCCATGAGTGAGGAGAATCAAGTTAAATGACATTTTGGAATGGTTCCTCCATTAAATGATACAGGGAACAAATGAAAGGCGATGACAAGTCACCTATAATGGGGAAATAATGCTTTGGTTGCCCTTTGTATTGATACTGTAAATAAATTACAAAGATTCTTGTGGCTATTGTGAATGCAGTAAAAGAAAAATCGAAAATAGGCTTGGAAATTGCAACTCAAGAGTTGTTTAAACTTCAAAGTGTTCCTTACTATATTTCAGATGGGATGGAGATGGGATGGAGTGGTAATGCCACTGGACCTGAATCTCAGATTAATGTCTAGGAACAACTCCATTAAAGTAGGTGGTGGAATTCAACTAATTAAATCTGGAATTGAAAGCTGGTCCCTGTAATGGTGATCATGAAACCATCACTGATTGTTGTAAAAACACATCTGGATCACTGATGCCCTTCAGTGAAGGAAATCTACCATCCATACCTCATGTGACCAACATGAGACTTCACATCAACAAAAATATAGCTGACTTTTATCTGTTCTCAAGGGAAATTAGGGATATATAACAAATTCTGGTCCTGCCAGTAACATCCACATTCCATGAAAGAATAGAAAAAAAATGTTGAAATTATGTGTTTCTGCTTTCTCCTTGGATTTAAAGCTGAAAAAAGGTAGTTAAAGGTGGTTATGAAGTACATACGATTTTGTAAATGCAGCAGCTCAAATGCTGCTTTGTTGACAAAATGCAGAGTATTGAATCACTGGGAAGATTACCACCTGACTGACATGGTAAAGCCAAATAGTATTCTCACCAAATGCCTACATGCACACATTGTCCAGGAGGACTACTAGCTGGAAAACGAGAGAAACTGGTCTTATTTATTTTAACTCCTACTCCAGAAATGCTGAAGCCGAGAAAGTGTCCCCACTGTCATTTTTAGATTTACTACCTTGAACAGACTACAAACCAAAGATGGAGACAATCTGATATGGAGGAGACTGTTAGGTAAATAAAATATTCCTTCTTTTAATTGGCTTATATTTTCAACAATATTCCCAATTTAAAATTTAGGGCAGCACAGTGGCTCAGTGGTTAGCACTGCTGCCTCACAGCACCAGGGCACCAGTTCGATTCCAGCCTCAGGTGACTGTCTGTGTGGAGTTGGCACATTCTCCCTCTGTCTGCGTGGGTTTCCTCCGGGTGCTCCGGTTTCCTCCCACAGTCCAAAAGATGTGCAGATCAGGTGAATTGGCCCATGCTAAATTGCCCCATAGTGTTAGGTCAATTAGTCAGAGGGAAATGGGTCTGGGTGGGTTACTCTTCGGAGGGTCGGTGTGGACTGGTTGGGCCGAAGGGCCTGTTTCCACACTAAGGAATCTAATCTAAAACAAGGAAATGAAGTGTGCAATTAGGTCAGGAAGTTAAATAAAGAAAAAATACTGACACAAGAGCTGAAAACTTCTAATACTGGATAAAAATCAAAAGCGTTACTTCTAAAGCTCATGACAATACATGTATTTTACCAATGAAAATTCTCAAAAATGCAATTTCTTCTCTTCTAATACCACTTTAATACTTTCTGCTTAATCCTACCTGAGAGTATCTTGTAGATTGTTTCCTCTTGAGAGAGCAATGGAGCGGAAGAAGCCCTGAACAGCAGGCACTGTGTACAGCAGCAATGTCTTAGACAGCTCCTAAAGTGGCACACACACAATATAGCTATAATAAAGACCAACTTAATGGATGATTATCTCATCAAGACAGGAAAAGGTATTATTTGCACACAGTATCTAAATTTTTAAAGAAAAATACCATTCCTTTTAGTCCCCTGAAATATCTCAAAGCTGTAGCAGAGTTACCTCAAAGGTAATGATGACCAGTTGAAGTGGCCAACTTCACACTTAGTCATATTTACTGAAAACAGCCAAAAATGATTAGATCTTTAATTTCAGCGGACATGTAGCTGCTACATGTCCATGGGCAGACAGAGTCTCTCTTATCAGTACGCTAGTTCAAAAATACGGAATAACTTCACCAGAACTTTACTCACAATACAAGCTTGCACTTCAATGTAGCACAAATATAAAATATGGAAAATGATATAAATCTGAAATAAAAGCAAGTTATACTGGAAACTTGCAATACGTCTGACAGTATCCCTAGATTTTAATGTTGCAAGTTGATGAATTCTTGATGAGAGCTTCTGATGATCAATTTACTTTGAAATGCAAATAGTTTCTCGCAAAAATGATACTGGCTGACCACTGAGTATTGCTTGTATAACTCTAGCATAAATACTATCCAATTGTCAGAGGTTTAGTCACTCAGGAGGCGTGACAAAAACCAAAGTCCTGTCTGCCTTTTCAAAGTACAAACTGTCCAGTTTAGAAACACTGAGTGTTCTCCAAGTGTCTTTGCCATCATTCTTCCCACAACCACTACCACCAAAAGTAACACCAATAGGTTAATTGATTCAATTAACTGCTCTTTGTGGAGAATATCTGATATAGGAAAGCATGTGGATTTGCCAATGCAGCTCTCCAAAATGAGGTTCATGGTTTAAGCTGGTTTCAAATGCTTTGATTTAAAGGTGGTCCTGCTTGGAATTATTTAAAAATTCATTCATGTGTTGTGGGCATTGCTGACTGGACCAGCATTTATTACCCAACCCTAGTTGCTCTTGAGAAGATGGCACTGAGCTGTCTTCTTGAACCGCTACAGTCCAATTGCTGTAGGTACACTCTCAATGCTTTTAGGAAGGATGTTCAAGGATTTTGCCCCAGTGACATTGAAGTAATGGCAATATTCTTCCCAGTCAGGATGCTGAGTGGCTTTGAGGGAAACTTGCAGGCCACCCATTCTATCCGCAGCCCTCGTCTTTCTATGGAAGTCCAAGGTGCTGTCTAAATTTGGTAAGTATCAAGAATTATTTTTTAAATCACACCTATAGTCATAGAGGGGGTTTAATGCCCTGCTACCGAAGAAATGTGCATTGTGAACAAGAAAAATTTGAAATTCTTATGAAGTTTTTTTATTTAAAAATATATTTTACCTCATTTACTTTCTTCTGCACTGGTGATGGTACAGGACTGTTTTCATTGCTGTCTCCCTCACTCTCGCTGTTGCTAGCTTCGCTGTTTGCACTGGCACCGCTGGCATGTCTCAGTTTCTTTTTCTCATCACGAGCTTGATTCTGATGTTTGTAGTGGAGGACAGCCTCAAAGTTCATGACAGCCCAGGCATGCCATGCCTTGGAAAACACCAAAAATGAATGTTTTTAATTCATACAAAACCAAATCAACGAGTCCTGTTGAATTTTTAAAGCCAACACACTTTCTGGCTTCATATACCAGATATACTCGAGATTGATGGTTGATCTCTTGGAAAAGTGGATCCCTGACTTTGGCCAAAAAATCCAAACCATTTCCACTAACCACTTGGTCACCAAACACATCTCTTTGAAAACCTACTTATTCATGTAAGCATAGAATATCATACCAGTGAAGGCAGCTACTCAGCTTCTCATGTTTGTACATCAACACGTACTATCAAAGCTACCACCTTAGTGGTGTGCACTATGTTCCTGCTTATTTCACCAGGTAAGGAACAAAAGATGCACTGTCCTGCTCAAAACTTACGTTGATGAGTGTGCAGAGGAGAAACATAATTGAGCAGCATCTAGGGAATCAAAGATATTTGGTGAAGAACATTCAAGATTAGAGAGAGGTCTAGGCAGATGACTAAGAATAAGTGTACAAGTAGAAAAAAGCCTAGCAGGTAGCCATTTCCATGGTCAGAAAATGAAGTTGTAAAATAATTCACTAAAAATTGGCAGATTGGACTCTGTTTCTCAACGATATATATGAATCTTTGCCCTAAAAAAAGCAAAAAAATAAATCAGACATTACAACTTTCAAAGTCAACTTTAGACACTGTATCAGGTTTAATGGAGAGAAACAATTCTGCATTGTGACATAAGATTAAGAGTTCACATAATTTTCAATAAAAAACATAAATATAAGATACCTTTTAGCTCCTTTTATGCTACCTACAGGGACAGGGTGAGTGGGAACAGTCTGTGAACTTTACAACAGTAAGATAATAGAAGGGACTTGTTTTCAACCCCTCAAACCACTGATGTAAACTTCAAACTCAAATTAGCCTACATTTTGGCTAAAGTTTAGTCTTAGAAACTCAAGTTTAACCTGATCGAGGTATACAAGATAATGAGCGAATAGATAGAGTCAATAGCCAAGACGTTGCCCCAGGGCAGGACTGACTGACACGAGGAGCCATAGTTTGAAGATATTAGGTGGAAGGAGACGTCAGAGGTAGGTTCTTTACGCAGAGAATTGTGAATGCATGGAATGCGTTGCCAGCTGTGGTGGTGGAAGCAGAGTCACTGGGGACATTTAAGCGACTGCTAGACATGCACATGGATAGCAGAGAGTTGAGGGATGAGTAGGTTAAGTTACTATAATTTATATTAGGATTAAACCTCAGCACAACATTGTGGGCCAAAGGGCCTGTTCTGTGCTGTACTTTTCTATGTTCTATGTTCTAAGTGTATACAACACAAGTGATTTGGAATATTTCAAGTTTTAGACAAATTTTAGCACCTAAAGAGATTAAAATTTCATTTGTTTGTTCAGCAAAAATTAATTTTCTCTTCATCTCCTGGTTATGCTCTTACCTGATAAGGTTCCACAGAGTCTGGCTGCTCTCTATAGTTTCATTCAAGTGGATATACTTAAATTTACTTTAGTCAGAGGCAAAGGAAAGGCAGACTTTTACATAGGTATGTACACAATTACAAATAACACGAGGAAAAACGTTTTTTATGCAGTGACTGTAGGATAGTAAGCACTGTAGAGTATGGAAGATACAAATTCAATTGATGTTTTCAAAGGAGAATTAGATGTTTATCTGATGAGGAGAAAACTGCAGGGCTACAGAGAGAAAGTGGAATTGGTGTTACAGAGAACTGATTATCAATATAATGTGCTGAATGGCCTCCTGTAAGATTACATCCACCGCAGCAAAATAAAGCTAAGTGTGAAGATGCTGTCACTTTAAAAGGTTAATTCTCCTGGGTTTTGTTTTGAAGAGGTGGTTGTAAGGCCGAGGTACTGAATTGGCCACTTGAAGTCGATCTAAGTAAACAACTTGTGAGGCCTGGATTTTTTTTTAAGTTGGAATAATGGAAGCAGCCTGTTTGTGGCCAGCTCTCTCAGACCAGGTTTTCTAGGTTTTTTTTTAGTTTTTAGGTTGAGTTTTAATCAGAAGCAGTTTGTGTTCTCAAAAGAGTTGAAAGCTTCAGTGAATAACTCTTGGCTGCTACCCTCTCTACATTTTCTTGATGTTTCTCCATCCTGGATTGGAGAAATGCATGTAAGAATCGGTGTCTGAATTTGCCTTTTTGCCAAGGGGTGTGCTTATGGGATGTAACTATATTGGAACAGTTCATTAGTACTAGGTACTGTATCTATTATTCAGTTAAGTTTTCCAATGGTTAAGTTATTCTAAGTTCCTCTTTCTTTTGTTTTTTTTTAATTATAGCGTTCAAATAAATTGTGCTTTGCTTAGCATTGAGTAATTTGACCAGTCGCATCGCATATAAAATGCACTGCACATCCACCTTGAAAATAAGAAACATTTAAGGGCTAGGCAACCTTAAAAATATTTTGAGGGGGCCCTGTTTAGTCCATAACATTAGAGAAAAATTACTTAACATTCAAGAGTAAGCTTACTTTATACCAGTTTCGGTCATGTTCTGTTGCAGCGCTGTAGTACTGAAGGACTTTGGGAATGGTGCTCTCATTGATTCCCTGAAGGTTTAGCTGCCATTCACCCAGCTTCAGAAAACATCTGCAGACAAATATTTCATATTTACAACAGCAGCAAGTTCAAATGGCTTAACTGAAATTCATTGTTTCTGTCTCCTTCCCCCCCACTCAGAATAAGAACTGGTGGCAAGGAGATCAACACTTCCTTACATGAACTTACAGAACTGGGAATCCCAACTTTGAAGGTTTAAAATATGATTGACTCTACAGTATCATAAGTACAGTTTTGGCTCAGTTAACAATTTTGACTCAGTTAACATTGTTTAGCTGTAATGTTGGTCACAAAATAGGGATTTTTTTCTCCATTTAACATTCCAACATTCACAATAACATCATTTGTCACAGACCTCTCTGACCTGCACATCCTCAACATCAGGTGGTATTTTCTACCTGTGCTGTTAGTTTGGTGCCATCAACATCTTTTCAGTTGTTTTTCTCCCCTGTGCACCTAGAGAGTATGGCAGTCCAAGTTAATAACTCCACCACTGGGACTTCTTCAGCTGGTTACTTCTCCTTCTGCTCTTTCCTCAGTCTTGAACTCCCTGTTTCCGCTGGTTCACATTCCTAACCTCCATTCTAATTTTTTTTCCAACACTCCAACTTGCACAATGAGCAAGCATTGAAGTCTCAGGATTACTTAAGCTGCCGCTCCTCACAGTACCGACTAACTTCTGTTACCATATACAGTATGGTTACATGATATTAAGAAACAGCTGAAGATACTGTATGCTGCGAGTTCTGACAGGATTGCAGCAAATAGTACTGAAGACTGTTCTAGAACTTGCTACATTCCTAAGCAAACTGTTCTATTGCATCTACAACACTAGCATCAACCCGGTAGGGTGAAAATTGCCTACATATACCCTTAACACAAAAACCAGGACAAATCCAACCTGCCAATTATTACCCCATCACTCTAAACTGAATGATTAGTAAAGCAATGGTAGAGATTATCAACAGTGTTATTAAGCAGCACTTTCTTAGCCACTCAGCGACATTCAGTTTGGCTTCTACCAGGGCCACTCAGCCCTGACTTCATTACTTGAGAGTGACTGCCCATGATTTCAATAATTTATTCGACTTGGCATGTCATCAAGAAGACCAAGCAAAAGTGGAATTTATGGGAATCGGTTGTAGCCTCTGATTGTAGCCAAAAATGTGTTGCTGGAAAAGCGCAGCAGGTCAGGCAGCATCCAGGGAACAGGAGAATCGACGTTTCGGGCATAAGCCCTTCTTCCTGAAGAAGGGCTTATGCCCGAAACGTCGATTCTCCTGTTCCCTGGATGCTGCCTGACCTGCTGCGCTTTTCCAGCAACACATTTCCAGCTCTGATCTCCAGCATCTACAGACCTCACTTTCTCCTCTGATTGTAGCCAAGCCTAGCATAAAGGAAGATAGCTGTGGTTGCTGGACTCAGTCATCGCAGCTCCAGGATATCACTGCAGGGGTTCCTTAGAATACGGTTTTAGGTCCCACCATCTTTACCTGCTTCATTAATGACCTTCCCTCCAGCATAAGGTCAGAAGTGGAGATGTTTACTGATGACTGCATACTGGTCAGCACCATTTGCTATTCTTCAGATACTGAAGCAGTCCATGTCTAAATATAGCAAGACCTAAATAATGCCCAGGCTTGGGCCAACAGGCGGCAAGTAACATTTGTATCACAAGAATGACCACCTCCAACAAAAGATAATCTAACCATCACCTCATGACATTTCATATCATTACCGACACGTAATTCTGTTATGAAGTTAAATACATATGCTGTACCTTAAGAGAGAGTGAATGCTGTTTAGAACTGAGAGTTTACAAGCATTTGTGACATGACTAGATAGTAATCTCAAAGTGCACTGGAAAATTGAAAATATTTAACATTTGCCTGTGAAACGGATACCTGAGTTGGTTGCTGTTTTGACAACAATTCAAATTTAACCAGTTTAAATCATGCCCCAGGATACTAAAATCCAATCGAGTTTGAATTTATTGTTTTGCCAACGTCAAACCAATGAGACAATCCGATGTTGGAGATATAAAAAAGGCAGGCATTTTGAAAATTGCAGATATAGCAACTGCCATCAAGACAGATCCAAGAAATTAGGAACACTCTCTATCAAGGGTACCGTTTCATATGAAACATATTCGCAGTAAAAGGAAAGATGACAATCCAGAGAGATCTTCAGCTAGAAGAAAGATACTGAAGATGACAGCCAGAGTATGGTTTAGAAATTGTTAATGTAATTTTAATAAGTGTTTTATGAGGACAGCATATTGTTATAGAGTTAGAGGCTGTTAATAAGCATTTAAGAGAAAGGGGGCTTTGGGTTGTGAATAGTTGTTGTTTAATGTTCACTTTTAGAGTTAAAGAATAAATTGATAGTTTTTCTTTAAATAGGCGAATTTGGGAGTTCTCTGTCATTCATATTTTAACAATTACGAGGCGAGGTAAGCTTTTTTTGGTGTTTAGTTTAATTAAGAGGGGTTCGCCCCATGTCGTAACAATTCCCCTACTATCAACATCCTGGGGGCTACCACTGACCAGAAACTGATCTGGAGTAGCTATATGAATGGTATGGCAACAAGAGTAGGTCACAGACTAGGAATCCTGCAGCAAGAAACTAACCTTTTGACCCCCAAAGCATGTCCACTGGCTATAAGACATAAACCAGCAGTGCCATGCAATATTCCCCACTTGCCTGGATGGGTGCAGCTCAAACAACACTCAAGGAGCTTGACACCATCCAGGACAAAGCAACCCACTTGACTGGCACCACATCCACAAATTTCGATTCCCATCACCACCATTACACACAACTAGTAGTGTGCATCATCTAAAGATGTACTGCAGAAATCACTGAAGCTCTTTAGACAGCATCCTGAAAATCCACAACCATCGCCACCTAGGAGACAGGCAACAAATACAGACAAGAGCATCATTCCAACTGTACCCTGAAATAACCTTGTTATCATTACTTTGGATTTATTGACTGTCCTCAGCTGGAGCTAAAAATGTGTTGCTGGAAAAGCGCAGCAGGTCAGGCAGCATCCAAGGAGCAGGAGAATCGACGTTTCGGGCATGAGCCCTTCTTCATGCCCGAAACGTCGATTCTCCTGCTCCTTGGATGCTGCCTGACCTGCTGCGCTTTTCCAGCAACACAGTTTCAGCTTTGATCTCCAGCATCTGCAGTCCTCACTTTCTCCTCAGCTGGAGCTAAAAAGGTTTGCACAGTATTCCTCCTGATGGCTCAGCAGATGATTATGGCAGCAAGTGCATCGCTGATCTATGCTGACCAGGAAGGTTGCCAGATTTAAGTGTTATACTGATTGATCTCAGCTGGATGGGAGCAGGGGAGGAGAAAAGGGTGAGGGCAGGGGTGTTTACAGTGGTTCCCACTGCATCTAGGATACAGATAAAAGGAAGAAGATGGAATTCTCATTATAAAACAAATATAATGATCACAAATACAATTAGACATCAAGATCTGGTGAGGAGAGAATCACGATTAGCTGTAAGTGCATTGTTGACACTAGTTACCACATTGGAAAAGCCATTTAGACAAGGACTTTCAAACTAGATTTGCTAACAAGATTGCACTCTAACACAAGTCACAATCTTCAGTAAAAAAACAAAGTAAAATGATTTGAAGGCAACAGATAATTAATAAACATACTACAATACTAAAATGACAATATCATTTTGATCTTTGCATTGGTAGTTAAGAGACTAGGCTATATCTTTGAAAATTGAGGTTAAAATTTCATAACAATTCAGTCCCCATCTTTGTATCAATTACACTGGGCAACAGAAATTCTGAAACAGTCTTCATAGATGATCCAATAGAAAATAACACTCATTAAACAGCTGCAGCTGGAAATGGTCCAAATGAAATGGCAAAGGATAAATTTTCAGCTGATAGTTAAATGTAATTTATATATTAGAAAATTAGTTGGGAAACTACAGGTTTAATTTAATGATAATGAACTTTTACTTGGTCTGTTTCCACTAGCTCAGATTCATGGTTTCTTGAAGTGGATCCAAAAAGGAAGTGCAACGAAGAGAACAGTCTGTTACTGTGAGGAATATTTACATAAATATACCAAGAACAGTATTCCTCGATCCACATGTTTCTCCCTTAGAAATGATTATTAAAGGTTAATTTCCGTTAATGTGCATCACCTGTCAGTCAAATCGGTGAGCACAGCCAGATCTCCTTTATTTTAACTTAAGCCCTAATGAATTTGGGAATGTATCCAGTGGCACTGATGTTCTTTTTTGTAATGTTAAAATTATTTACAACCTTTCTCACTCAGTACAAAAATCAATTGCTGGAAATCTGAAATATAAACAAAATGCTAAGAAACATTTGAAGGTCAGGCAGTATCCTTGGAGGGTGAAACAAGTTATTTTTTAGTTCTGACAAAAGAATACACACCCAAAACGGATCACCTTTTCCTGCAATAAGTTATCATTGCAAGCTGATGAAATTCAGTACTCGCCACCTTACTGTCTCCTTTCTCACAGCAAAAGGTCCCAAACACAATTTATTGGGAAATAGAGTTTTACTCATACTTCTTACCAGGCTCCAGAAATTTTAAATTGTAATTTTTGTCCCCATGTTTAGCTTCTTCGTTGGTTTTATTCCATTGCTTTCTCATCCTTTCTTTTCAGATTACAGCCATTCAGAATCTGGCCGTTTACACCACAGACAATTCTGTTGTTAATCTACTCGTCCCATTCCACTTTCTTTGGTATTACTCCATCAAATCTTCTTGCCACTTTATCAGAGGCCTTTCTTTCTGATAATCGTCACGTTTCCCCATACCCAACACTTATCTCCTCTCTTCACTTCCTCAAAATCAACTGCATTTCTAACTTTTCCCAGTTCCTATGAAAGGTCACACATCTGAAATGTTAATTCTGCTCTCACCACAGGTCGTACTAGATCTGCTGAGTATTTCCAGCATATTCTGTTTCATTTTCAGATTTTCAGCATTTACAAATTTCATCTTGACAAATATTACATTAGATTCTTCCTCTTTCGTATTTGTTCATGGGCATGGACATTGCAGTGAAATCAATATTTACTTCCCAAACATAATTGCACCTGCAAGGTGTTAGAAAGCACTTATTGAATGCTGCAGTCCATTTGGTGTAAGCGCTGTTTGCAATAGGATTCGAGGAGATGGACTCAGTGATATAGCTCTTTAGTCAAGGTGATGTGAAGTGTGGGGGGCAAGTTGCAGGTGGCAGTGTTTATATTTGTCTGCTGCCCATGTTCTTCTGGTTGGTTGAGGTTGCAGGTTTGGAAAATGAGAGTATTCCACAACACTCCTGACTTATTCGTCATCAACAGTGGACAAGTGGTGAGTTGCTTGCTACAGAATTCCCAACATTTGACCTGTTTTTGTAGTTACAATAGTTTTGTGGCTAGGTGAGTTAGGTTTTATGACAATGTTGACCCTAGGATCTTCAAAACAGTCATTAAGAAATTGCAAAACTAGACCATGATTACTGTAATCTTTACTATGCATTATATTCCAATTCTTAATGTCAACTTGACTTTTTGTTTTGTAACACTCATTGTTTAGAAAACTGTGGATTCAAGCCCCACTCATGAATTTCATCATCATTTAGTGGTCATTTCAAAGCAATATGGATGATATGCTGCATTTGAAAGAAGTGTAGTCCCTCTGTATGAGCCATTAATCCATCTGTTTCTGATCAGCTACTGGAACATTACTTTAACCATTTATTCATTGCAGTTTACCAAGTTCAGTTGTAATAGGGTTAATTTAAATATCAGATTGTTACATCATGTTTTAATTATTTTAAAGAATTTAACAGAGTGGATACAGAGAAGCAATTTCCTCTGCTGGGGAAAATCAAGAACACAGGGATATTATCTTAAAATTAGTGATAGACTGTTCAGAAGAGAATGATATTATACACAAGGTTAGTAACAATTTGGCACTCCCTCCCTCCCAAAGCTGCTGAATGTTAGGACAATTGGAGCTTTCATGACTGAGTTAGCTAAAAGTATCAATGGATATAGAGTTTAAATAGCAGACAGTGAAGATAGTGATTATTCAAACAGAGAAGAACAATGTGTATGTTGTAAGTGCAAGCATTTGAAAGTCTATTTCCATGCAGCAAAGCAAAATTAAAATGTATTCAAAGTAAAATTTTGTGTATTCTAATAGTTTAATAAAGCACAACAATGATCAAGATAGAGGAATAGTAAACATGAAGCTGAATCCTGAATTATGATCATAAATTTGTGCGTTTAGAATGCCTCTTAGATTTTGGTTAAGTGCATTTGCATTAAGGCATATAGCTTCAGCAACATCTTACTATGATAATACTGGAAAGTTATAATCTCAATTATTTCACAATGAACTAAGGCTGCGTTGTTTGCAATGATGGGTTACATGTGACATAGCTGCAACCTGAAGGAATACAATGGTTCATGAAGGCAGCATACATCAATTTCCCCAGGACAATTAGGTCTGACTCATCAACCCCCACACTCAGTGTCTGAATATAAGATGATTAGTTCTGTTTGCCTATAAATGTGAAAAGACAAGTGTTTTATGCATTATGATGTAAAAGGTATTTTGATCTTTATGGTAGAGAATACAAAAGTACAAGGTAATTCTCAGGTGAAATTACAGTATCCTTGGGGAAGCTCTGACAATTTCAACAAACACAATGCTATTAGTTCGTGGGACTTGGCAAGCAAAGATGAGAGTTAAATATTTTCCAGTGTTTTTTCCCCTCATTCTCGATTCCTTAACCCTTTCCTAAAGTCTGTGGATAATGTTCATACTCTTTCGACAGGTTAAGCCCAGTTTTTATCAGGAAAACTACTTTGAAGGGCATCAGAGCTGAAACTGTTTGTGCCCTCATCAAAGATTAATCCTTTCTGCTCACTATATAGTGGTCTGGTTAAAATATTTAACACAACTTTGTATCTACTTTCAATATAGTTTGTTTATTACAATCAATGCAGAGAATTAAACACTATATCTACAGCTTAAGACAGCACTATATATTTCACACCCAATTTATTTATTTTAAAAGGAAATTTGTCATTTAATACAGAACCATAGTAGACAATTTGTAAATTCCCATATTCAGCTCGAATAATGTTATTCTCCATTGGTTGTGCTGGATGACAGTTGACCAGGAGCATTTTTGTCCTTCTTTAAAGTAATAATGCCATGGGTTCTTTCATGCTCAACTGATTGGGTAGACCAGACTTTTGCTAATGGCTTTTCTAAAACATGGTGACCCCAAGAATATTGTTTTCTCTCATTGTTAGCCTTGTTTGAGTTAGAAGAGGCTTCAAATGTCAACCTGAAGATTTACATTTTTGTATTCTATACATTTATGCACAAACACGCATGACATTCTGTAATGGCTCTACCATGCACATATCTGGCTGCCTCCATGGACAGGTGTTTGCCATGGAGATTCAGTTCCAGTACACTCAACATCTGCTGGAAATGTGCACAAAGCTGTGTAGGCATTGATGCTCAGAATCAACAGCAAGGTGCATGCCAGATAACGAACAAAGCAATAAACAGTTAAAATGTCCAAAATGAGTTCATTCATCATGAAGCCTAGCCTTCTTGGTCTTGATGATACATTGCTCTGTCTGGCTGCCTTGCACATTACTTATCTTTGACTTCAGAAGATTGGCATTAATTACCCAGTGTTTCTGCATCCAGGACATCAGCCCCTTTGTTGGTTCCAGTCGTGAAGGGCACAACATGCCATGTACCCTTTCTGGGCCACATTGCAAAACTCGGAACAACCCAGATATTGAAAACTCACTTAAAGAGGTCTGATCCACATTGCTGTTACCACTTTCACCAGAACCATTGTCTCTTTATTCTGACGGCTTCTGTTGGTTTCCATTCCCTCCTATAATTTGAGGTCCCATCTTTCTATCTGTTTCACACTAATCATTCCTTCAGCGACCCAATGAACTGAACCTGCAGACTTGAGTTAACCACTTTCTCCTGCATTCCATGGACCTGCAACTGATAAGCCCCTTGACCAACACTGTGCAAGCCCCAATACTGACCATGGCCCACCTGATAGACCTGTAATCCATGAACTGGTTGCACTTGGCCTGAAAGATACAGATCCTCAGAATCTGATTGGTCCAAGTGTCTGACTGAAATCAGACAAGCTCCTTGACTGATTGTGGTCCTCCTTGATCCTGTTAAGGACTGTTGTCCGAAATGTGGACTCTCTTGCTCTGTGGATGCTGCCTGACCTGCTGGGCCTTTCCAGGGCCACACTTTTCGACTGTGATTTCTCCAACATCTGCAGTCCTTGCATTCTCTCTGTTATGCTATGGGTATGCTATCATGTATCCTGGTGGCTAGTTTTCTGCCTGATTGTCCAATGTAGCATCTACTGGAAAACAACACATATTGAACTGAGAAGCAACCATCCCAACATCCACATACTAACCTGCATCAGAACATTATTTCAATGAGCCACCACACACTGCAGCACAGAGGAACTACGCAGAGCAGAAGAAAATCACCTATACAGTGTATTCAAAAAGAATGAGTACCCAATGAACACAGTCCACTGATTTCTCAGCAACAAACCCAAACAAACAGACAAGATGCAGCCAGAAAGCCTAGCCACTCTCCCTTACATTAAAGGGATCTTGGAAATGACTGCCAGTCTACTCAGACCCCTTGGCATCATGGTAGCTCACAAACCTACCAACACACTAAAACAAATGAACTTGAAAGACCCTATACAGACAACAAGCAAAACTAATGTCATTTACAAAATACCTTGCAAGAACTGTAACAAACACTACATTGGACAAACAAGCAGAAAACTAGCCACCAGGATACATGAACATCAACTAGCCACAAAACGACTTGACCCTCTCTCACTAGTATGCTTACATACAGATAAGGAAGGACACCACTTCGAGTGGGACAAAACATCCAGCCTAGGACAAGCCAAACAGAGACACGCATAAGAATTCCTGGAAGCATGGGATTTCAACCGGAACTCTATCTACAAATGCATTGACTTGGACCCCATCTACCACCCCCTGAGAAAAAGAACAGGAAATGATGTCACCATAGGAAATGACATCATCAACCCAAGGAAACCAAAACATATAAATAGAAAACCGGGAACATCAGCAATGCTTCATCTGAACATCTGAAAATGAACCTTCAGTTCAGGGGGCAAACCTACATCCATAAGATTTGGAGGTGGCATAGAAATACAGTAAAGTGGGGTATTAATGACAAGAAACACATAGAAATAAAGTAGTTGTTGTTCAAGAACAAGAAGATGAAGTCACCGTTTAAAGCTTAGGGAAATTTATTTCTCAGTGTCAAGTTTTTTCTATTCTTTCTGCATTTACGTTACCTTCTTGCCACTACCCAAGCCACTCCAGAGAAGGGAAGATTCTTCCCATTGGGTACTTTGCTCTATGAACATACAGATGTAAAACTTTTAATGGGAAAGGTAGATGGATGGATAAATAAATATGGCCAGCCTGACATCTGAAAATGAAATAATAGTTTCTACAATTTCTATTCTTTGTTGAATTTAAAGTGAATAGCTCTGCCAGGTATCCAGTAGCTCCCAGAGTCAATTGAATGAGACACCACTGGTATCAAGAACATGGAATGCTAGCATCATTGGTGATGTCCATCCTTACTAGAATTGATAGCAGTAAATTGCCTTTTTGAACCAGTGCAGTTCATATGGTGTAGGTAAATTCACAGTGCTGCCATGGTCAGTGTTCCAGGATTTAGATTTACTGATGCTATTGGTGCAGCAATGTATTTCCATATCAGGATGGTGAGAGATTTGGAAGGGAACCTGTAGACTGTGGTGTTCCCATGTCACATCCTTCTAAGTGGTAGAGGTCACAGATTTGAAATGTGCTGTGTAGGATGAGGAACTTCTGTTTTGAAGACAGATTGAAGTAGTTAGGCATTTCTGACTTGGAGAAAAAGAAGGCTAAGAAGCAGTTTGATAGAAGCATTCAAAATCATGAGTCTGAACAAAATAGGGAGAGAGAGAGACTGCACCCACTCTTAAAGGGATTGAGAACAAAAAGGCACAGATTTAAAATAATTGGCTAAAGAAGCAAAATGTTTTTCAATCAGCTAGTGCTTAAGGTCTGGACTGCACTATGAGATTATGGTGGAGTCAGGTTCAATTAAAGCATTCAAAAGGAACTGAGACCATTGTCTTGGAAAAGAAGAATGCACAGGTTGATGGGGATTAAGCAGTAAAATGGCACTGAGTGAAATGCTCTTTTGGAGAGCCAGTGCAGAAAGAATGGGCTAATTGGCCTCCTTTAGTGTAGTAATAAAACCTTACAATCCTGTGATTCTGACAATCTTGGAGAGTTGCTGCAGTGCATTTTGTAAATAGTACAGTGTCTGCTGCCTTTTGAGCACCAGTGGTTAAATGCATCAAATGTTTAAGTGATGTATAGGTTGCTGACTAAGCAGGTTCTTTGTCAGTGTTGTTACAGCCACATTCATTCAAGAAAGTGTAGAGAATTCCATCAGAAAATTGCATGTCACAGACTAAAAAAACGTGTATTTCATTACAGGTAAAATGTCGACCACTGTCCCTTCATCCACCCTCAAAAACAATCCCATCAGACTAACTTGGAAAAAAAAGAGAAATTAATGATGAAAGCTTCCTCAACTACAGCAATCATCCTCCAATATCTCTAAAGTATTTCATACCAATTTTTCAGATACCATTAATTCTTTGTTATGTACATTCTTTTTGCTAATTCTTGTGCCTCACACACTTGCAGACAGAAGTAGCACTGGTTGACATTTCACCAATTAATTTCTAAGGGGTCAAGTCAAAAAGTGTCAGAGCCCGGACTTATTTGTGAAGATCTGTAGTCAGCTAAACAAAAATTTCACAGACTTATTCAAAGAAACATCTGGCTGTCTAAAGAGCAAGGCTGCAAGTAAACGATCAAGGCTCCCAGAAAAGTCATCTTTTTGAACTATAGGTTAAAAACTGACGTTTAAAACTAAATCTATTTAAGGAGGAATGAATGAACAAATGGCTCAAGCCAAGGCAAAGTTGTCACTCTAAATCGTTCATGATAGAAATATTTTTGTTATGTTTGAAACTATAAACTATGAAAGCAATTTGACTTTATGTTTCATTATGCAAACACATATTTTAACTGCAAATTTGGGATAATTAAACATAATGCTACAACATAATTCTCACCTTTGTCAATCTTAAAAGAGATATTGTGTAGCAAAATTGTAGTTTATAAAGCTAGTGGTTTACATTTTCTATATTAAAGGGCACACATGCAAGTGCGAGAAAAGAATTTGATATTCTAATCTGTGGTTGATGCTATTCTTTACGTAACTTTTGTTTGAGATTTAATGCCACTCTACAAAACTATGTTTTTAAACTCATTCATTTCTTGCATATAATGCTTCTTCTGGTTTGTTCTTCTTAATCCACAGTTGCCTCTCCATTGCTGAAATTGTTAGCTATAACAGAGATACATTTCCCTGGAGGTTAGCTGTCCTTCGGGAACTTTCCATGAAGCATTCTGCATGCAAGACCCCACATAATGGGCATGGCCTGTTTAATCAATTATGCAGGACTTTATTGTTAGACTGATATCATTTCTGCCCCATGTTCAACACACAGCACAAGTTACTGGAAAATGATCAGGTTTGACTAGTTTGTCCCTTTCCTAGTTTCCAGCTTTGGCGAAATATGCTTTCCAAATACTGCACAAGAAGAGATCAATTACAAAGCACAACTTGGGAATCGATATTGAGAATTTGTGAGCGGTACTACTTAGTATCATGAATTTTGGTGCTAATGAGGTGGTAGCGATAAAGAGACATTGTAGCCAATAGCAAGTTACATACATTTACTGTGTTAGCTTGTATTTGCAAATGCAATTTCAGTTTTGATTTATGTATTTATTCATCATGAACCATGTGCACATATTCACAAGTTCACCTCCCAGTGACTTAATTATTTTGTTAATTTGCCAACGATTCCACTTGCCAATGATAACAAAAGGTAACACAGTATGATAGATGTTAGCATCCATGGACCCCAAGGCTTTCCATGTACAAGTGCAGCAAAACATGGAAAATATTCAGGTTTGGGTTGGGGCTGACAAGTAACATTGATGCCATAGGCAATAACTATTTCCTATTCTATACTATTCAGATGAATTACAGCTTAATATGGTAATTGCTCTAGCCCAAGACCGCAAAACATTATACAGAGTTGTGAATGCAGTCCTGTCCAGCATGAAAAGTAGCCTTCCTTTCAGTGACACCATCTACTCTTCTCGCTCTCTCTGGAAAAAGACCAGTATATGGGCGGCACGGTGGCTCAGTGGTTAGCACTGCTGCCTCACAGTGCTAGGGACCAGAGTACAATTTCAGCCTCGGGCAACAGTCTGTGCAGAGTTTGCACATTCTCCCCGTGTCTGTGTTTCCTCCGGGTGCTCCGGTTTCCTCTCACAATCCAAAGATGTGCAGGTTAGGTGAATTGGCCATGCTAAATTGCCCAGTGCTCAGGGATGTTTAGGTTTGGTTCATTAGTCAGGAATAAATGTAGAGTAATAGGGTAGAGGAATGGGTCTGGGTGTGATACTCTTCAGAAGGTTGAAGTGAACGTGGTGGGCCTAATGGCCTGTTTCCACACTGTTGAGATTCTATGACAATCAGAGACCCCTCCTACCCTGGTTAGACTCTCGTCCACCCTCTTCCATTTGGCAGAAGAAACAAAAGTTTGAAAACACGTATAAACAGATTACAGAACAGCCTCAAATAAATGATCAGATTTTTGATCGGATCTCTCATATATTAGAATTGATCTTTCTCTGCTCCTTCTCTGTAGCTGTAGCACTATGTTCTGCATTCTCTTCTTTTACCCTGATGTGTTGAGGAAGAAATGGTTTGTCTGGTTAGGACCCAAAACAATACTTTTCACTAGATCTCGGTATACATTACAATAATAATAAATAAGATCAAAATTCTTAACAAGACAGAATTGAACTATTGGGATTCAACATTCAATGGCTTTATAATCACTGAAACCTGCATCAATAAATTCTCGGGGGTTACCATTGACCAGAATCTAAACCGGACCTACCATACAAATACTGTAATCATAAGAACAAGTCAGAAAGCTAGGAATCCCGCAGAAAAATTCACCTCCTGACTTCCTAAAGCATGTTTACCATCTATAAGGCACAGTTGAAAGTGCAATAGAATACTCACTTTCCTGACATCACATCCCAAAACATTCACTTCATCCACCATCAACACACAGTAGCAGCAGTGTTATACCATCTACAAGATGCACTACAGAAATTCACCAAAGCTCCTGAGACAGCATCTTCCAAATCCATGACTCTTACCATCAAGATGGACTAGGACAACAGATACATTGAACGACCACCATCTGCAAGTTCCATCCAAGTTACTCCCTCTCCTGACTTCAAAATTCATCACTGTTTCTTCATTGTCACTGGATTTTCACTAACGATCTACTTAAACCAAATGGTCTGCAGTGGCTCAATAAGACAGCTCATCAGCACCTCCAGGGCATCGAGAAATGGGCAATAAATGCTTGTCCAGCCAGCAACACCCACATTCCATGAGTAACTAAATAAAAAACAGGCTGATGTATATAAGAAGCTGAAATGTGTTTAAAGGCTTAGTTGCTACTCACAAAATGAAGTTTAGCGCAATGCCATTGACTCCTGACAGGAAGTGTATAAAATATAAGTGGATATAAACTTACCAGTCTACATTTGCTAGCTGTAGCAAGATCCGTATTGTATAAACCTATTGCATATATTAACAATAAAAGAAAACAGCAATAACCAATGAATTAGAAGATAATGGATTCCTGACCGTGCCATGAGTTTGTGCAGCTCCTGTTTGTGCTGCTGATCTTCTGCAGCTATAGCATGCTGAGCTTGTTGTTGCATGTTCTGGACAAAATGTTGCATATGTTGGAAAGCTTCAATCTAGAATGAGGGACAAAAAAGTGTAAAACTAATCATCAAAATGGTGTGCTCATGCCAACATTGATGCAAACTGGTGAGGAGGCAACAGTAATTTTCAGAAAGTTAAACATTTCCAATTGCAGTTTCTCACGTACTAAAAGATCCTCCTATTAGCTCCTATTAGGGCAATCCAACTATGGTGAATCTGAAAAAATATATAGTTTGCCCTGTCAATTCCAAGCTATTTATTTTTCCAAGAGGGTGCAGAGGTCCTTCCTTTAATAGGCTTCTCAGTAAACAGGAAAATTTATGTGGACACTGCATGAAGAAACAAAATCAAGCTTAATTGTGAAGTCTCCTGCAGTCTCAGCCAATAATATTTAAAGGTCCTTATGTATGTTATCAGATGGAAAACACCGCATGTATTTTAGAAAAGGTTGGGGAAAAAAAGCACATGAAAATTAGTGAGAAAAAATGGAGAGCTTTATTAAAATGGTCTATTTAAGAAGCATTGTAAGGAAACATATTTAACTGAAAAGGTTCCAGTGGGAGTCTTAAGTTACATTCATTGCATTACATTGGAAGGTAAACATCAAACTGTCATCTATAAGACATTTTCTTAAATAAGCTTAGCTTTCAAAGGAAAGACAATTAAATATCACAACATAAAGACCTTAGGATCAAATACAAATCACTTGTAAATAACCCATATCTGAACCTTTTTTCAATGTTTTAATACTACGATGCACTTCTGGGCCTACAAAAGCAGTTCACCTATAAAATGGTCTCCTGTGTATCATTGTATCAAAGGTTACATTGTCCGATGTTAATGTACACACAATTTTTTCCATGTACGTAAGCAAATCTCTCTTGAATTGATGGCATTACATTTGTCCTAGAGTACTTAATTTAAAAAAAAGAATATTCTCAAAATGCCTTCATTAACTGAACCAGTGAAGAAAAATGGAGATCAAACAACCAGGACTTGTTTCTGTTTTTCTTCTCCATTAATGCAAACTAAAACAAAAGGAATATCCAATTTCAAAATGGTTTTTTTTGTGCAATTGTGTTAGCAAGTCACTAATTATCAACCATCTACCTACAGATAGTTGTCTTTTTCAGTTGGCCCTCTATAAGAGTAAATCCACTCAACCCACTTTCCTGTCTTTTCCCCAAGCTCTGTAAATTCTCTCTCTAGTTTTCTTTTGAAAGCCATGATTGAACATACCCGCATCATACTCTTAGGCAGTGTATCCCAGCTCCTAATCATTTCCAGCATTAAAAAAAATAGATCTTCTATGTCTTGCAAAGAAAATCACCAAATTAATACAGCAATTAAAGTGTTAAGCTTTATTCAGATTACAATTTTAGTAAGAAACCTAAATTCGAATCTTAGCCAAGACCAAGGTCTCATTAAGAAAAATGTGCAGGAATGTGGAAGAAACCTCGAGGCTGTTGGCAGATAACCAAATATGTTATCAAGGTCTCCCGTCAAATATGCATGTTAATTCTCAAGAATACACAAAGGAAGCCAAGAAAAAAAATTGATAAAGGTCCACTAAAACGACTTATTTTCAAATTGAGAAAAACTTTTCAAAATAAATAATGGAAGTTTGTTTTGCTGACCTATAGATGATAGTAAAATTTCTTTCAAACTGGATTATAAGTAGGTATTTTCATCAATCAGAAGCAGATCAGCTATCTTTGACACAAATACAGAGCAGTTTTCTTAAAAGAGGACTCATCTTGGTCTGAGACAAAACTAAAATTGACAAATTTGTAAGGATTACATCAATAAGAAATAGAAAAAGTATTACGCCATTTGGCCCCTCAAGCCTGTATTGCCATTCAATAGGATAATGGCTGATCCAACATTCCTCATATCTACTGAGAGTCATAGAGATGTACAGCATGGAAACAGACCCTTTGGTCCAACCTGTCCATGCCGACCAGATATCCCAACCCAATCTAGTCCCACCTGCCAGCGCCCGGCCCATATCCCTCCAAACCCTTCCTATTCATATACCCATCCAAATGCCTCTTAAATGTTGCAATTGTACCAGCCTCCATCACATCGTCTGGCAGCTCATTCCATACACATACCACCCTCTGCGTGAAAAAGTTGCCCCTTAGGTCTTTTTTATATCTTTCCCCTCGAGTTCTGGAGTCCCTGACCCCAGGGAAAAGACTTTGTCTATTTGTCCTATCCATGCCCCTCATAATTTTGTAAACCTCTATAAGGTCACCCCTCGGTCTCTGACGCTCCAGGGAAAACAGCTCCAGCCTGTCCAGCCTCCACATGTAGCTCAAATCCTCCAGCCCTGGCAACATCATTGTAAATCTTTTCTGAACCCTTTCAAGTTTCACAACATCTTTCCGATAGGAAGGAGACCAGAATTGCACGCAATACTCCAACAGTGGCCTAACCAATGTCCTGTACAGCCGCAACATGACCTCCCCAACTCCTGTACTCAATACTCTGACCAATAAAGGAAAGCATACCAAACGCCTTCTTCACTATCCTATCTACCTGCGACTCCACTTTCAAGGAGCTATGAACCTGCACTCCAAGGTCTCTTTGTTCAGCAACACTCCCTAGGACCTTACCATTAAGTGTATAAATCCTGCTAAGATTTCCTTTCCCAAAATGCAGCACCTCACATTTATCTGAAGTAAACTCCATCTGCTACTTCTCAGCCCATTGGCCTATCTGGTCCAGATCCTGTTGTAATCTGAGGTAACCCTCTTCGCTGTCTACTACACCTGCAAATTTGGTGTCATCTACAAACTTACTAACTGTACCTCTTATGCTCACATCCAAATCATTTATGTAAATGACAAAAAGTAGAGGGCCCAGCACAGATCCTTGTGGCACTCCACTGGTCACAGGCCTCCAGTCTGAAGAACAACCCTCCACCACCACCCTCTGTCTTCTACCTTTGAGCCAGATCTGTCTCCAAATGGCTAGTTCTCCCTGTATCCCATGAGATCTAACCTTGCTAATCAGTCTCCCATGGGGAACCTTGTCGAATGCCTTACTGAAATCCATATGGATCACATCTATTGCTCTGCCCTCATCAATCTTCTCTGTTACTTCTTCAAAAAACTCAATCAAGTTTATGAGACATGATTTCCCACACACAAAGCCATGTTGACTATCCCGAATCAGTCCTTGCCTTTCCAAATACATGTACATCCTGTCCCTCAGAATTCCCTCCAACAACTTGCCCACCACCGAGGTCAGGCTCACCGGTCTATAGTTCCCTGGCTTGTCTTTACTGCCCTTCTTTAACAGTGGCACCACATTTGCCAACCTCCAGTGTTCCGGCACTCACCGGTGACGATCGATGATACAAATATCTCAGCACGGGGCCCAGCAATCACTTCTCTAGTTTCCCACAGAGTTCTCGGATACACCTGATCAGGTCCTGGGGATTTGTCCACCTTTAACCGTTTCAAGACATCCAGCACTTCCTCCTCAGTAATCTGGACATTTTGCAAGATGTCACCATCTATTTCCCTACAGTCTATCTTCCATATCCTTTTCCACAGTAAATACTGATGCAAAATAATCATTTAGTATCTCCCCCATTTTCTGCAGCTCCACACAAAAACCGCTTTGCTGATCTTTGAGGGGCCCTATTCTCTCCCTAGTTACCCTTTTGTCCTTAATATATTTGTAAAGATCCTGTGGATTCTCCTTAATTCTATTTGCCAAAGCTATCTCATGTCCCCGTTTTGCCCTCCTGATTTTCCTCTTAAGTATACTTTCTTTATACTCTTCTAAGGATTCACTCGATCTATCCTGTCTATACCTGACATATGCTTCCTTCTTTTTCTGAACCAAACCCTCAATTTCTTTAGTCATCCAACATTCCCTGTACCTACCAGCCTTCCCTTTCACCCTGACAGGAATATACTTTCTCTGGATTCTTGTTATCTCATTTCTGAAGGCTTCCCATTTTCCAGCCGTCCCATTACCTGTGAACACCTCCAATCAGCTTTCGAAAGTTCTTGCCTAATACTGTCAAAATTGGCCTTTCTCCAATTTAGAACATTAACTTTTAGATGTGGTCTATATTTTTCCAGCACTCTTTTAAAACAAATAGAACTGCGGTCGCTGGCCCCAAAGTGCTCCCCCACTGACACCTCAGTCACCTGCCCTGCCTTATTTCCCAAGAGTATGTCAAGTTTTGCACCTTATCTAGTAGGTACATCCACATACTGAATCAGAAAATTCTCTTGTACACACTTAAGAAATTCCTCTCCACCTAAACCTTTAACACTATGGCAGTCCCAGTCGATGTTTGGAAAGTTAAAATCCCCTACCATTACTACCCTATTATTCTTACAGATAGCTGAGATCTCCTTACAAATTTGTTTCTCAATTTCCCTCGGACCATTGCGGGGTCTATAATACAATCCTAGTAAGGTGATCATCCCTTTCTTATTTCTCAGTTCCATCCGAATAACTTCCCTGGATGTATTTCTGGGAATATCCTCCCTCAGTACAGCTGTAATACTATCCCTTATCAATGGCCTGGGCTCCCATTGATGTCCAGGTCTGTTCTCAGCAGCATTTCAGTAAGCTGGTTTCATTTTTAACCATTGTAAACAAAAGACACGAATAGTGTTGAAACACCTTTTTGTTGTAATGTTTCTATCGGGACCTTGAGATCTTCTTTGGATAATCTGAAATTCTGATAATTGATATTCGGATAATCAAGGGTCCTCTGTATTGACATGGCTAGAAGTTTGGTTGGCTAACACGAAACAGAGAGTCAGCACAAATGGATGTTTTTGAGGTAGGCAAGAAATAATGCATGTTGTGCCACACAGACCAGTGCTGGTCACGGTTTACAATTTATTGTAAATGGCTAAGATGAACGGGTAGAACATATGATTGTCAAATTTGCTGATGACATAAAGATGGCTGAGAGAATAAATTGAAAAGAGAACATAACTAGGTCAGATAAAGGTATAGATAGGATAAATGAGTGGGCAAAGATGTGGCAAATGGAGTATATTGTGCCAAGATGTGAAATTGTTAAACAGGGCACTGGTGAATCTGCATCCAGAGTGCTACTCATAACATTGGTCACCTTATTTATGAATAATGTGAATGGACTGGATGCAGTTTAGAGAAGGTTTCATCAGCTTCCTACCTGGAATGAGATTGTTGAATAGATTGGGATTATATCTGCTCGAGTTTTAAAGAGGAAGCGGTAACTTGATTATTCTATACATAGGATTTACTAAATACAAGGGTAAATGTGAAGAGAATATTTCATCTAGAACTAGGGAACACTGTTTAAAAATAAGGGGTCACTCATTTAAAATAGATGAGGCAAATATTTTCTGAGCGTCCAAAAGTAATGCAAGTAAATTATTTTAAGACAGAGGTAAATAGAGTTTTAAGCAGGGGTAAAAGCTTGAGCAAGAATAGACAAGAATGCAAAATTGAGGTTACAATCAGATTACTATGATATTATTGAATGATGGAGCAGGCTTGAAAGACTGTGAATGGCCTACTCCTATTACTGTAATTTGTAAGATGCAAATTGTGTGGAGTTTGCACGTTCTCCCTTCGTCTGCGTGGGTTTCCGCCGGATGCTCCGGTTTCCTCCCACAGTCCAAAGATGTGCAGGTCAGGTGAATTGGCCATGCTAAATTGCCCATAGATATAGGTGCATTAGTCAGAGGGTAGTGGGTCTGGATGGGTTACTCTTCGGAGGGTCGGTGTGGACTGGCTAGACCAAAGAGCCGGTTTCCACACTGTAGGGAATCTAATCTAATATAATCTTAATAGGTCTGAATCAGTGCTGAATTATGTTTAGTGGTTATAAATTTGTATGTTTAGTATATCCTTTGTATAGAATAATTAAACTATTTCATCTGTAGATAAATGATGACTGAGTAAATTTAAATACTTAAAGCGATTCTTTGATAACAGATTCACGTAAATTCAGGGAACTTAAGTATTTTATGCAATTTTACACTTACAATCATGAATGAGTGCTCAGTTTAGCTCAGTTGGTTGGATGGCTAGTTTGCAATGCAGAATGACAGTGAGAGTTTAATTGGCTGAGGTTACCATGAAGGATTCTCTTTCTCAACTTCACCATTTGCTTGAGGAGTGTTGACACTCAGGTTTAACTACCACTAGTGCTCCTCCCCCCACCTTCTCTGTTTGTTTGTCTGTCTGTCTGTCTGTCTAATGAGAGAAAATTATATGTGCTAGGCATAATCCCAAGCTATCCAACAATCTCATTCCAGGTAGGAAGTTGATTAAACCTTCTCTGAACTATGTCATGTAAAATTGTGGTGACTTTACCCTTGCCTCAGAGAACTGTGGGGACAGAGACGTTGTGTATATTTAAGGCTGAGATAGATTCTCGACCAATAGGGGAATCGAGGTTTCTGGGGAAAATGCAGGGACAGAAAGCAGGCACAGAAAATGGGGGAGATACTAAATGAATATTTTGCATTAGTATTTACTGTGGAAAAGGATATGGAAGATATAGACTGTAGGGAAATAGATGGTGACATCTTGCAAAATGTCCAGATTACAGTGGAGGAAGTGCTGGATGTCTTGAAACAGTTAAAGGTGGACAAATCCCCAGGACCTGATCAGGTGTACCAGAGAACTCTGTGGGAAGCTAGAGAAGTGATTGCTGGGCCACTTGCTGAGATATTTGTATCATCGAGCGTCACAAGTGAGGTGCCGGAACACTGGAGGTTGGCAAATGTGGTGCCACTGTTTAAGAAGGGCAGTAAAGACAAGCCAGGGAACTATAGACCGGTGAGCCTGACCTTGGTGGTGGGCATGTTGTTGGAGGGAATCCAGGGGGACAGGATGTACATGTATTTGGAAAGGCAAGGACTGATTCGGGATAGTCAACATGGCTTTGTGCGTGGGAAATCATGTCTCACAGACATGATTGAGTTTTTTGAAGAAGTAACAGAGAAGATTGATGAGGGCAGAGCAGTAGATGTGATCTATATGGACGTCAGTAAGGCATTCGACAAGATTCCCCATGGGAGACTGATTAGCAAGGTTAGATCTCATGGGATACAGGGAGAACTAGCCATTTGGAGACAGAACTGGCTCAAAGGTAGAAGACAGAGGGTGGGTGGTGGAGGGTTATTTTTCAGACCTGTGACCAGTGGAGTGCCACAAGGATTGGTGCTGGGCCCTCTACTTTTTGTCATTTACATAAATGATTTGGATGTGAGCATAAGAGGTACAGTTAGTAAGTTTGCAGATGACATCAAAATTGGAGGTGTAGTGGACAGCGAAGAGGGTTACCTCAGATTACAACAGAATCTGGACCAGATGGGCCAATGGGCTGAGAAGTGACAGATGGAGTTTAATTCAGATAAATGCGAGGTGCTGCATTTTGGGAAAGCAAATCTTAGCAGGACTTATACACCTAATGGTAAGGTCCTAGGGAGTGTTGCTGAACAAAGAGACCTTGGAGTACAGGTTCATAGCTCCCTGAAAGTGGAGTCGCAGGTAGATAGGATAGTGAAGAAGGCGTTTGGTATGCTTTCCTTTATTGGACAGTGTATTGAGTGCAGGAGTTGGGGAGGTCATGTTGCGGCTGTACAGGACATTGGTTAGGCCACTGTTGGAGTAGTGCATGCAATTCTGGTCTCCTTCCTATCAGAAAGATGTTGTGAAACTCTAAAGGGTTCGGAAAAGCTTTACAATGATGTTGCCAGGGTTAGAGAATCTGAGCTACATGGAGAGGCTGGACAGGTTGGAGCTGTTTTCCCTGGAGCGTCAGAGACCAAGGGGTGACCTTATAGAGGTTTACAAAATTATGAGGGGCATGGATAGGATAAATATGGGGTCGGGGAGTCCATACGTTTAGGGTGAGAGGGGAAAGATATAAAAGAGACCTAAGAGGCAACTTTTTCACGCAGAGGGTGGTACGTGTATGGAATGAGCTGCCAGAGGATGTGGTGGAGGCTGGTACAATTGCAACATTTAAGAGGTATTTGGATGGGTATATGAATAGGAAGGGTTTGGAGGAATATGGACCGGGTGCTGGCAAGTGGGACTAGATTGAGTTGGGATATCTGGTCGGCATGGATGGGTTGCACCGAAGGGTCTGTTTCCATGCTGTACATCTCTATGACTCTATAACTCTATCTCTAGTAAGTTGGTGAAGTGATTTTCTTTTACAAAACCATCTGCCCGATTATCTCAAACTTATCCAAGTGCCCTTTTCTAACTTTATTAATAATTGCTTCTAACATTTTCCCTGTGACAGATGTTAACTTAACATGCCTGTAGTTTCCTGATCTCTATCTCCCTTCCGATTTGAATAAAGGAGTTACATTCACTATCTTCCAGTTGAATAAAATGTGACGAGGTAATCATTTAAAAAGCTGTAGACACACATTTAATGCCTTAAAGACTCAATCCACACAATACATTTAGGATATAAATTTTAATTTCGGATTTTATGTACTAATATTGGCCAACTAAAGTGAGTTGCTTCTGCTATGTCTGTGAAGTTATTGAGAGATAAATCAGGTAAACTAAAAATTCTGTGGTGCGGGAGGATATTTAATTTTTTGAACAACTCCATAGCTAAGAAAATAAAAACTAAAATAACTGCAGACTCCATAAAACAGAAACAAAAACAGAAATTGCTAGAGAAACTCAGCAGGTCTGGCTGCATGTATGAAGAGAAATCGAGTGACCCTTCCTCAGAACTGATGGTAGTTGGAAAAATGTTGGTTTATATGTATGAAGATTGGTTGGGGGGTGGGGTGGAGGTGGTGGGGGTAACAAGTAAATGAAAGGTGGGGATAGAGCTCAAAGAGAGAGAAGAACAGTTTGACAGACAAAGGAGTCGAATAACGATCTGGCTAAGAAGGTGAATGAGATAATGAGGCCTGGTGTATGGGTTGGGATAAGGATGTGGGAGAGCCTTAAAGTTGGTGAGCTCAATTTTGAGTCCAGAAGGCTGCAGGGTCCCCACATGGAAAATGAGGTGTTGTTCTTCCAGCTTGCACTGAGCTTCACTGGAACACTGCAGCCAGCCTGAGACAGAGATGTTGGCCAGGAAACAGGGTGTTGTGCCAAGTGCAACAACTTTAAGGCTTGAGCTCTTCCATGTCCCTACCTCAGTCCCTCACAGTAGGCCTTGTTATCACAGTCTGCTATCACATACAACCCATTGTTAGCCACAAGTAGTTCCCATTAGTAGCTATTCACCTTCCTCGCCAGATTGTTATTCTCTTTTTTGTCTAACTGTTCTTCTCTCTTGTTATGCTTTATCCCTACCTACTGTTTAACCCTTACCTGCTTCCCCACCCTATATTCTGCATTTAAACCAACATTTTCCTCACCACCATCAGTTTTGAGGAAGGGGTCACTTGACCCAAAACATTTTTTCAGGCAATTTCTGTTTTTGTTTAAAATCTTTCCTAGTTGAGGTTCTGGCCGAACAACAAATTCAACTGGATAGATTTACAGATATGAGTGAAGTTAGTAGAATCTTCAACATCTTATTGTTGGTGCTCTGTCATTCAGCTCAAGCTAGTGCCATTTAGTTCTCAACAGTTTCCCTTCAATTCCAGCATCGTCATGATTTTGAATATTCCTATTCAGTCACTTCTCAACCTTTTCTTCTCTAAAAATAAACCCAATCCAATCATGTGACTGAAGTTCCTAATCTATGAAACTTTTCGCATCTTCTCTATAGCCTTCATTTTATTCCACTAGTGTGGTTAGAAAAGGCACAATTCTCCATTGTTGTATAAAGGTTCATAATAATTTCCTTACTTTTGAGCTTAGTGCCTTTCATTATAAACTGCAAATCCCATATACCTTATTAAACCCTTCCTCAATTTGCTGCAGCACTGGTAATAACTTGTGCACATGCACTTGAAGGTCTATTTCTGCACCATTTTTGGACCTTTTGTTGTAGTTTGTACCTCTTTCTTTATTCTACATCACGTCACACTTTTCAGTATTAAATATCATCTGTCACAGCTACACATTCCATCAATCTATTACGCTCTCTTGAAATCATTATCATTATCCTCCTCAGTTCATAATACCTACAGCTTTTCTGTCAACTCCCTCACCTTTCATTTAATAAAAGACATAAAACCTAACTTTGTTGTCTACTAATTCAAATCTCTGCCCTCATTCTGACGCAGCTTACCTTAATGCTGTGATCAAAACGTACCTCTCCTATGTTCTTTATTATTCTACCTTTAGGACTGCAAAAAGAAAAGACTCACTCGGTCAAAGGTTTTCATCTTGCACTTATCAAGGCAATTTGCAAAAACATCCAAAGTAAAGGGAAAGCAACTGGTTAGCAAATGGACTCTGATCTGCACAGTACTACCATGATGAATATGCTAGTTAATGATGTCTGACAAAATGGGCTGACTGGTCTCCTCCTGTAATGTAAGGTTCTATAATATAAAGAGAATTTAAAAGTGTGGCTTTCTTTAACCTCTTTTCCTTTTCTCCTTTCAGCTGACCTGGCAACCACAGAGGAAATTATCCAGCAATCTGCATTTCAAAACTATGTTTGAATGCAATTTCATCAACATTCATCATAAATACTGACTTACAGTGTCCAACAATAAAATTTACCACTTTTGTGGAAAGATAAAGCAACCAAATGAAATTGGCAAAAGAAAAATTGATAAAGTTAAAACTCATGGCAGCTGCTTATAATGTATAATTTTCTCCTCTCCACCGACATCTATAATTGTAGAATAATAACTACAGTTCCAACATAACCTCATACTTTCACTCATAATTTATCCTGCTTTAACTGCATGCGGGCAAGGAGCCCAGGCTGGCTCTTCACCATGTATACTTTATGGATCACTTAGAATTGTCACAACCATCACAAAATTACAGTTTGGATTTGGAAATAGGAAGAAAGGATGGCAGTGATATTTGCAAGCTTTTGAAGTGATGTATGAGTATTAATAGAATCCTATGAATCTGTTTATCATTGAAAAAATGTTTGAGACAGCTCAGCGTATTGCCTCAATTATGGAGTTAGTATAATCAAATTCATGAATTCTCCACACATAAGCAACAAGCACCATTTCTTGAATGGGAAAACTAACTGTTGTGGAAGTTCCATCATCTACTTCAACCACAAGTAGAAATACTTGTACTGTATTTGCTTATCACAATTAATCAGGTGGTTATCAAACCAGTTTGCTCACAATAGCATCAGTGTGGAAATGACGAGGAAGCAAGCATCCAAGATCTGGTCTTGTGGATCAAGAATAATCAATGACCTCATAGTTAGGGATCCGCTTGGAAGGAGTGATCACAGTGTGATTGAATTTAGAATACAGATGGAGAGTGTTAAGATAATATTCAATACCAGGGTACTGTGCTTGAACAACAGAATGAGGGAGGATGTGGCTCAAGTAGACCGAAAACAAAGATTTTATGGTGGGACAGTTGACGAGCAGTGGAGGACTTTCAAAGTGCTCAGCAAAAGTATATTCCAGTCTCAGGAAATAAGGGAGGCTCTCAAATTGAAAGAGAAGGCATACAAAGTGGCCAAAAGCAACATGAAACTAGAAGACAGGGAAAATTTTAAAGGTCAACAGAAAGCCACATAAAGAACTATAAAGAAAAATAAGAATATGAAAAAAAACTAGCACAGAATATAAAGGCAGATAGCAAAAGTTTCAATAAATATATAAAATGAGTGGCTCAAGTAAACGATGGCCCTTTACAGGATGAGAAGGGGCATTTAGTTATGCGATATGAAATGGCCGAGGCATTGAACAGGTATTTTGTATTGGTCTTCACCGTGGAGGAAACTAATAACATGCCAGTAATTGACAGAAACAAAAGTAGGTGACAACCTGGAAACAATCAT
Source organism: Chiloscyllium plagiosum (assembly GCF_037043375.1). NCBI lineage: Eukaryota > Metazoa > Chordata > Chondrichthyes > Orectolobiformes > Hemiscylliidae > Chiloscyllium > Chiloscyllium plagiosum. Next base: position 34,337,113 of record NW_028270175.1, on the reverse strand, counting down.
TATTAGAGAAGAGTTAAGCATAGACCAAGTCTCCCAGCCCTGACGGAAGGCATCCCAGGCTACTAAAAGAGATGGCGGGAGAAATAACAGGTGCACTGGTGGTAATTTTCCAAAACTCGCTGGACTCTGGGACAGTCCCAGCAGATGGGAAAACAACAAATGTGACGCCACTGTTTAAAAAGGAAGGTGGGGAAAGATGGGGAATTACAGACTGGTTAGCTTAACCTCTATAGTGGGGAAGATGCTGGAGTCTCTTATCAAGGCATTTCAATAGAAATTGTCCCGTCGGGCAGATGCAGCATGGGTTCATGAAGGGCAGGTCATGTTTGATAAATTTTTAGAATTCTATGAAGATATTATGAGCAAGACGGACAATGGGGACTCAATGGATGTGGTGTACCTAGATTTCCAAAAGGCCTTTGACAAGGTGCTGCACAAGAGGCTGCTGCATAAGACAAGGATGCATGGCGTTACGGGTAAAGTATTAGCATGGATAGAGGATTGGTTGACTAGCAGGAAGAAAGGAGTGGGGAATAAGTGACTGTTATTCTGGTTGGCAATCAGTGACTACTGGTGTGCATCAGGGATCAGTGTTGGGAGTGCAATTATTTACAATTTAGAGATGATTTGGAGTTGGGGACCACGTGTAGGGTGTCAAAGTGTGCAGATGATACAAAGATAATTGGTAGAGCAAAGTATGCAGAGGACTGTGAAACTTTGCAGAGGAACATAGATACATTGAGTGAGTAGGCAAAGGTCTGGTAAATGGAATACAATGGAAATAAATGTGAAGTCATACATTTTGGTCGGAGTAATAGTAAAAAGGATTATTACTTGAATGGTAAAAAGTTGCAGCATGCTGCTATGCCGAGGGACCTGGATGTCCTCGTGTACAAGTCACAGAAGGTTGGTCTGCAGGTATAGCAAGTAATTAGGAAGGCAAATGAAATTTTGTCCTTCATTGCAAAAGAGATTGAGTTTAAAAGCAGAGAGGTTATGTTGCATCTGTACAAGGTGCTGGTGAGGCTAAACCTGGAGTACTGTGTACAGTTGTGGTCTCCTTACTTGAGAAAGGATGTACTGACACTGGAGGGAGTGCAGAGGAGGTTCACTAGATTGATTCTGGAGTTGAGGGTGTTGGCTTATGAGGAGAGACTGAGTAGATTGGGATTATATTCATTGAGATTCAGAAGAATAAGGGGATATCTTATAGAAACATAAAATTATGAAGGGAATCAATTAAATGGAAATAGAAATGATATTGCCACTGGCAGGTGAAGCTAGGACAGGGAGGCACAGTCTCACGATTGGAGGTAACAGATTTAGGACTGAATTGAGAAGGAGCATTCTGTCTGGATGTATCACAATCTGGTACCCAGAGGGTCGCTAACCAATGGAATTCCTTGCCCAGTAAAGGAGTTGACGCTACTTTAAAAATGTTTTTAAAGGTAAGGTTGATTTTTTTTTGAACAATAAAGGAATTAAGGGATACAGCGAGAGCGCAGATAAGTGGATCCGATGATCTTATTGAATGGCGGAGCAGACTTGAAGATCCGGACAGTCTATTCCTGCTTCTAGTTATTTAGTCATTTGTAGATTTAACTGCTCTTTTTTAGAAAACGTGGCATTACTTGGCAGAATAGACAGTTTTGAAAAGTTAAACTTGAATTGAATTGAATTTATTGTCACATGTGAAAAGCTTTGTCTTGCGAGCAATCCAAGCAGATCACAGAGTTAAGGAGATAGATAGTAAATAAAAGGTAAACAGCGGCAAAAACAAAAACACAGGTACAGGTGAACATTAAGAGTTTGAGAGTCCATTCAGTATTCTAACAAAGTAGGGTAGAAACTTTTGTGAAACCAGCCGGTGCGTCTGTTCAGGCTTCTGTACCTTCTCCCCGATGATAGAGGTTGTAGAAAAACATTGCCAGGATGGGATGGATCTTTAAGAATGCTGGCGGACTTTCCTTGACAGCAGGCCTGGTAGATGGATTCTATAGATGAGAGGTTGGCCGGGTCGAGTTCACCACTCCCTGTAACCATCTCCGATTTTGAATGGTACAGTTGCCAGGTCGTGATACACCCAGACAGAATGCTCTCAATGGTGCACCTATAAAAGTGGGCAAGGGTATTTGCTGTCATGCCAATTTTCCTTAGCTGCTTGAAGAGGAAGAGACCTTGTTGGGCCTTTGTAACCAGTGCGTCCACATGAAGAGTCCAAGAAAGCTTATTGTGGATGAGCACTCCCAGGATCTTGACACTCTCCATTCGTTCCACCTCTGTGCTGTTAATATGTAGGGGAGGCATGAGTACCATCCTGCCAAAAGTCAATAATGAGTTCCTTGGCTTTGCTGGCATTGAGAGCTAGGTTGTTCTTCCAGGTCTTCCACCTCCCGTCTGTAGTCTGTATTGTCGCCATCTGAGATTTGACTGAATATGGCGGTGTCTTCAGCGAACTTGTAAACGCGATTAGTCTAGTATTTGGCGATGCAGTCATGAGTATAAGGCGAGTACAGTAGGTGGCTGAGTATGCACCCGGGGGGGGGGCTCCAGTGTTGAGTGTTAGCGAGGATGAAATATTGTCCCAATCTTCACCAATTGTGGCCTGTGGGTCAGGAAACTGAGGATCCTATTGCAGAGAGTGGGGATTAGTCCGAGATCATTAAGTTTAGTAGTCAGACTTGAGGTGGATAATAGTGTTGAAGACTGAACTGCTGTGAATGAGTAGGATTCTTACATAGCTGTTCTTGGTGTCAAGATGTTATAGGGAGGACTGAAGGGCAAGTGATTTGGCATCTGATGTGGATCTGTTGGTCCGTAAGGCAAATTGGAGTGGGTCACGAGTAGTGGGGAGGCTGGAATTGATTAATGTCATGACCAGCCTTTCAAAGCACTTCATGACCACATGACATCCAAACTCAGCTGAGCTTTGTTAATGCTTCCATGTTTCCCATGGCCACATCAGGTGTAGTATTTTCCTGAATGAATCTGGACTGAGGCAATTATTAGCATGGCTGCAAGCATTGTGCACAGTGATGCTGAGGCATGAAGATATTATTGATATCACTAATAGAACTAATGCATGCAAACTGGGTGAAGCAGGATCTGTTTGCTTGTTGTAAATGATATGTTTTTCAAATTCATCCAGAGCACATGCCAGAAGTACACATGTGCACCATTTGGTCAAATGCAATTCATGTATAAAATATTCATAATCTGCCCACCAATTGTGTCTACTGTCTGTAGAATGGTGACCAATCTATGTGGAAGTCTAATCCATGTGTAAATTATTTCAATTTTTGTTATTACACCAATTCTAAATTTGCCTTGCTCTACTCCCAAATAGTCCGACCTTAAAGTTGCACTCTAGCTTTACACAGAAATGTGGTGGTTCTTTAGGGAGCATTTGCTGCGATTGCTGGATAGGTATGTCCCACTGAGGCAAGGAAGTGATGGTGTAGGATGAAGGAACCTTGGATGACAAGATGAAGCTGTGGGACATCCAGTCAAGCAGAAGAAGGAAGCCTACTTAAAGTTGAGGAAGCAAAGATCAGACAGGGGTCTAGAGGATTACAAGGTATCCAGGATAGAACTGAAGAATGGATTTAGGAGAGCTAGAAGGGGCATGAAAAAGCCTTGGCAGGTAGGATTAGGGAAAACCACAAGGCATTCTACACTTATGTGAGGAACAAGAGGATGGCCAGAGTGAGATAGACTGATCAGAGATAGTGGAGGGAACTTCTGCCTGGTAGGGGAGGTCCTTAACGAATATTTTGCTTCAGTATTCACTAGTGAGAGGGACCTTGTCATTTGTGATGATAGTGTGAAACAGGCTAATATGCTTGAAAAAGTTGATGTTAAAATGGAGGATGTGCTTGAAATTTTGAAAAACATGAGGATAGATAAGTCCCTGGGCCAGATCGGATACACCCAAGGCTACTACAGGAAACAAGGGAAGAGATTGCTGTGCCTTTGGCAATTATCTTTGTGTCCTCACTGTCCATTGTAGTACCACTAGATGATTGGAAGGTGGCAAATGTTATTCCCTTGTTCAAGAAAGGGAATAGGGATAATCCTGGGCATTACCGACCAGCTAGTTTTACTCGATGGTGGGCAAATTATTGGAGAGGATTCTGAGACAGGATTTATGATTATTTGATTAGTAATATTTGATTACAGATAGTCAGCATGGCTTTGAAAGGTGTAGGTCATGCCTCACTAGCCTTACTGAATTCTCTGAGGATGTGACAACGCACATTGATGAAGGTAGAGCAGTGGCTGTGGTGTACATGGATTTTAGCAAAGAGTTTGATAAGGTTTCCATGGGTAAGCTCATTCAGAAAGTAAGGAGGCATGGGATACTGGGAAATTTGGCTGTCTGGATATAGAATTGGCTGGCCCATAAAAAACAGAGGGTTGTGGTTGATGGAAAGTATTCAGCTGGAGCTTGGTGACCAGTGGTGTACCGCAGGGATCTGTTGATTAGATCAGATTAAATTTCCTACAGTGTGGAAACAGGCCCTTCGGCCCAACCAGTCCACACCGATCCTCCAAAAAGTAACCCACCCGGACCAATTTCCCTCTGATTAATGCACCTCTCACTATGGGTGATTTAGCATGGCCAATTCACCTGACCTGCATATCTTTGTATTGTTCTGGGACCTCTGCTCTTTGTGACTTTTATAAATGACTTGGATGAGAAAAAGAAAGAGTGGGTTAGTAAGTTTGCAGCTGACACGAAGGTTGGTGGAGTTGTAGATAGTGTGGAAGGCTGTTGTAGGTTACAAGAGGACGATGCAGAGCTGGGCTAAGAAGTGGCAGTTGGAGTTCAACTTAGAAAAGTGTGAAGTGATTCATTTTGGAAGGTTGAATTTGATTGCAGATTACAGGGTTAAAGGCAGGGTACTTGGCAGTGTGAAGGAACAGATTTTGGGGTCCATGTCGATATATCCATCAAATTTGCCACCTAAGTTGCTAGTGTTGTTAAGAAGGCGTACGATGTGTTGGCTTTCATTAGCAGGGGGATTGAGTTTAAGAGCTGTGAGGTTGTGCTGCAGCTCTATAAAGCCTGGTTATACCAGACTTGGACTATTGAGTTCGGTGATGGTTGCCTCATCATACGAAGGATGTGGAAGCTTTAGAGAGGGTGCACTGGAAAAGTGTCTGTCAGATGCCAAGGGTACCAGATCAGAGCGAGACACTTTCTTGCTGAGGCGAGGAAGGAGGAGAGGCCAAGGACTGAGGTCTGAGTGGTGACCAGTGAGCCAAAAGGCAGATTTTAAGAACAGCTATTCTACTGTCCAACATTAGCTTTGTTAATTACCTGACATTAAGACTACAGACCATTCTAGAGCAATCTCTAGCCAACCTAGATTCTGGACAATTTGCTGCAGTTTATTAGCTAAGCAGTTACAACATATGAATTTAAAAGTAAACAAAAAGGAATCTAATGAAGCAAATGAACAGCACTAGAATTATGATTTTTACAAAATTAGAAAACCTACCCTTACGTTGAATCAGTTCTTCCATATTGCCATACTTAGTTTAATTCAAATTCACATTATTGTCTATACAGAAAATAATTTTGGGACAATTGCTTGTTCAGCCCAAAAAAGTTACATATGAATAAATAACAAGCAAAAGAAGAAAATTATAATATCACAGAGGTCTAACCTTAAACAAAATTTAAGAATTAATGTAATAAATCAAAATAATCAGACAGCTCACATCTTCATCCGTTCATTCAACTCTTGCTAAAGTTGTTATACAAGTTGGCACAAATGTGTTTCAAAACCAATTTATCATGTACTGAAGGGAATGTATCCATTTCTCTGAACACGTCCAAAATAATACAGACAAGGAGTGATATTCTTTACTTTCAACAAAATTCTTTAAAAGCAAATTGCAACTAGAAAGCTTTATCATCAAATACCCTTCTTGACAGGTTTAATAAACTTTTTATGCTTAAATATTCTAGTTTCTAAATCCACAACATCAGGAGACACTGCTAAAAAGACAACATGCTCGATTCAAAACATTTAAAACAGTTTAATTATTCAGGGATCTACTCAAAGATTTTCATTTTCTGAGGTAACAGAATCATGCTTACCCTGTCAAAATGAAGATGTGGCAGCACGGTGGTACAGAGTTGGAAGGGAGTTAGATCATAAGATGTATTAGGAGCATTAGGCCATTCGACTCAGAGTCTGCTCCACCACTTAATTGTGATTGATATGTTTCTGAACTTTAGTCTCCTGCCTCCTTCCCCCCACTCCTCCCATGAACTTTGATCTCCTTGTTATTCAAAAACGTATCTATCTCTGTTTTAAAGGCAATCAATGACATGGCCTCCACAGCTTTCTGTGGTAATGAGTTCTACAGATTCGCCACCCCGCGCTGAAGAAATTCCTCCCCATCTCGTTCTCAAGGGTTATCCTTTCAGGTCCTCGTCTCTCCTACAAATTCCTCATGTTTACCGTATCCTTTTAGTATTTTGTAATCAGATATCCCCTCATCTTTCTAAACTCGATCGAGTACAGATCCAGAGCCCTCACCTGCTCCTCACATGACAAGCTCTTCATTCCTGCCATCATTCTCCTGAACCTTTTCTGGACACTTTCTAAAGCCAGCACATCATTCCTTAGGTATAGGGCCCAAAACTGCTCGCAATATTCCAATGCAATCTGACCAGAGTCTTATATGACCTCAGTAGCACATCCCTGCTCTTGTATTCTAGCACTCTACATTTAGCTTCCTAACTGCCAAATGAGCCTTCATATTAACCCTAAGAGAATCGTGAAGTAGGATTCCTCAGTGCCTTTGTGCTTCAGATTTGAGGCGTTATACTGTTTAGAAAAAAGTCTACATCTCTGTTCTTTCCACCAAAGTGCATAACCTCACACTTTCCCACATTGTTTTCCATCTATTGCTTTGCCAGCTTTCTTAGTTGTACAAGTCCTTCTGCAATCTCCCCACTTGCAGAACACTATGTGCCTATCCACCTATCTTTGTGTCATCATCAAATTTAGCAACAATGGCTTCAGTTCGTTTGTCTCAATATTAACAAAATTTACCATGGACTCCATCAAGTCTCATGGCTACAGGTCAAACCTGAGCAAGAAGCATCCTACTGTCTATCATGTACTATTTCCCCCATCCACATATAATTCAGTACGCCATGTTGAACACCATTTGGAAGAAGCACTGAGGGTGGCAAGGATGCAGAATGTATTCTGAGTGGTGGGGATATCAGCATCTAGGATTGGATCGGCAGTATCACAAATGATCAAACTGGTTGATTGCTAAAGGTGTTAGCTGCCTGACTGGGTCTGTGGCAGGTGATGACAAAACCAACAAGAAAGAAAAATATATTTGACCACATCCTCATCAATCTGCCAATTGCAGATGCATCAGTGTGTGATAGCATCGGTCAGAGTGATCACCACACAGTCCTTGTGGAGACAAAGTCCTGTCCTCACAATGAAGGTATCCTTCACGGTATTGTGCGGCAACCATGCTAAATGGGTTATAGTTCCAACAATCCAGCAATTTAAGATTAGGAATCTATGAGACGTGTGGGTTATCAACACAATCTGCAACCACAAGGCCCACATATCCCTTATTCTACCACTACTAACAAGATAGGGGATCAACCCTAGTTCAATGAAGAGTGTAGGAGAGCATGCCAGGCCAGGGCTATGTGTATCTAAGTGAGGTAGCAACCTGAACAAGCTACAACATAAGACTACTTGTATGACAAACAGCATTAGCAGCAAGAGCTATGCGATTCCACAACCAATAGATCAAGTCTAAGCTCTGCAGTCCTGCCACATGAATGGTGTTGGTCAATTAAACAACTCACTGGAGGGAGGAGGCTCCAAATTATCTCAATCCTGAATGACAGAGGAGCCAAAGACATCAGAGCAAAAGATAATTCTGAAGTACTCATGGAAATCATAAATCAGAAGCATCAAATGGATGATACATCCTGTCGTCCTCCTCTGGAGGTCCCCAAAAATCAAGGTTTCAGTCTCCAGGCACTTCAACTCACTTAATATGATATGAAGAAACTACTGAAAAATCTACAGGTCCTGACAACATTCAAGCAAAAGGACAGAAGACATACTCCAGAACATACCACACCTGTGGCCAAACTGTTGTAGTAAAGCTTCAATGCTGGCATCAATCAACAATGTGGAAAATTGCCTAGGTATGTCCGGTATATGAAAAAAAAACAGGACAATTCCAACCTGATCAATTACTGGCTCCATCAGTCTGCCCTTAGTAAAGTGGGTGAGAGGGTTATCGTCAACAGTATTATCAAGCAGCACTTGCTTAACAATAACTCACTGACAATCAATTTAGATTCTGCTAGGGTCACTCAGCTCTTGATCTCATTAAGCAGCAGTGGTTGGGGGAGTGGGGGCTTGCGTGTAGTGTGCTGCTGCCTTGTCTCCTAAACGGGGAATGGACTTAACAGAAAACTCCGAGGCCCAGAGGAAAGGCATTGAATCAATTATCCGAATAGTCAATTATCCGTACGAAATAGTGCCAGCCCATCTCGTTCGGATAATCGAGGTTCCTCTGTAATTGGTTGTATCACCTCAACTCCAGGACAGTTCTGCAGGAGATCCTCAAGGTAGTGTCCTCGGCCCTTACACTTCCTGTACATTCATCAATTACCTTCATTAGAAGGTCAGCAGTGGGGATATTTGCTGATGAGTGCACACTGCTCAGCACCATTTGGGAGTCCCTTGATAGTGAAGCAGTCCATGGCCAAATGCAGCAAGGACTATATCCAGGCTTGAGCTGACAAGTGAAAACTAACAAATTCCAGACAAGTGCCAGATGATGACCATTTCCAAGGAGAGAATCTAACATCTAATATCCATTCCCATCACTCAAACCTATATGATCAACATCCTGAAGGTTATCATTGACCAGAAACTTAACCAGATTGGTTTTATAAATACTGTGGCAAGAAGATCAGGTCAGAGACCAGAACTCCTGCAGTGAGTAGCTCACTTTCAGTATCTGCAACGTCTGTCCAGCAACTACATTGCACAAATCAAGAGTTTACTACACTTATCCGAATCATTGTCGCTCCAACAACACTCAAGAAGCTTGACAGTATCCAGAATAAAGCAGCTTGCTTTAGAGGCACCACATCCACAAACATTCACTTCCTCCACAGCTGATGATCAGTAGAATAGTGTGCAGCATCTACAAAAAGCGCTGCAGAAGATCACCAAAGTTCCTCAAATATCAAATCCACAACCATTGCCATCTCGAAGAACAAAGGCAGTTGGTACACAGGAACAGCATTATCTGCAAGTTCCCCTCCAAGCCACAAATCACACTGACCCGTAAATATCTCACCACTCATTCAGTGTCGTTGTCAAAATCTTGAAACTCCCTCCCTAATAGCATGTTGATATACCTTCACTGAATGAACTGTAGTGGTTCAAGAAGGCGGCTTTTCAAGTGTAATTAGGGATGGACACTAAATGTTGGCCTAGCCAGTGAAGCCCACATCTCTTGAATTGATTTTTTAAAAATTCTCTTTACATAAAATTAGCAACTCAAGTGCTTTGCTGCCAGCACAGGTTTGTTCAAACTAAAAATGATTTATTTTCACCAAGACATCATAGAAATAAGTGAACTGTATTCAGGTGGGAGTCTGCACCCCTCAATTTTGCTATTTGGGTTCCACTGAATCATTCAAGAGGGTTTTGGATGACTATTTGAATAAAAATAATCTGCAAACATATGTGGAAAGACATGGAATTGGCACTGGGTAACAATGTCCAGTTAACATGCAAGTGCAAGCACAATGGGTCAAATGTTCTCCTTCTGCACTGTAGCACTTGTGAGATTACGTGATTCCTTAATAAGCTTAGGTGCTCAATTCTGAAGAATGAAAACTGGAGGAAAGGTAATCACAATAATGTGTGCGAATGTGTACGTCTGTCTGTCGGGAAGGGGAGAACAATTATTCTTTTGAGGATATGATTGTGAATCAATTTGAATTGAAACATGATCTATGAAAGCACTACACCGATGTTCAGTTGAGAAAAAAAACATATGTTTAAGATGTTCATTTTGAGTGGGAGACTAGGCACATTAGCCTAGTTACTAAAGCATAAAAACAAAAGAATGGAATATTGAAAACGTAATTCCATACCTGGAAAGGAAATTATTCAATTATAGCTCAGAAAATGTAATGTGTTACAATAAGTAACAACTCTAACATAAAACAAATTTTGGCATCAGCAGTGTTAAGCTGATGAAACCATAACTGTTCATCGGAATTGACAAGATACAACATAAGGAACACCACTGAATTTCAGAATATTTAATGTGTAGTGCAAAAATTAACTTATTTCAATATAATCATCATGATGAAACAATTAAGAAATCACTCCATATTTAGTGTAGGTTCAACAGTCACCTTGAAAGGAAAGAACAAAATATTAAGCTAGTTTCCTTCCAAATTATAAGGGTGGGAAAAGGTTTTTGGTTCCAATTAAGCTTGGCTTTCCACTATTTGAACTCCTTCATCTACCATCTGATTGCTTGGAATTTTCAAACAGGTTAAAATCATAACTTTTAATTTATTGCACATCACCTTTTTAGCTGAGAAGTTGCTTCTGACAAATTATCATAAGTTATTTTTCATTAAACATATTTAGGATCTATGCTCCTATGTGTGCTCTCTTATCTAAGTTATGTATTTAACCTCTCTCTTATGACAAAAGAAAATAGTTTGGAACAATCATTTTATGAAAAAAAGGACATAAAGCCTATTAACTCATGCAGAACTGACTGCAGTCTGTAATTACTATGCAGTATACCATGAGTTGTAACCTACCTTGCGGGTACTCTTCCACATGTACTTCATGTAAGCATAGGTGACATGGGGGTGAACTGTGGACAGAGGTTGATCAAGGTGCTTTGAAGGGTCTACACCAAGCAGCTGTACCAGGGTCTTATGAGCAAGAGCCTATAGACAAAATAATTACATACAGAGTTCATTTGAAAAATAACCCTTGAAAATAAATCACTAATTATTTTTTGTTTTCAAATTTTAGTCTGCATACTTCCTTTGAACTTTTCCTAATAAAAGTTTCAGGTCCACATTTACGATGGACCCCTCATGCTCTGTTCACAAGTTCATGCTAGTTGATGAACTGTCATGTGTAATTACGGCAGGCCACATTTTCAAAAGCCATATTATAAATGAGAAAATTTTTAATGCAAGTATAAAACTAAGATCACATTGAATAAATGGGGCAGAAATGCATTTGCACACCACAATTCAATTAATAACTCTTTTGATGTGGTCTTACCTCCTCTTGTACGATGTAATTGGAGATCAATTTGCAATGAAAATTTTATGAAGGAACATTTATTAACTGTGGTTGTGTTTTTAAAGCAAAAATCACTTTTTTTTCAGTTCTTTACTTCATTCACAAAGTAATGGGATCACATTTTGATCATTAACAAAAACAAATCTTCATAATTCAAAGCTGAGTTGTTAATGAGGCTCTCATTACTCAATTACTCTAATCCCCAGCATCTGCAATCCTCATTTTCACCTATTAAGGAAGTTGTTGTTGTCTTAAAACTACATAACTTCTCCAGGGAATTCTTACCAAACGTCCATTCTTGCCACAGAGACTTGCATACTTTAACCAAGTCCTCATATCTTCATGTGGACCAATGACAAGGGAGCGAACCATTAGGATTCGTTGCCAGTCTTCGACTATCTGCTGACAGCCCTATTGGAGAAAGAGAGATGGTTAAGAGTGAATGAATGTCAACAAATGTTCAAGCATTTCTGCAATTCTCCTTAGTTTACTAATTTTCTTTGATCCAATTGTACCATTTGTGATATCCCTAGATTTGTTTTTGTGGAATAGTTATGCTAAGGCCACACTTCAAATGGAATGTTATGGTACATCCTTATGGTTTAGTAGGTAATTGTGTCATAGCGTGTGGTATTAAACTCAAAATGAGCCAAATTTACTTTTGTCTTAAGTCAACTGATTCCAATCAAAACCAGCAAAGGGATGAAAAATAAAATCTTTCCAGAACAGAGAACCAGAACAGTGAGGGTGATTTGAATGAAGTTTATATGATTCTGAATGGCCTTGACAAGACTGACATGAAAAGTATTTTTACCCACATTTCCTCTTAATTTCTTACCTGTTGTGGGGATCTGCAAAGCTTGAGCACAGCAGCAATTTCCAAAACTGAAAGTCAATGCTGCAATCCGCAAGCTAACACAACTTAAGAGGGAATCACATGGGTTGCATGGTGGCTCAGTGATTGGCACTGATGCCTCACAGCGCTAGGGACCAGAGTTCGATTCTAGCCTTCCGTGACTGCGTGTGGAGTTTGCCCTCTCTCTCCTGCCTTGTTTGTGTGCTGCATAGAGCCATTTGCCGAGTCCATCAGGAAGGATGCGAGCCTGAGAGGGGTGACTATTCCTGGCAGCAGGGGCCTGCAGGTTAAGGCCTCCCTGTACATGGATGACGTCGCCGTTTTCTGCTCGGATCCACTGTCCGTGCGCAGACTCATGTGCATATGTGACCAGTTCGAACGGGCCTCGGGGGCCAAAGTAAACCGAGGCAAGAGCGAGGCCATGCTCTTCGGGAACTTGGCCGACCAATCCTCGATCCCCTTCACCGTCAGGACCGACCACCTGAAGGTGCTGGGTATTTGGGTCGGGGGGGCTGGGGCGTGCGCCAAGTCTTGGGAGGAGCGTATCAGCAAAGTGAGGCAGAAACTGGGCAGATGGAAGCTATGGTCGCTTTCCATCGTGGGAAAAAACTTGATCATCAGGTGTGAGGCACTGTCATTGCTATTATACGTGGCACAGGTCTGGCTTTTTCCCAGAACCTGTGCCGCTGCAGTCACCCGGGCCATCTTCCAGTTTATTTGGAGGTCAAAGATGGACCGGGTCCGAAGGGACTCGCTGTACAAAGATCTGGGCAACGGGGGAAAAAATACACCCAATGCCACCCTCACCCTGATGGCCACCATTGTGTGTGGCTGCATCAAGCTGTGCGTGGATCCCCGGTACGCAAACACCAAGTGTCACTACGTACTGAGGTTCTACCGGTCCCCGGTGTTGCGAAGGATGGGCCTGGCCTCGCTGCCGCGGAACACTCAGAGTAGTTGGACAGTTCCGTATCACCTGTCCTTCGTGGAGAAGTTTATGAAGAAAAACACCTTTGACCACAAGTCCATCAGGAAGTGGTCAGCAAGTAGTGTCCTTGAGACCCTTCGGGAAAAGGAGAGGGCGGATCCTATCGAGCGGTTCCCTGAGCAGATTGTCAAAGCCATTTGGCAGAATGCCTCATCACCAGAACTTTCCAACAAGCACCAAGACATGGCTTGGCTGGTGGTGAGAAGGGCTCTGCCTGTGAGATCCTTTATGCACGCCCGGACTCTCAGCCGCACCGCACGCTGCCCTCGAAGCGGCTGCGGGGGGGACGAGACTGTCACACACCTCCTTCTGGAATGCGCCTATGCAGAAAAAGTCTGGAGAGGAATGCAGTGGTGTTTGTCGAGGTTCGTCCTGAGCAGCGCCGTGACGCGGGACTCCGTGCTCTACGGCCTGTTCCCCGGGACGCACACCGAGACGAACATCAACTGTGCCTGGAGGATCAACAACTCTGTGAAGGACGCTCTCTGGGCGGTCCAAAACCTGTTGATCTTCCAGCTGAAGGAGTTGACCCCGACGGAGTGTTGCAGACTGGCACATTCCAAGGTCCAGGACTACGTGTTGAGGGACGCGCTGAAGCTTGGGGCAGCTGCCGCCAAGGCGCGGTGGGGAAAGACCACCGTGTAACATCTGCCTGCCTAAAGAAGAACAGGGGGCCCGCGCAGTCATTTGGGGTCTGCTGACACCTCAGCTAAGAATGTTATCGTACAGACCTGTAAATAGGAATGATTACTCTGTTTTTCAGTGTGCAAACAAAAGGAATGTTTACATATGTATGGCATGTCCAACTGTACAGACCATTAAAGTATTTTATGAATAAAGTATATTTTTGAAATAAAAAAAAGACTGTGTGTGGAGTTTGCACATTCTCCGTGTCTGTGTGGGTTTCCTCCGGGTGTCCCGGTTTCCTCTCTCAATCCAAAGATGTGCAGGTTAGGTAAATTGGCCATGATAAATTGCCCACAGTGTTCAGGGATGTGTAGGTTTGGTGCATTAGTTAGGGGTAAATGTAGACTAATAGGGAATGTGTCTGGGTGGGTTACTTTTCAGAGGGTCAGTGAGGACTTGTTAGGCCAAATAGCCTGTTTCCATACTGTATGATTAATCTTGGTGAATCCAGAAGTAAGGTACACCGCTTTAAAATTAGGGGTCACACGTTTAGGACAGAAATGAGTGGAATAGTTTTCCCTCACAGATTTGTGCAAGCCTCAGAAAGCAACGGAGACCGGATCATTGAATATATTTAAGCCAGAGACGAATGATATCAAACTTATAGAGGGTAAGTGGGAATGAGAAATTTGAAACTCAAACAGATCCTCTATGATCTTTCTGAACGATAGAACAGGCAATGGGTTAAATGGCCTACTTCTGTTTCTCATTCATATGTTCGTAAATCATTTCAAGTTCCCAAACTAGACTGCTATCACCTGTTAGAAATGTGGATCTATAGATGTTAAGTGTGAACAGCACTGGAATCATCTATAGAAGACATGGAATAAAACCAGCACGCCGACAGTGCGATTTACACAAAGAATTGTCAATTCAGCACTGTACTAAAAGGCTGCCAAGAACATTAAAACTGTGCCTTAGCACGAGTTAATACCTTTATGAGAGAAGGGCAGAAAGCAAGGGGAGGAAAAGAATATTAAATCATTAATTTGGCAGTGTGATATAGAAACATACCCAAAGACCTCATTATTAGAGCATATACCACCATTGGATCTGGCTTACATCATTGGGCCATGCTTGCCAAAGAATTGTCAGTGGCCAAAGGAAGGATAAAATAAAAAATAAATTGAAAAAACACACACTTATAAAACTAAATTAAAACTTGAAAAGCTAAGGCTTATGAAATAAGGAATTTTTTGGTCTATTCATCTTCAAACACAGTCAGCACTGGGCATATAATCATTTGATTGTAAAAGACGAACTGAAAACAGCTTCAAATGTTCTGCGTATGTTTACTTGCAAAGTCTGGTGTATGTAAACGAGGGCTTGAATGCCATCGTAAAGAGAAACTTCACAAATTTTCTTTAACATAAAATAGAGTACTTGTCTTAACTCATTTCTGCTTTCCTTCAAATATACACCAGGAAAAGCAAACTGAAGTAATCCTGGCCTTGAAACAGTGTGTGGAAGCAACTTTGCATTCATCAAATAATACAAGATAAATTCTACAGGGAACTGAGTTTTTTTTAAATCAGAGTTTTCAGAACTAAATAATAGTTGAAGGATTCTGAAAATATAAAAACTTATAAAGAAAAGTTATGGCACAAAAGTTAAGAGTATATAATAATACCTCATCTTGATTGAAGCAAAAAGCAAATCTAAATTTCAAGTGTTGAAGATAATAAAAACCGAAGTATCTGTAATACAGTGGACTCGAGCTTTATGAGGTACCACTGACTCCACTTCTTGAACTAAAATGTTGAGGGTGTGTGAGTCCATTTACAAACTGAATGGATGCTCTTGCAGCATTTCAACACTAAAAGCAGCATTAATTGCTTTAAGGTTAGACTGCTTCTCCTATCTCGAGAAGGATCGATTGTCTAACACTGCAATCTCCACAGCACTAGGGGGAGCACTATCCACAGTTGGGATTACACGCAATCCCACCATGCCAAGAATCCCAGGAAAATCCAAGGACTTTGCAGTAATGCAGAGAAGAGCAGGTTTAGGTGGCTGGGTTTTGGAAGGTGTCGAGTTCCAAGTTGTAAAATAAAGACTTTGGTGGTTGTGTTCCCAATAGCCCAGGGCTGGGTAGTGTGCTGCAATGGCGATCAAGCTCCTTGCCGAACCATATGAATGAAATTCTTGGACTCCCAACTATTATATGGGCTTTCTGTCATGGGTCAAATACTTGCATTGGTGGGATGACCATTAGTTTGTCACTTAAGAGCCTTGAAAGGCCAAATGGTGGGCAAACCATTCAACAATGAATGCTGACTTGCCTGAAGTCGTTCCCACCAGGTTTGCCTGATGATCTCCCTCCGCTCTGGAACCAGTTTATATTGGATTACCTCTTCCAGTTCTGACAGCATCTGACAGGAGACCATGGCCTAAAGAAGAGAGATTCAACACTTGTTACTTATTCTTGTTATTCATAACTTGTGGACACAAAAAGTGAAATGAGGAAAGATCATTGCATTTACCCTAGGTATTAGATGATACAACTGTGGAACATATTAATGTATCATGTATTAACAGTAATATGTGTCCTATTTTAGGTTCTTCCCTCAGGAGTTAACTTAAGAAAAATCTTGCCTATTCTCCTTCCAACTTCCTAAGGTAATCAATTAGTAGACTATGTTAATGTAACAGTTTAAACTGATGTAACTGATTAGAAAAGATGGGTTAATGTACCCCAACTTCCTAAGGAACATGTTAAGTCCATCCATTAGGCTAATATCAAATATTAGCTAGCAAATCTTTCTGTCTTCAATGATCATATGCCAAATATATCCACCAGCCTTTTAAAATTAATGCAAGCAATGTTGCCTGCAATCAGATCTGTTCACTCTTTCCTTGACCTACAGAACCTTTGTGACTAATACAGTACCTGAAGTTCAAAAATATTAGCTATAGAGTCATTGAGTCATGCAGAATGGAAAGAGACCCTTGGTCCAACTAGTCAATGCCGAACATAATCACAAACAAAACTAATCCCGCCTGCCTGTTCTTGGCTCATATCCCTCCAAATCTTTTCTATTTACATATTAATCCAAATATCTTTTAAACATTGTAAAAATTGAAGTCTGACTGCTCAGTGTTACAAATTACTCCAAAGTCTTTATAGATTCTAGCAATTCTGCTGGACATGAAGGATTCGATGAAATTATGTAGGAAAAGAAGGGAATTCTTCCAATATGGTGCTCAACATTCTGCCTGCAACACTAAAAATGATGGAACTAACTAATCATTCCTTTTGGAAAGAGTTTGCTAGTGAAAATAAACTTGCATCTTCTGGCATGATGGCTGCTGTTGTTCCAAGGCTTTGGCGCCCGATCATTATCCAAGTTCAAATATGTACGTCAAATGACACCAAACTGAGAGGTGCTCCACAAGCAATCAGATCATTTAAATTTACTGCAGCGCTTCACACATGAATTGTGAATGCCTTATGAGAAGAAAAATTTAGCAATAGAAAGAAAATCACTTAAAATGAAAATGGCACGTCATGTAATCCAAGGGCCATGTGTCAATTCCATGTATGGTTACTGTGATGAAATGACTACAAAACAGGTCCAGTTATCGTATCTGTAGCATGTTCTAAAACATTTCACAGGTCGTTAATAACTTTTCAAAATGTAGATTCCATTTTGTAGATGAACATGGCAGTCAAGGTGCCCACTACAAAATCTCTTGGACAGCAAAAATCATTCACATTAGTGATTAACTATTTTGAATTTCCCCTTCACTACAAGTGAGGGCAAAAAAATGCATCCATAATAAAGCTGACCAAATTTTAAAAGATGCCTCAAAGTGCTGAATATTCAATTCTGTTTTTGAAGTGCAGTCATTTTTCATGTAGTACAATATAAATTGCCAATTTGAGCATTACAAGCAAGAAATGAAATTAAAAATTAGCCCATTGATCAAAGAAAGAATGTTAGCAAGACTGCTGGAAGAATTTTCTTTTCTACAATTATTACCATGAGACCTTATTACATCCACAAAACATGTCCTTATCTTCATACATCATCTGAAAATTAATAAACCAACATTACTTATTTACATGAAGTGAGATGTGACATATAACTTTCCCATTCGGGATTGAAGTGCTCATTTAGCTGACTCGTGACACAAATCCATTGCAATGGGCTGTAAAGATACACTTGATTTTTCAAAACTTAATTTCCTCAAGTAAGTATGAAAAGTAATGAAATTCTTTTTTTGTAAAAAACGCAGTTTAAATGAATCAATTTTCTGAATACAAAATAGGTACAATTTTAAAATTTTAGTTCAAAATTATGTTTTGTGTACAAATATTGCTGATCCCCTGGATGTCCGTATGGCAGCAACTTGGGAATCTAAGTCACTGCTTCGATGCATTATAACATCTGACAGATTATTTTATAAAAGTTACTTTTCGTATTATGTGATAGCTAGAAAATAAAAAAAAGTTGATAATTTCAGCCAGCATTACAACTTTTCACAATAAGCCAGAGCAAATTTAAGATCAGACAGGGAGACAAAAATGGGATTAAAATTGGAAGCAATTTCCCCCCCCAACCCTTGCATCAGATGAAATGCATGCTTACTGCTCAAATTCATTTACCATGAATTTATTATATTTCTTTCTCTTGAGACCTATTTTCCTTATTTCTTGCTTTTCATACTGTGTTAGCTCCTCTCTCGGGTGCTCACAGTAGTTCATATTTCTTTGAATAAAAGAAAATGAAAGTCCTTGTCTCTCAATGTTATTAGAATACTCAATGTACCTTTTTTCTATATTCACTGGAGACCAAAATTGTTCAATTTGAACGTAATTTCCTTACTGGAAATAAACTTACTGGCATCTAACTCTGAAGACTCAAACAAAATTGCATACTTCACATTTTGACAGGAGATGATTAACTCTTGGAAGTATATTATTTTTGTGATTTTTTTTCATGATCAAGAGTGACATTCAATTATATATTTAAGAAGTTTCTGATCCATTCATGTTTTATAATTAGTTGCTATGCAGTTAATTCACTCATTGGAAAGTGAGTAAGAAGCCAAAGATCCCCAGATAGCATCTTCCAAACCCACAACCACTTGAATCTAAAAAGACAAAGGCAGCAGATACATGAGAACTTCTGCAAGTTCCTCTCCAAATCACCATCCTGGCAGCATATGGATTGCAGCGGTTCAAGAAGGCACCTCAGCACCTATGGGCAACTACGATGGACAATAAATGCTGGCCTACCAGTGACACCCACTTCCCACAAGTGAATAAGAAGTGAGCAACTGGGTTAGTATTTCTGCCTCTGAACTATTTGGGGTAAAGGTCCAGTCCTGCTACACACAACCCTGGCCAAAGGAGGTCAAAGTTTCACCACAAAATTCTGGGCTGCTGTGTGAGAGAGAGCCTTCCTGCTAATGGGTAATTTAATCTTTAAAGCCCCTTTAACTGCACAGGGTTAACATCTTAATTGGCTAGTATAGTCCATTTACAGATACTACCAGTGCAAAAGACCTCTTACCAGAATATGCCAAAATCCATTTAAATGGCAATTTGAGATGGAGATGGAGAGAGAAAGTTTAAGAATAATTTCAAAAGGTCCCTTGAACAAGGATGGATGATCAAACTAAACAAGGAAGACGTTGGAATGGACAGGTCTCCTACTTCGTATAGCTCAAATTAACAAAGCAAAAGTGGAACACAAGCAGTTATCTTTACCAAGTCAAAAACAGCTTATGGCGACCACAAAAAGCGTGTCCTTAAAAGTCAACCAGTTCAGTTTGCAGAGATTGGACAACGTGCACAAGACATTGCTCAGTGATCCACAAGCAATAGATTAAAGTTGTGCTATCTTGCTATATCCAATTATGAAAGATGGGTCTAAATGAACATCCCCATTCTTAATAATGGTTAAGCCCAAAAGGTCAGTTGAAAAGTGAATCTGAAACGTTTGCAATCTTCCGCCATGGGTGCTGAGTAAATGGCCTATCTGTGCCTCCTCTGAAAGTTCTAGAGATTGCAGAAGCTAGTCTTTAACTAATTTGATTCACTCGAGAAATGGCTAAGTGAACTATACATCAAAAGCTATTATCTCCAACGATATTTTGGGCTGTACTATTGATGATCTGAGCACCAGAATTAGCTCCACCCTCAACAAAGCTGTCCCAGTGGAGCTACACTGGCATCTACATGGCAATATGGAAAATTGTTTAATTACGACCTATCTGCAAATACAGGACAAATTAAATCTGGTCAGTTACCACTCCATCAATCTCTCACTCACTTGCGGAATAATGCAAGGTGACATTGACAATCTTATCAGGCAGTTCATGCCCATCGACTTTCAGTTTGGATTCTGCCAACATCACCTGGCTCCAAGCCTCTTTACAACATTTGTCCAAACAGTTTGAATTCAAGAGGCCAGATAAATGTGGCTACTCTTGACATCAAGACTTCACCGCACTGAGCATTGGACCATGGAGTCTGGATAAAATATTGCACCTCATAAATGCAAGGCAACGATTATCTCTCCTTGATGTACAAGGACATCATCTCATTGAATCCTTCATTAACATCACTGGGATCTGACTAGAAATTTAACTGCAAACCAACCACATGGTTGCAATAGCAGTTCACAGGTTGGTAATTTTATGGCAACTATCTATCTAATTCCCCAAGCTTTGTCTACCATCTACAAAGTACATGTCAGGAGGGTGAGAGAATATTCATTACTCAAGACAACTGACGCCGTTTAGGACAATGTAGCCTGCTTGTTTTTGGCATTTCATCCACTATCTCAACATTCAGTATTTCCACAACTTGTGTATAGTCGCATCAGTGTGCATTACCTACAAGACGTAACAATGCAATTTGCTAAGGTTCCTTGTAAGCCACTTGCAAAATTGACTCCCCACCCCACTGTCACCCACCTTGACAAACCCAAAATCTAATACTCCAAATCTGACATGCTCCAGCCTGAACTCCTGGACCCGAAACCACCTCTGTCCAAACCAACATGACTCTCCAACTTCAGAGAGTCTGGCAGACTAGAACTCCCCCACATAGCCCTGACACCCGACAGCCCCAAAACTGTCCACACTCTCACCCTCCAACAATCTCTGCAAATTAATTGATGCTTCCTCATCTGCTGAACTAGACATTCCTCCAAATAGCACCCTCACAACTCATCACCCACCTGCATTAAGCACTCTTTCATTCACCTGGTACCCACCCCACCCTCCCTTTTACCTATCTGGCATACCAGCTACCTCATCCACTTGGCATACTTTCTTTTTATCTACTCACTGGCCACCCTACCACCTTCATTTACCTTTCCTCAGTTGCTGCCAATGTGGCTTTAGAACGATTAACTCCTGAAATATGGCAGCAAGTGTCATAAAAAAAGGATAAGTCTTTGTCCATGATGTTGCTCCTAAGCAAAGATGATTTCTCATGGCTTCCTCCAGTGGACATAGTTGGGACAGGTGAGGCTTGGAACTCAGATCATAAAAATCACCAAGTAAATAGACAACTTTAAGAAGAATGCCCTCAGTCAACTCCATTCTGACAGTAATTGGAATTTCTTTACCATTTTCTTCAAGGACCATGCACACTGTCCAAGAATAGCTTACACATTTGCAATGTGCAAAGGGGAATATTCAGACAGATATGCAGAAACTGAGAATCCAAACTGCCAAACATTCTATGCATCAAATCGCATCTTGGGTGGCACAGTGGTTAGCACTGCTGCCTCACAGTGCCAGGCACCTGGGTTTGATTCCACCCTCAGGTGACTGTCTGTGTGAAGTTTGCACATTTTCCCCCTTGTCTGCGTAGGTTTCCTCGGGGTGCTCCAGTTTCCAACCACAATCCAAAGTGCAGGCTAGGTGGATTGGCCATTCTAAATTGTGCATAGTGTCCAGGGATGTGCAGCCTGGCTGGATTAGCCATGGGAAATATAGAGTTACAGCGATAGGGCAAGATTTGGGTCTGGGTAGGATGCCCAGAGAGTCAGTGTGGACTTCATGGGCTGAATGGCTCGCTTCCACACTATAGAGATTCTACGATGACCCAGCATGTTCTCTGATCTATGATCTTCATTGCTCATCACTGGCTCTCAGTATCAAATACCTCAAAGTAAAATAATGCATTCTTGTGCCACTCCCCTTCTCTCTCAACCTATTCTTGTATTTGAATTTCTATACATTACAGGCAACATTTTCTTTTAGCACATTTCTTCAAATGCAGTCCTGCAAATAGCAAACTGTATAATAAAGAAGAGGAAGTGCAATGATGACATCAGTATCACATGATTATGCAGAGAGCTCCAGAAAGATCAGAAGCTCTAAGAAAACATACATATCTATTATAAAGCATTACAGAAGGAAGTGAGGACTGCAGATGCAGGAGATCAGAGCTGAAAATGTGTTACTGGAAAAGTGCAGGTCAGGCAGCATCCAAGGAGCAGGAGAATCGATGTTTCGGGCAAGAGCCCTTCTTCAGGAATGAGGAGAGTGTGTCAAGAAGGCTAAGATAAAAGGTAGGGAGGAGGGACTTGGGGGAGGGGTGTTAGAAATGCGATAGATGGAAGGAGGTTAAGGTGAGGGTGATAGGCCGGAGTGGGGGTGGGGGTGGGGGTGGGGGTGGAGAGGTCAGGAAGAAGGTTGCAGGTTAGGAAGGTGGTGCTGAGTTCGAGGGATGGGACTGAGACAAGGTGGGGAGAGGGAAAATGAGGAAACTGGAGAAATCTGAACTCAGATTCTCCTGCTCCTTGGATGCTGCCTGACATGCTGTGCTTTTCCAGCAACACATTTTCAGCTATAAAGCATTACACAAAAGTTTAAAGGAAAGCACTTTGGGATTTAAGCAGATACAGTTAGGAGGCTAAAGCCAGTTAGATGC
Organism: Chiloscyllium plagiosum; assembly: GCF_037043375.1. Taxonomy (NCBI): domain Eukaryota; kingdom Metazoa; phylum Chordata; class Chondrichthyes; order Orectolobiformes; family Hemiscylliidae; genus Chiloscyllium; species Chiloscyllium plagiosum. The sequence continues at coordinate 34,314,314 of NW_028270175.1, read as the reverse complement.
AATCACATAACAAAATAAGTAAAGTCGCCATAGTCTCAGAGGACTAGAGGCTTCCCTCTCATTACAGAAAGATGACCAGTGGCGGTTTATCCTGAGAATCGCCAGAAGGTGATATGGTAATTCAAATGGTATGGGAATTGAACCCATGCTGTTGGCATCAAACCAGCCCTCTACCCAACTGAACTGAACCCATAAGAGAATTAAAAAATCAATAATTTAGGGGAAAAATTCAACAGCTATTTAAATCTCAATTTTCTATACAGTTGCAACTGCTATAAGCGAATTCTGAGAAAACAAAATGCACTGAAAATTAATCAAAACACAATAAGTCAAATGCAACACTTATGTGGATATCTATAGAACCGAACTGCAACTTACAGGTGTTATAACCTCAAAGAAAAAAACTTTCTTACCTCTGTGCAGCTTCGGCATTATTTAAGCCAGCATTCCACAAGGCATTTCTACAAAACAAATCAAGCCCACTAACCTACAAAAATTTATTCCTTATAGTATACTCAACAAAGATCAGATAATACAGCTCTTGATGTCTACAGGATGTAATAACCAGGTTAGAAGGAAATTACCATTAATGGGAAGGAAAACTTATGAGTTTGCCAATAAATTTAACTTGTTATTCAACATTATTGAGTTATTCATCAAGGTTTCTTAATTTTGCAAAGTAATATATATCCTTTTAACTGAGTAATAAAGTGTTTGAATTAGATTCCACCCCATATGGAATTACAAGTTCAATGGTCTGAAGATGCCCTTTTTAAACAAAAAGAACACCCAAATGATGAAATAAGGTTTTGGGAATGAAGGACAGTAACTACTTTAAGTATCTTAATTAGCTTTTCAACTTAGTTTCAACAACCCATAAATTTATGACTCTGCTAAGGAGCTGTCCAGAGTACTAGGCATTCTGATGTATGTTTTTAATATAGTAAATACCAACCAGCAGAAAATGACTAGGTTTTGGCTTTTATTTGCCAAAACAAAATATGATCTATTAACTCAAGCTATTAAAGCCACATGGAAACAAATCAAGTCGATGGAAATCTCGAGCATAGACTTGACACTGGCATCAATAGAAATGATTAATTATTGTGTTGTATGCTTTTAATTATCATACTGCGCCAGCCATATTCACATAAATGTAACAGTTGTAACTTTTATATTTTCCAATTTTAACAATTTATTAATGAAACAACCCACAGTTCAAGACTAATGCAAAAAGTATGGATTACCCGATAAATAGCTCAAACAAACTAGCACAAATGTCTGAGTGGCGAGTCGAGAAATGTTTCTAATTATAACAAGCAGCAGCATTATTGGCAGTTTTCACCAAAAAGTTCTTCTATGAATTCCAAAGCCTGTATTATTATAGAGACTGAACTATAGTCTAAATTGCTCTTGCACAGTTCAGTTAGAAGCTGGTAACATGGTATGACATTAGTTGGCAGCATTGGGTATAGGGAAAACTGCCAAGTTTAATCATTTATTAGATCATAAGGCATATATCACTAATGAACAAACTATGAAACATAAGAACAATAGATGGATCATGAAGTTCAATCTTTATTAGACTTACCCCATAGGCACGGCTGTAGCTCTCTCCAGCCATAGCAGTTAGCTCTGTATCCAGCAAGTCTCTGGCCTTGTCAATGCACTACAATGAAAGAAGAAAAATATTAGATTGCTTTATTAATAGGTCTTATATCAATATGCTGCTTCATCCTTATTAACTCTTTCTTCAAATCCTATTTCTAAACCACCACCAGCACAACACTGCACCATCTTCACATATCCTCAACCACCAAAAGCAGCCAGACACAGAAATTGTGAAGTTCAGCTGAACATGGGAATAACTCCCCCACCCCCCCCAGCAATGCTTTTGTGGCCAACAGCAATAAAAAAGCCACCAAATATAATTATGCCTCTGTTCCAGTAGCTAGATACGTTATGGCCCGAGATTGAATATTTAACTTCTGAGGAAATCCAATACAGTCAAACGAAGCAAGCTTGAATAAGTATGAAGCAATGTGACAGGGTAGCAATTTCACCAAATTCCTATTTCCAGCTTTTCCCCCCATACCCTTTAATTATTCTTCAACATTTCACATCTACTCTCAGTTTCCTCCTATATCAAGGTACACAGCAGTGGTTGCTCAGACCCCACTCTTGAAATAAAAGCATTTTATCTCTTACGATCACAACAAGCAGGCCCACTCACAGTAACTTTCATACTTGTTCATTAAAGCACAAGGAATTCCTAATATTAGTATCAGTGGTGGGCATAATGATAACATGAAGATATCATAAATTAGAATTCTCTACTAACAGTCGCAAATTTATGCAACTACGCATCTTACACAATTTGTTTATTGTAATTAATCTAGTTTTTAAAAAGGTATTTATTCTTCTGGTTAAAGCAAGTTAATTCTAATTCATGAGAAAAGAAAATTGTTGAAACTTTGTGTATAATCTATGTATCATCATATATTACGGATAACAGTACATGAAAATTCTTTTGAATGCAAGATATATTGTTACTGTAGAGGACTTTCAGATTTCCCAAAAATCATTTTTAAAAAAATTGCCAGAAGGAAAGGTCCCTTCAAATGATGTCTTGGCAAATATCTGAAGGGACTGCATAAGCTGATCAACGTTAGTCTTAGCCAAATTCTGCATGAATTACATTTCATGTGTCCTTTGAACATCTTTAAACACATATCTGCCTTCCACCTGAATAGCAAACACTATTATTACTCAATATATTATGAGAGGTAAACAGCAAGTACCTGTATTTGCTGAAACATCAAAATTAAACATATGAATTAAACTTTAAAACATACATGCTGCAATACTCTGAGGTATGAGGAGTGAAGAAACTCAAGCCAACATCTGAAGTACATTAAGCAGTACTGAAATGATTACAGCAAGCAGGAGTACTAAGCATAAAAGGAGGCACGGGTAACAAATATGAAAATAAAATTATCTCCAGCCCAATGTTATTAAAGATCTGAGTTTTATGCATGGAATTGTCAAAAGCTGTGAATGATTTATTAATGAGGTCAGGGGTTGCTCCAACTAGAGTCGACAACAGGAAGTAGGTTAGAGCAATCAGGGCTCAGTATGAAGTAAGAGAAAAACAGCTGGTAGTAAGAACGATAGACCTAGTGACATAATTTTAAAGCCTCATATGGCTGGCGTAGAGATCAGCACTCAGCATGAGACATAATCTTCCATGTGTGTGCACAATTGAATGAGGGGTTTGGAACCATAATCACAGACTTCTTTAGTGCCTCTGGTGCCTTTGATCAAAATTTAATCAGATTTCTAAATTTGTTTTTGTGAAGTTACAGAGTGGAAATGTAATGCTCACATACAGATGAATGAAGTGCCCAGTACATAAATCTGTTCAGTTTCAGTAGCTGTGGGGAAGATTGAAATCATTAAAAGAAAAATTTGTATTCATGTAATTATATCACCTTCAGGAGAAAAGAATTCGAATCTGCAAGTAAAAAACAGGCTCACTAGCATTTGGAAAACATTATAATTGAATTTCTTGGTGGAGACCAGAGACTAACATTCATTGATCAGTGGAATTTTAATGCAGGTGATAGCCCACTGCTGTTCATCAGCTTTGACGAGGGGTTCCATTGTTAAGGAAAGACGCTGATGTTTTGTATGAAGAGCGTTTATCTTGAACATGTTTACATCCATATCAAAAGCCCACAGACATGAAAATATTGTAAACTAGAAGGGGCAATTTTTCAATGGTTTAGCATTAGTGTAATTGTGTTTTAGTACATTACAGAAGTTGCAAATAGATTTGTGGCATATACAAAGTGTATTGAATTGGTTGAATTGCATTGAAAAGGATAGTGCTATTGAGTAGAAACTCTAGCCCTGCTCTTTTAAATCAAAAGTTGGTTCGTATCCCACCCACTGTTTCAATACACATCTGCACGTATATTATTCAGCCTCTTAACATTTTGGCTGAAAAGCAATCCTCATTATTTCTGCATTTATATACGGCATTTTGTTTTGTATTGACTGTTGTTTATTAACTCGTGTGTATAAGGAAACCCCCTTACTCTCCCTACTTGAAAGGGATTGCATTTTTATATTTATACTTATTTGGGCATATTTTATGGCTTTAAGTTGTCCTAAAGCACCTTCACAATTCTAGGTGACTACATTTGAAGTGAAGTCACTGATGTAATATAGAAAAATACAGCAGTTTCTGCACAACAATTTACCATAAACAACACTGAAATAAAGATTCAGAGAAAGCACTTTTCTGGTCAAATTGATTTCAGCAAGTTGAAAATAAAAGAGCAAAGATAAACTCAGAGTATGTTGTGAAACAGTGGATTGGATATGAACTAAGTTTTGATTTAGAAGAGCAGGGCCAGAGTTTCTACTCAATAGCACTATCCATTTCAGTACAATTCAACCAGAACCAGAGAAGAACACCTTGGAATTTAAAAAGGGTAATTTATATTTTAGTGGAAATCAAGTTTCTTTATTCTTTTGTATCGATTTGGAAGGAAAAACGCTTGTAAACTGAATCCATTCACAAACTATTCAAATTAATCACCTTTCTGCCTTCTTGTTAACTGATCCTGTTTGCAGGCCTTCCAGGAATTTATCGAAATCAAGCTTCATTTTTAGGAACATGGACACTTATAGGTATATTTCAAGGTTTCTTAAACACACTTACTAAGAATCTGATAACGGTATCCTAATCTAACTAGTAAACAGATCTGTACAGTTTTTAAAGTTAATCAAAATGAGTTAATCAAAATGTGAATTGATTAAAAATATTTATTTTTTATGATAATCTCACTTGTGGTTGCATTAATAAAGCTGAACCACTTTAAAATATATCAGGGAATTTTCTTTTAATGCAAAACCAAAAAAATTTGCATAAACGTATTTAGTATTAAAATACTTCTGTATTGAGCTGGTTTTCATGGAGGATTTTATGTTGAACAATAGCTAAATAACTTTAATGAGTCTATATTGAGCTGGGTCGTGGAGGATTTTATGTTTGAGCAAATAAGTTTGAATACAAATTTTAAAAATTATTCAATTCCATCAGTGTTTGCAATTTTGAGAGAAAATTGTGTTGAGATTGTCACTTGTCCAAAATAGAAAGTTTTGACCAAGATGTCTGAAGTAACCCCAGAAAATAAAATACTCTCCAAGATTGATACTAACCTGGACTACAGAGAGATTTAAATATATTGATGTCTGTAATTTATTCTTCTACTGTAAGCAAGGCTCTCCTTAGTATACTGTTGCTAATAACAGCAGTCATCAGCCTTAATAACAATAATGCTTACATTCAAGAATCAATTTGTTTGACATCACAATTTATGCTCTGAAATATTCTTGACGTACTTACAAAACAAGTTTTTTTTTTAAGAGTGCAATGACAATCTTGCAGAAAAAGAAATATTGCAACTATTCAATAACTGTAACATTCTACTATCTGTAATGTTTGAATGTTCAGTTATTTTGTCCTTTTGTTGAGTAGCTCTCTACTCTTCTAATTCATGTTTGGGGATTACTAACCTCCATGGATCAGTCAGATCAGACATGGTACTGATGCATCATTGAAAGGAAGTTCTCTTTAACAAGCTGAGCATATTCAAATACAACAGTGCTGGTAATTTGGATAATGTAAAGTTCTGAACTCTCAACCTTCTTCCCCATAGGCAAAATTACTAGCTTTGAAAATCTGTTCACGGTTTTTAATTCATATTTATATCTTAAACTATATCCTTAGCATTGAACCAACATTTTAACACACCATCTTACTAAGTATATAAGGTACAAACCTTGGCTTTGCTTCAGTGTATTTTCTCGATAATACCACCACTATGTACTGGTGGTGGTAACAGCAAACATTTACAGGCTACTTTGTGTTGGATAGTATTGAGTTTCTAGAGAGCTATGGGATCCACACCCATCAAGGCAAGTGAGCTGCATTAAATTAGATTCTCAAACACAATGCATAATTTGATGAACAAGTTTTGAAAGTCTATAGGTGAGTTACAAGCCTTAGAATCTGAGCTTTTGACCTGCTTTTGTAGCCAGAGTAGCTCCAGTTAAGTTCTTAGTCAACGGTAGCCTCCATGATGTTAAAGGTGTGATTTTTAACATGTTAGAATTTGGAAATGTGTTCGGAATAAATACATATTTAGTAGATATCTTAAATAGGTAATAGAATGGGTTGGTGCTCAATGTTTTGCATTGATTGAAACTGTTTAAGACTTTGTTTCCCTCGAAATGAACTCATGTAATGATTACTTTCATGTGGCAAATGTTACAAGTAGGCTGAAAAGGAGCCATGAGATTTCTGAAGTAGTGGTAGAGCAAGCTTTTAGATAAATAAAACAAAAGAATATCAAAGCTGAATTAGAATTTTCATTTAGCCTTGCTTAATGGGATTCTTGCTGAAATGGAAAAATGAATGTGCCTGTGGAAGTAAAATAAAAATTACTTTAATAAAAAACTTTATGCTTCAACAGTCTAATCAAACAAATAGAGCCTTGAGTGTGAATAGATGTCATGAACTAAACCAGCCTTACTGCTTCAGGCTCAAATAACTGATAGCCCAAACAACGGATTACCTGAAAATAGTTAAAACTTAGAAATAAGATGAAAGGAACATATAAAACCAGTTATGGGAAACAGTCGAAGGTGAGGTAAGGAAAGAAGGTGTAAAGTCTTGATTGATCAACTGAAGGTATGTGCAAAAGCTTTAAGACCTCATAACAGTTAAATGACAAAAGGACAAGCTTCTACCCTATGATTTAGACTAAGAATTAGACATTTTATTCGTATTTTTAATAACGGAAACTTTTATGATGAACAAATGCCCTGTCAAAAGTTCACTCAGATTAATGTCCGAAAACCACTGTGAAGTGAGAGACTTTGGGAAGCCTCCTAAGGGTAAATACATGTTAACAATCTTGGGTAATTTGTAAAGTTGTGATGACACATGACATTGAAACAAAGGGAGAAGAGGAAAAAAGAAAAACTGTTCATCATAGCAGCCTTGCCTGACCTGGACCAGTAGTCATGGTCACACTCTTGTGCTGCATAAGTAGTGTGCTATACATATTTTTAATTGATTTATTCAAACATCTTATGACTTGCCTTCTGGCCTAGAGGCAGGGACACCATCACTGTACTGTAAGAGACCTAACTACTATGTTTTTGATATTTTCTAATCAACCCGATCAGAAATGTTCATACGCATCTTTACAGCAGATGGGACTTTCCTGGCCTAGAGGTTGAGTGACTGCAACAACACCTCAAATCCTTTACTGTGTTCTGTTTTTCTCTTGATTTAGTCTTGCTATTTTTCCCTTACTAGTTTACAACTTGTAGATATTTTATAACCAGTCTGCTCACAGATATTATACACATATCCAGAGTAGATGGGTTTTGAAACCAGGCCTCCTTGTCTGGAGGTAGGGTCACCAGCACTGCACCACAACAATTTCACTAGTGTGATATATTCTGCATTAAAATCTCACTAAACTCAACAGACCCTGTGTACCAATTTTTCTAATCAACCCGGTGAAGAGATGGTACATCTCTGGACCAGGTGGGATTTGAACCTGAGCCTCCTGGCTCAGATGTAAGAGAGCCAACAGTTTGCATTCACTCAATACTTATTGATTAGATAGTGGAGGACAAATTATGCTTAACCTAAACTAACATCAATTGGAAAGATTAGATCACTATTAATAGAAATGATGTTGAATATTAATAAGAGTCGATCAGATAGTCTCTTGTCCTGATCAACTGGAGAAGTTGTTCTGTCAGAACCTACACATACCTGCTGGGCTAAGGAGAAGAGGTCCTGATGTAATGCCAACACAGCTCTGTAGAAGGCACCATCATGAGTATCTCTTGGAATCATACAAGCATACTCTTCCATACTGTCCCAATGACCTATTAATAAATACAACAAAGCATAATCAGCAATGAGCGAGAAACCAGATATGAAGGCATGGTATTAGCTGAGGTGTTATGTAATACGTTATCAAATGAATCTTGGGTGGTTAAATTCCCAGTTACAGGATATTTGTTATGTTAAACAAAATTGACTTCATTTTAAAAGAAAAGCAGAAACATTCCACAAATAACCAACATTTCTGACAGCATCTTTGAAAAATAGAAACAGAATTAATGTTTCAGGTCAATGACCTTTCATCAGATTATCAACTTCCGTTTCACTGTCACAATTGCTATACTGGTTCTCAATAAAAGCACAAAGGTCCAACTAATTATTGTCTATTATAGTTGGACAGGCTTTAACTTGTTTCACAACAAATCCTATGAATGTGGCACTTATGTCGGCTTGTTAAATAATATCACCTGCCTAAACTTGCAGTAAAATGAAAATGCACTTTTTGAAAGAATTGGAGTGACAACAGATCATTTCAGTGCCAACAATTTTTCTTCTTTTTTAAATCATGTCCAGTTTTCAAATGGGAAATGTAAGGCTCGAAGCAGCTTCACTGTTTTCTACCAATTATCTTTAAATTCTACCTGTACTCTTTCATTATCTGTCCCTGATCTATTTTTCAGTAGAATTGGTTGCAAATCAATTTGTTTACCATGAATCTCCTCTTGGGTTCTACTGCCCATTTGGTAAAAGGAAGAAAAACCGTAAAATTAATTTTCAATTACTGAAACAGGCTTTGGAGAGTTGTTTTGAAGCCTCAACATTGAAGATTGACTCAGTTCCCTCAAATCTGAACAGGCCAATCCTGAACATACATAGGAAGACTTCTGTCAATGAATTAATTTGCAGCAGTTGGGTGAGAAAGGCCAGTATTGGAAAGAGCAGAATAAACATGATCATTTTCAAATTCCACTTGTTTGGGTTGACTAAAATACAGAGTAACCACGATTACCCAAATGACACGGGTGCAGAGTATATTGTTCAGATAGTCGAATATCAGATAACACAGTTTAGCCAAGCATCGGGACCTTGCAATCTCATTTGCATAATCCACGTTTGGATAATTGAGGTTCCTCTGCATACTGAAAAACGAAAATATGAAACATGCAACTTCACAAAACAGGAACTTTGTTACTCAAATATCTGTGGATTAATAGTTACCCTGTTCCCCAGCCACAGTAAAAGGAAAGCTTAGAAACTAAAGGAAACACTTTTCTCTAATTTCAGCAAGTTCCTTGATATTATATTCTGGAGTCTGACAGCTGCGAATGGCCTCTCCTGAATAATCAATGGCTGCTCTCAGCAAGCAAAAAATATCCAATCTGAGGCTTTTTTCAGTCCAGTAAAAACAAATGTGTGTTAGTAACTTCATACTGGAGAAAACGTCTATACATCAAAGCAGAGCAGTTTGGAACCTGCATCAACAAAATACTAAAGGCATATTACTTCTGGTTTTCAATTTTCCTTTTTCCAAAAAAACGTTCTACAGTGCAGTCAAAAACACAGGGCAGACTGTTTGAGTGTATGAAATCCTTTCTCTCCCCCTACAATCCTCCATCATTTGCCTAGGCTGCAATGCAGTAGTCAAATGAGACTTAATCTCAAATCTTCACAAATATTGTTGCAAATCAGTTGGTAGCAACTGTGTGACAATAGCTCAGAAAGAAAATAACTTCCATTGCAATAGAACTGGAGCCTAAATAATAAAAACAGCAGAAGAAATCTAACTGCACTTCATATGACTTGTGGCATCTCATGATGCTGCTACAATGCACTCCACTAGTCACACTTTGATCAAGAATCTGATTACTCTGTCAAATTGTTGTCATTGTGATCATGAGTCCTCATTTTAGGCTTTAAAAATTGCAATTTATGAAAAAATAACGAATAAGGGCCGGTGGATTAAGGGGTCAAATACTTTTAGCCAAATTGCCCTTGTTCGTAGTATCTTGCCAGGCTTAATAACCTTTGAACTCAATAGCTTAACTTTAGTGTCAGATTCTTAACACTGAATGTCCCCTTTAATTCCAGTTAAAATGTGGACCTTGCTGTAACTAGAGTGACTGAGGTGAACTGCATGAAACTATTGAAAAGTTGAATAAGTAGATGAGGGAGAAAGGAATAAAAGTTGTGTTGCGGTGAAATGGCATAAAGTAGAATGGGAGCTTGTGTGGCAGTTAGGTCAATGGGTTGTATCACTGTTGCAATTAGTATATCATAGAATCTCTACAGTGCCAAAACAGGTCATTTGGCCCTACAAGTCCACACCGACCCTCTAAAGAGGAACCCACCCAGACCCATTCCCTTACCCTATTACTCTACATTTACTGACAAACGCACCTAACCGACACATCCTTGAACACTGATCAGCAATTTAGCATGGTCAATCCATCTAACCCGCTCATCTTTGGACTGTGGGAAGAAACTGCAGCACCCAGAGGAAACCCATGCAGACACGGGGAGAATGTGCGAACTCCACACAGATAGTTGCCCGAGCTGGAATCGAACCTGTGCCCCTGGTGCTGTGTGGCAGCAGTGCTAACCACTGAACCACTGTGTTTCACCATGCAAGTTACTATGATTAATTCCACACAATCCTTTATAATATAATCCCATCAGGAAAGAGCTAACATTTAATAGAACATGACAGTAAATAATGAACAGCTTTGAATGAAAATACAAAGCTACAGATAATGAAATCTAGATCATAATACATACTAAATATACTTTGTTAGGTCAGGACCCAAAATCTCCAGTGCTTCTCGGTGAGAAATGACTTTTAATGAGGCACCTCAGTGGTTGCATCTTTGCACAAAGACCATCTTTAACAGACTGATGAACTGTGCCTTTACTAGAGTACATATTTGAACAAAAAGGAACTGTCTCCAATTTAAACCTGAAGAGTCAATTTATTATTCTTTTCTTTTCCAGATGCACATCCATCCTCATCAGAAAAAAAGAGGCTTCCATACAACTAATTAGCAACAAATTCTATATCACACTGGTAAGATTAAAGTGAAATTATAGCAGTAACACTAATTGCACATTAGACACTTTGATAATTGAAGGTAATCACATACCTAGTCCCCATGCAGCTGCAGCTGCCATTCTTGCCATTTTTGCTTGTGTGTCCTCACATACCATTGTCCACTTTTCACAACACTGCTGATGGAGCTGTCCCCTGAAAGAACAGGTGCAACAAGTTTACACTGCTGAAATTTTCAACTGCCATGAATGTGTGTCAGAACATGTCCTTTTTCAAAAACCTTTGAATGATATTGATTTACATGTTGGTTCATTTTTTAAACATAATTCTTATTCACTTTTTATCAGAACACCATACCAGAAATTGGTTAGGTGATATTTTTGGCACATTTTTAGAGGGTTTCTCTCCCTGAGCTTTAGCAAGTTTTCTCATGCTACTTTCCTTATCTATGTACCACGCCCCTACTGCACCCGGTCATTGTATTTTCCCCATTTGCCACAGACTACTGTAGGATTTTCAAGAATTCCTGGTGCTGGATCATCTTTAAAGTCTAGCCATACACCCAGTCAAGCACTGGCAGTCCACAGCTGCCCTGCACTGTTTGTCCCGCAAATACTGGACTGAGGGTAACTGGTACCCTGCTTTGGTGATGGGAAATGTAACTAATGACTCTGGAGTACTCTCTGAGATACTGGTGACTGATAGAGGATCGGAAGAGCAACTGGCGAGCTGGAGACATCATGTAACTGCTCTGAATTGCATTTCAGGAAGTGTTGTCCTCTAGTTTCTATCTAGAGTATGAGAGACTGAGAAACTACATACCAATGAGGTGAGATGCCATAATAATGGGATGTTAATGCATATAATTTGGCCTCTGGCAACTCACTAGGAACAATCTCATCTTGTCAATCACTACTTGGTTCAAAAATATAACTTTTTGCTCTAGCTGTGGGAAGCTCCTCGTTGCCAATCTCAATTGATTATCTGAACTTTCTTGCCGACACCCATGTTGTTCAGTGCCAATGAAGATACTGTCACATGTATTAATTGATATATACTGGTAAAGTTGCGCATGTAAGCACAATGGTGTTACAACTGTTTTGATGATGGATGACTGAATTTGCAAGAGTGCCCTGGAATACCTAGCTTGTCCAGAAATGCAGCTAGGTATAAAATATCGTGGAGGATGAGAGATTATTTATCACGTTGAACGGAATTCTCATCATTCTTCTACTAAGGTGCATCCTTCTTACGCTTTGAAACTATAGCCCAGTCATATAAGTTTGGAAGCTTTACTGACCATGAATATTAATGCACCATCTGGATGTTGTTGGTAAGTGGTGGCATAGGCTTCCTTACATTACATTAAGTCACATGAATCACAGCAATATATCAGTTTGTTTTAACTCAAAACCAAGTAGTTAACACTCACCTGTACTTCAAACTAGATTGATCCATAGAAAGGGCGTGTGGGATTGTGATGTGTGGATGATGCACTATATTTAAGATGATCTTAATAAGTGAGTAATCTGGACCTTTTGCTTCAATCTTTAATCTCTGCACATCATTAGAACACATGAAAGCTTCACAGCATGAAAGCAATTGTGTTTTGGAAGTGCTGAGGCGAGAATAATCATGTGAACCAGACTCAGACTATCGGAAGGTCCACAACAACAGGGAAAATATGTTCATTACCCTCAGTGCTTGTGCTACTATCGAGATACTAGGGAGTAGAAAAGTGACATGTGAAATTAGAAAGCAGGCGAATCAAAAGCGAGCATCAGCAAAGATTAGAATGTGGGAAAATGTGAAAAACACAAAGTTAAAGGCACTCTAACTGAATGCACACAGCATTCACAACAGATAGATGATTTAAAGGCACGAATGGAAGTAAATGGGTATGACTTAAGTGCCATTACAGAAACATGGTTACAGGGTGATCAAGGTTGTGGACTGTATACTTGAAGTTATCCACATTTAGGAAGGTCCTGGGCGTGTACTGTATATACTCATAACAAAATGGCTTATGCCTGCTCACACAAAATGGCCGAAAAAGAAAAAGAGGCAGCCTGCCTTAGAATTAAAACACAAGATGTGGAGATAAATAAGACTAACAGTCTGTTCCAGCCTTTAATTAAAGAAAATGACAACATCTTTGAACAAAGTTACACCAAGGCCATGACAAGCAACTAATCCTAGCCCTCTTTATAAAAGTAATCGCCTCAGTGAATGAATGAACACCAAGCATGAGATAAGCCCAATCATCTCTTTAAACAATGTCCTGGTAATGACTTAAAGTTATTTTATAGTTGTTTTTTTGAAATGAATGACTTCATAATAGGTTCTAGTTAGAAATTCCCTTGGGAATTATAAGGATAGTTTCTAGCATAAAAATATATACATACAACCAATGTTTAATAGAAGTATTAAAGAAAATGTATTTAGACCGAGACGTGAAAGTTAATCAGCTTCAGAAAATACCATCCTGCACCCTGAACAAAATAGATTGCTTACAGCCCAAAGTACTAAGAGTAGGAAAAGCTGTATTTAACCTTACACTTTAGAACTAACTTCCTAACAAAAATCAATATTACAAATCTTATAGCAACTAATTGAAACTAACTGCCTTCATATTTTTGCATGCATAATTGGGACAGTGGGAAATATAAGAGTAATAACAGAATTTAATAAAAACAGCACAAGAGACAATAAATAATCAAATTCAAACCGTGTCTACAGATAAACCAGCCTGAGAGGTCTGAAGGAGTACAGCAATAAACTTTAGAATGCAAATGAACAGGATGCACAGAAATCCCAAGGCCTAGAGATTATGGTGTCAGTTAAACACCATGAGATCATGGAAAGCTGAGGCTGGTCAAACGGGTGTCCATCACTGATTGGGTGTTTTACTGGATTGGGTGTATAGATTGGAGGGAAAGACTGTAGATTCATAGAAATACCTACAGTGTGGAAACAGGCCATTTGGCCCAAAAAGTCAACACTGAACCTCTGAAGAGTAATTCACCCAGACCCATTCCCTTACCCTATTACTCCAAGTTTCACCTGAGTAGTGCACCTAACCTACACATCCATGAATACTATGGGCAATTTAGCATGGTCAATCCACCTAACCTGCACTGTGGGAGGAAACTGGAGCACCTGGATGAAATCCACGCAGACACAGGGAGAATGTGCAAACTACACACAGTCGCCGGAGGCTGGAATCGAACCTGGGTCCCTGGTGCTGTGAGGCAACAGTGCTAGCCACTGAGCCATCATGCTGCCCACTGTAATTCAGAAATGTATAAAAATACTACTTTTTACTGTATGTGTTAGATCAATGACACACTCTATCCTCTGATCTGATCTAAAGATTAAGCAAATAATTGAGTTTGTATGTTGAGGCCAGATTCAGGGAAGATCCTTTGGCCCTCTCCCTGTTTTAACTGGTTTCTGCATGAATAAACTTCCACCTGCTTGTATCCTACCTGTCTCCCAAGTCTTCATTCCCTTTCAGAGAAAAACACTCCCACATTAGCAAACAAATGTCAAAACAGACTGTAAAAGTTTCTACAGGTAGGTAAAACAGAACGCTTGGCTAAAATGTAGGCCCATTAAAGGCATGGTCAGAAGACCTATAAGAGGAACGTAGAAAATAAGGGCATGTGTAGGCCATTCGGCCCTTCAAGCTTGCTCCACCATTCATTATGATCATGGCTGATCATCTACCTCAATAGTCTGTTCCTGCTTTTTCCTGATCCTTTGATCCCTTTAAATCCAAGTGTTATATTCAACTCCTCCTTCACATCATACAATAATTTGGCCATCACTGCTTTCAGTGATATTGAACGCTCTCTGGGTGAAAACATATCTTCTCAACTCAGTCCTAAATGGTTTACCCTATATCCTTAATCTGTGTCCACTGGTTCTGAACTTCAGACATCAGGAACATCCTTCCTGTATCTACTATGTCCAGTTAAAATGTTATAGTTTTCTCAATTCCAGTGAACATAATCCTAGCTTAGTCAACCTCTTCTCATATCTAAGCCGTGCCAACTCTGCTATCTGTCTTGTGAATTTTTGCTGCACTGTCTCTATAGCAAGAGCATCCTTCCTTTTATAAAGGAGACCAATACTACACATTATTCCACATGTGGTCTCATCAAAGCCCACATCTAACTGCAGCAAGATGCCCCTGCTCCTGTGCTTGCATCCTCTCATTTTGAAGACCAACATACCATTTGCCTTCTTGACTACTTGCCGTACCTGTATGCTTAACTGCGGTGACTGATGTAAGAAACAACTCATCTGGCTTGCTCATGGCCTTCAGGGAAGAAAATCTGCCGTCCTCACCGAATCTGGTTGAATGTTACTCCAGACCCACAGCAACATGGCTGACTCTCAAATGATCTCTAGATGGCCTAGAAAGCCATTCAGTTGTATCAATCGCTACAAAGTCTCAGCAAAGAAATGAAACCAGATGGACCACCTGGCATCGACTTAGACACTGCAAATGACAACGGCAAAAACAGCTCTGCAGATCCTGCAAAGTTCTTATTACAAATATCTGGGGGCTACTGCCAAAATTGGGAGAGCTGTCTCACAGACTAGTCAAACAACAGCCTTATACTTACGGAATCAACTTTCACTCCGGACTGCATCAAGTCTCATGGCTTCAGGTTAAACATGAACAAGGAAATCTCCTGCTTATTACCACGTTAAGTCCTTCCCCCGGTTGATCAATCAGTACTCATCCATATGGAACAACATTAGGAAGAGGCATTGAGAGTGGCAAGAGTGCAAAATATACTCTGGACAGGTGCTTACAAAAGTGGCTAGGCTGCAGCACTACTAATTGACCTGGTTTGCAGCAGGTGGAAAGGGAACCAAGGAGAGGGAAAAATATACTTGACCCCATCCTTACAAATCTGCCAGCTGCAGTTGCATCTGTCCATGGCAGTATTGGAAACAGTGACCACTGCACAGTTCTTGTGGGGACGAAATCTTGCCATCACATCAAGAATACTCTCCATCGTGTTATGTGGCACTATTACCATGCTAAATGGGACAGACTTTGAACAGATCTAATAACTCAAGACTGGATACCCATGAGGCACTGTGGGTCAACAACAGCATCAAAAATGTATTCCAGCACAATCTGTAACCTGATGGCCCGGTATATCCCCTATTCAACCGTTACCGTCAAGCCTGGACATCAACGCTGGTTCATGAAAAGTTCTCAGACGCAGCACCAGACCCACCGAGAAATGAGGTGTAAACATGGTGAAGCTACAAAACAAAACTACTTGCATGCCAAACAACGTAAACAGCAAGTGATCCCATAACCGATGGATCAGATCTAAGCTCTGCCATTCTGCCACATCCAGTTGTGAATGGTAATTAACAATACACAATTCACTGGAGAAGGTCGCACAAATATTCCCATCCTCAATGATGGAAAAGCTCAACACGTCAGTGCAAAAGATAAGGCTGGAGCATTTGCAGCAAACCTCAGACAGAAGTGCCAAATGTATGATCCATCTCGACCTTCGCCAGTGGTCCCTAGCATAACAGAAACCAGTCTTCAGCCAATTTGATTCACTCCACATGATATCAAGAAGTGGGTGGAGGCACTGGTTACTGCAAATGCTCTGGGCCCTGACAACATTCTGGCAATAGTACTAAAGATTTGAGCTTCAGAACTTTCTACTCCCTTAGTGAGGCTCTTCCAGTACAGTTACAACACTGGCATCTACCCAACAATGTGAAAAGTGATCCAGAAATGTACTATACACAAAAAGCAGAACAGATCCAACCTTGCCAATTACTGACTCATCAGTCTACTCTCAATCAAAAATAAAGTGATGAATGGTGTCATCAACAGTGCTATCAAGCAGCACTTGCTCAGTAATAACTCTATCATTGATACCCAGTTTGGACTCCACAAGGGTCACTCAGCTCCTGACCTTATTGATGCAAACATGGACAAAAGAGTTAAATTCCAGAGGTGAGATGAGAGTGACAGCACTTGACATCAAGGCCACATGTGACTCAGTGGAGCATCAAAAAGCACTAACTAAACTGGAATCAAAGGGAATTAGTGGTAAACTCTCCACTGATTGGAGTCATACTTGGCACATAGGAAGACTGTTGTTATCCCAGTTATCTCAGCTCCAGGACATCCATGCAGGAATTCCTCAGGGTAGTGGCCTTGGTCCAAATATTTTCAGCTGCTTCATCAAAGACCTTGCCTCCATCATAATGTCAGAATTTTGTTGTTCGCCAATGACTGTACAATGTTCAGTACCATTCGTGATTCCTCAGATACTGAAGTAATCCATGTTCAAATGGAACAAGATCTGGGCAACATCCAGGCTTGGGTTGACAAACGACAAGTAACATTTACAATTATCGAATCATACATCAGGGAAATAGACCCCTCAGTCCAACTCATTCGTGCTGTCCAGACATTTCCATCAGACCTCGTCCACTGGCCAGCATTTGACCCATATCGCACTAAACCCTTTCTATTCATGCACCAATTCAGATGCTATAAGTGTTGTAATTGTACCTGTCTCCACCATTTCCTCTGGCAGCTCACTCAGACACCCTCTACATGAAAAAGTTACCCCTTGGGTCCTACTTAAATCTTTCCCCTCTCATCGTAAACCTATTTCCTCTAGTTTTGGATTCCGCCATCCTATGACGCCCCTCATGATTTTATAAACTTCTGTAAGGTCACTCCTCAGTCTCCGACGCTCCAATGAAAAAAAGACTTAGCCTAATCAACCTTTCCTTATAATCAAACACTCCAGTCCCAGCAAGATCCTTGTACATCTTTTCTACACCCTCTCAAACTTAACAACATCCTTCCTATAGAAGGGCAAACTGAATTGTATGCAGCATTTGAGTGATACGAATGCCAGACAATCACCATCTCCCATTATAGAAATCTAACACTACCACCCCTTGACATTCAATGCTGGAAGCAGATCATTGACCCGCAATGCTATTCAGGAGGGGATTCCAGGATTTTGATCCAGTGGTATGTGGGATCGCCGCTGGCCAGCATTCATTATCCATCTTTAGTTGCTCTGCAGGAGATGGTGGTGTGCCACCTTCTTGAACCGCTGCAATCCACATGCTGTAAGTTAGAAGTATAGAATAGAATCTGGAAGTGTGGAAGAAGGCCATTGACTAGCAATGCTCTTCAGGAGGGAACCATCACTGAATACCCCACCATCGGCATCCTAAGAGTTACCATTGGACAGAAATCCAACTGGATTCACCATGAGTATAGCAGCTGTAAAATCAGATCAGAGGCTATGAATACTGCAGCGTTTAACCCACCTCCTGACATCCCAAAGCCTGCATCATCTACAAGGCACAAGCCAGGAGTGTGACGGAATATTCCAAAATGTTTGAATAGGTGTAGTATCAACAACACTCAAGAAGCTTAATACCATCCAGGATAAAGCAGGCCTCTTCATTGGCACCACTTCCACAAGCATCCATTCCCTTTACTATCGACACTCAATAGCAGCAGTGTATACCATCTTCAAAATGCACTGCAGAAATTCACTCAAGATCCTCAGGCTGTGCCTTCCAAACTCATGAGCACTTCGTGAGATCTTGATGATTAAGGGCAGCAGATACCTGGGGACAGGACCACCTGCAAGTTCCCCTTCAAGCCACTCACCATGATGACTTGGAAATAAATCATCATTCCTTCACTGGATCAAAATCCTGGAATCCCCTCTTGAAGAGCATTGCGGGTCAAAGGCCTGCTTCCACACTTAGGGATCCTATTCTATGCTTCTAACTTACAGTATGTGGATTGCAGCGGTTCAAGATGGCTCATCACCACCTCCTGCAGAGCAACTAAAGAGGCATAATAAATGCTAGCCAGCCAGCGACTTCCACGTATCACGAGTGAATAAAAACAACCATAGCCTCACAAATCACACTGAAACATCTCTGCCTTCTTCTCGTAGCTTACCTTCCCATCCAGCTTTATGTTATTGTGTAATGAGAAGTACAGAAATAGCAGACGAGCTAAGTAATTACTTTTTGTCTGTTTTCACTAAGGAAGATACCAGAAACCAACCAGAATTGGAGATCCAAAGAGCAAGGAGGAATGGGGAATTGAAGGAAATTAGTAATACTAAGAAGGTTGTGCTGGAGAAATTAATGGGTTGACAAATCTCTGATACTCTACATTCTTGAATGCTGGAAGTAGCAGCTGTGGAGATAATGGATGCATTATCTTCCAGAAGTCTATGGATTCTCGAATAGTTTCTGTTGATTAGAAGAGTGCAAATGTCACTGGACTATTTAAGAAGCAAGACAGAGAGAAAATGGGCACTACAGATGTTAACCGTATAGCAGCAATAGAGAAAATTGTTATTTCTGAGTGATATGATACATCAATACATGGATAATACTGATCTGATTGAGTGTAGTCAGTACATTGTAGAGTAGTGAGTGTCACTTTGGTTCCCTTCTTTGAAGGAGGATTTTGTAGACATAAAAGGTTCACTAAATTTATTATGCAGATAGCAGAATCGTCCTATGAAGCGATACTAGGAAAATTAGGCCAAAATTCTGTCTTGAGTTTTGAAGATTGAGAGGCGATCTCACTGATCTTACAGGGATACTTGCAGGGATAGGGTAGGTGTGGCAAGACATTGCCCAGTTAGGGCGTCTAGAACATAATAAGGGGAAAGTCACTTTAGACTGAGATAAGGTTTTTTTTTTATTTAGTGCATTGTAAATCTTTGGAATTCTCTACCATGTGTGGGTCATAAAATCTCAGTTATTGAGTAAGTTTAAAGTAGAAATTGACAGATTTCTTGACACCAGTGATGTAAAGAAACATG
This sequence comes from Chiloscyllium plagiosum, assembly GCF_037043375.1. Taxonomy (NCBI): domain Eukaryota; kingdom Metazoa; phylum Chordata; class Chondrichthyes; order Orectolobiformes; family Hemiscylliidae; genus Chiloscyllium; species Chiloscyllium plagiosum. The sequence goes on along the minus strand of NW_028270175.1, from coordinate 34,294,453 downwards.
GGAATAGTGCTGGTAAAAGATATTGAAGTAGACGTTCAGCCACGATACTATTGAATAATACAGCAGGCTCAATGCGCTGAATAGTCTACTCCTGTTCTTATATTCTTCTGTTTCCAACAGCATAAAGAGCTACTTTAATACAGTCTGACTGCACTAACATATTGTACTGCGCAATACGCTTGAATTGAGCTAGCCTTCAGTAAGCTACAACTAACTGCTGTCATGACATTAGCCAAATTTTCCCTCATGCAGATGCTGTATCCAATCAAGAATGCATCTATGACTCTGATGATTAGAGGAAATGATGTCAAAATGGGTTCCTTCCTGGTCACTATATATAGTTTACAGCTAAGAGAGGGAGAGTCTTATAAGCAAGTACAAATGAAGTAAAGATTTGAATCAAATTACCCAAAACAACATTCCTTCTTGGCTGTTTAAAGTCACAATTATTCCCAGGCTTTAAACTGTATTGACTATTGGATTGAGTTCAATTAGCACACCTTTTCTTCATATGTATGTGCAACAATGAAGCTAACAATATGCTGCACCTCTTTACTACAGTTAAATGAAGATTGACATTATCATCCAAAATAAGTGTATTTCTAAAAAGTGTGTGAAATGAATAAAGTTATCACATGTATTAATACATTACCTTGATAACTAAACTCGCACCTCTTTATTATACCTTATATTTACAATTCAAGTGCTTCATAAAATGTATCACTTATTTTCTATTTACACTGGCAGTTCATGTCAATTAACAGCACCAGCTGTTCAAAACACTTACAGAAGGTCTGTGGACAAGTGTATGTTCTTTTCATTCTAACGTATGGTCATTAGAAATTCATTTCAGCTCAGCACCTGTTTCACTGGATCTGGGACCAGAGTGAAAAGAGCAAGCAATAATCAGATTGAAGAATGAAGTGTCCAGGATCTGAACCAGAATGTGTAAGTTAAAATATTTAATTCAATGCCTAAGTACGTAGCATGAAATTGAGGGGGATAAAAGAGGAATCATAGATGAAAGAAACTCAGGAAAAGTAAAAATGTATTATTTTTAAAAATGACCTTCATTAAATAAAAAAAATGAAGGAATATGATCCACACCTTTAGAAATGTTCAGTTCCAAAAAAGATATCTGGCAGTAATTATGCTTCTAACGACGTTGAAACAAATGGAAAACCCCATTATTTCTGGACTATCTACTGGGTATCTAGGTACTAGAAATTCACACCCTTCCATTGGTGAAAATGCTCAAGTCTCTTGAAAAGGTGGTGTCACAGCACAGGTTTTGTAGAAGCAAAGAACTCAAAGCAACTTGCAGATTTCCATATTTAGCTGCACAGACATGAACAGTAGACATTGTCTGATTTGCTCCTCATTCAAGGTGGGACCTGCCAATATCCTTGTTATGTTAATTTTAATTACAAGCCCATGGGCGGCACGGTGGCACAGTGGTTAGCACTGCTGCCTCACTGCGCCAGAGACCTGGGTTCAATTCCCACCTGAGGCAACTGTCTGTGTGTAGTTTGCACGTTCTCCCAGTGTCTGCGTGGGTTTCATCCGGGTGCTCTGGTTTCCTCCCACAATCCAAAAATCTGCAGGTTAGGTGAATTGGGCATGCTAAATTGCCCATAGTGTGAGGTGAAGGGGTAAATGTAGGGGAATGGGTCTGGGTGGGTTGCTCTTCGGAAGGTCGGTGTGGACTTGTTGGGTCGAAGGGCCTATTTCCACACTGAAAGTAATCTAATCTAATCTAATCTCTAAACAGAGATGCACAGCACAGAAAGAGACCCTTTGGTCCAACTTGTCCATGCTGACCAGATATCCTAACCTAAACCAGTCCCAATTGCCAGCACTTGGCCCATATTCTTATAAACCCTTCCTATTCATATACCTATCCAGATGTTTTTGAAATGTTCTAATTGTACCAGCCTCCACCACTTCCTCTGGCAGCTCATTCCTATAAGGTTGCCCCTCAGTCTCCGACGCTCCAGGGAAAACTGCCTCTGCCTACAGCTCAAATCCTCCAATTCTGGCAACATCCTTGTTAAATCTTTTCTGAACTCTTTCAAGTTTTACAACATCCATCTGATAGGAAGGAGACTAGAACTGCACACAATATTTTAAAAGTGGCCAAATCTTGCAATTTTTTAAAGTAAAAAAAAGTAGTGATTTTGGAGACGAACTGCCATGCAACAAAAATACGTAGAGATGCATACTGTTTGAATGCCTGATTATTATCACTGTATTCCCATCTACAAGATGATTTCAGACTGTTTTATGGAATGAAAATGATCACTTCAAATGCCTTAGCATTTATTTTGAACAAAGCTCAATTCTGTTTTCCAACTTCATCCAGGAACTCCCAATAAAAACATAGTTTAACATGAATTGAAAGATTAAAAAGGAAACCAGTGCCAGGACCCATAGGTGATGATATCTAGTATGAATTAAACATGTCACTACTTTAGATTTGGCAGTCCCTCTGATTAGTTCCAGGAGAATAACTTTCCCTCGAGGAAACAGATGGCTGCTGTTTGAGAGTAGTGCCTCAGAGCACTATGCAAATCTTTATTGACAGAAAAAACAAACTGAAGTCATTTAATGTTAAAACATCAGAAAGAGTCAAAAGTAAGAAGCTTTGTAACCTTGTGAGCACTAACACCTGTGACATTTCATCAGTATATGATATGCCCCTGATGGATTAGTAACAATTCCTGACATGTATAGATGATTGTTAAGCGAGGGCCCCAAAAAACTCAAGAAAGTTAGATAAATGGATCACTTGTGCTAAATGTTGAAAATAAATCAGTAATGACCTTATTAGGGTCAAATGAAATGCAATTATTTATGTCAATTTTTTTCCCCTCACAGTAAATTCAGAATTCCAAACATTCCAGAAACTTAGAATGAACAATATTTAAAAGTCTTGATGGTAACTGGAATGAACCTATCTGGAAAATACAAGGTATATTTCAAACACTAACATTTTACAGATATTGGACAAATCAGATGGCCAGTAGCATGCCAACCTAAAGATATCAGAATTGGATGCATGTAGTAAATGGCTGAGAGGCACAGGAATTTACAATCCCTAAGAAATTCAACAGATTAACAATAATCTTAAACAGAACATTTGGTCGGATCAGTATGGAGGGTAATCAAATAACAAATTTTCTTCATTAAGGTAGTTTAAAATTTAGAACTCAACTCCTAGAATTTACACACAAGCATATAAATTCTCAACTGTGTGTTGAAGTATTTTAGCTTTCTATTTACTTCCACTTCCAGTTTATTTTTTATTTTCTTTCTCCAGAAAAGACTAGTCCTTGTGGGTGTAGAAAGTCCTCTGTTACCTTATTCAGCTTCTTTTCAATAATTTTGGAGATGAACTAACCCATAACTAAAATTAATTGAAATATATACTGCCTTAATGTTCAAGTGAACAGATCATTATTAACCCTGAAACCCAAAAAGGCTCTTTGGTAAGCTAATTACTCTCAATGTAACATAGACAGAAGTGTGCAACGGCAGTGAAAACAAAACCAAACATTACTTAAAAGGTTTAAAACCAAACATAAAATGGTTGGAAGAAAATGCTACAGGACACAACAGAGGTGGAAAAAAATTGGAGAAGGGTTCAACTAAATGTAAAATTGTTGCACGTTTGAGTTTAAAAGTTACAGCTCATTGAGGATGGGAAGTGCAAGGAAGGTAAAGAGTTTTACAGGTTTTGTACCTTGGGAACGAATCATTTAACAGTAAAAGATAGAATAAATCTCAAAATTTAACAGAGTGGCAGAGTAATATGACACAAGGATAAATTAAACAGAAGTAGGAGTGGGCCACTTAGCTTCTCATGCCAACTCCACTATCAATAATATCACAGCTGCTCAGACTGTGGCTATAACTCTACTTCTTGTGCCTCCATAACTGTAACTATCTTGTCAATCAAAAATCTATGACATTAAGTTAAAATTCACAACAGTGAAGCCAAATAGCCCACTCAAATATTTTTATAATAACATATTAGATATTTGAAGGACTGCAGAACACAGTTAACAAATTCTTACAAACCTGTAACAAAGGTTTCCAAACTATCATTGCTGTTCATTCTTGTTATCTTAAAGTTCGTTTCACTTTTTTCTCCTTTTCTGAGACCCCAAGATTCATTAAAACTAAATCTTTCTAAACCTTACCAATGCCTAATGGGTGACATAAAACAAGTTTATTAAAATATGCTGTTGATCAGCTTATGATAAACTGTAGCCTTGAATGGCATGCAAAACCATGTGCAAAACCGAGCAAGCAAGTTATAACCAAGAGCATCAATCTGAAATGGTAATTCTGTTTTTCTCTCTCAACAGATGCTGCTTGTAATGGACCAGACCAAACCCTCTCAAAATATTCATAAGATAACCTAGACCCTCAGCTCTTCTTAATTCAAAATAAGGTATTGCATTCCAGATGCAATTTGACTGGTCAAACTATCAGATTTAAAGCAAAACACATTTTACTCATCCACTATAATTAAAATACAACAAAGGGAAGGAAGAATTTGGGATCAGAATTCTATTGGAGAACTTAAAATAATAGATACAGTAACTGATACTAATTAACTATTCTAACATAGCAAAATCCCATAAATACACCTTTGGAAAAAGGCAAATTCAGAAAATAGACTGCCTCATATGCAACTCCAGTAGCAGGAAGAGAACCCCCAGCTTGAGGCTGTAGCTGAGAGGGAAAAAAATAGCTCTTACTTCTTCAAGACCCCAACAGCAACTGCTGAAAGCTAAACTAAACTAAAGATCCTGGTCCTGTGAGAATTTGACCAAATCCATTCAGGCTGCTTCTATTGTTCCAACTTGGAAAAAAATACACCCAAGAACTCACAAGGTGTTTACTTTATTGGCTTTCCAACTATACAGCTCATCACCTTTGTCTTAAAGCCGCTCTAAAAGAAATCAGACAAAATAACCTTTTAAAGCCACAGCATCATCACATGCCTAACCTATGTATTTCAAGCATTTTTGTTTTTATTTCAGATTTTCAAAACCTCAGTATTAAGCACACTCTAAGTTGGTTCTGGACATTCATTGGCAGCTGTCAAACATGACCCACTCATGTACAATTAACAGCTGCTTTTTGATGTCCACTCTACTGAGAAACAGAAACCAACTCTCAGTCTACAGGCAGCATTAGCAATGACCCTTAGTGAAATCTCATTTGTACAAGATCCAGCAGCAGGCAAGGCACTCATCCACATTTCATGAAACAGCACAAACATGTCTTCGCATGTGGTCATCCTGAAAAAAAATGGTTCAGGGAGCTGAAAATAGTCTGAGGCACAGCAAATTCTTAAAGAGAAAAGTGAGATCATTAATGTGAGACATGGAGGAAATGAACAATCATAAAAAAATCGGGTGTATGTTCCTGATTAGATTGGGCAAAATATTTATTTTGGAATCAAACCATGTACTTGGTAAATGAACATTGGGAACCTGTCAGATGCATAATGTACAGATAACTTTCAAGCTTCAAAGCATTAAAAACTCATTGGAATGATGTAGGCCAAAGCTGCTATGTTGTGTAAATCACCACCGATCAATAATATTATGAAATGCTCTGGTTTATTTCATAATGATAGCAAACTTCAAGCTGGTTAAGCTCATGCCTCTTTCCCGCAGAGATAGTGAAACATCATAATTAAACCAATTCTACTGTAAAATTTCCAAACAGCATAAATCAAACTGAATTCTACAATCGAAGCCAGTGACTAATTGAGTGCCTTTTTCTTTCACACATGCTGTTGGTGATAATGACTGACGGTTGGAAATAAAATGACAATTCCACTCAATTTTCCCAGAAAGTTGCTTATATACAAAGCACTCTGCATTGTCCATTAATCAGGCAATTGTTTGCAAAGATTGAATGAGTTAATGATTTCCTGTTGAAAGTATTTCTAATACTGAATGGTTTGCATTCTGGGATTTTTTTTATTAATTACGGTAAAAGCCATTCACGTGAATGTAACAGATATATGTGAATATTCTTCATGCTAAGTATAATTAAGCACAGATTCAGGTGAAAAGTTAAAGAGTCAGAAAATGGAGGTGTTGGTGTTGGACTGGGGTGGAAAAAATTAAAAATCACACAACACCAGGTTGTAGTCCAACAGCTTTATTTGGAATCACTAGCTTTCAAAGCGCTGCTTCTTCATCAAGTGGTTGTGGAGCACAATCATAAGACACAAACTTCATAGCAACAGAATTGCAGTGTCGTGCAATGTAATATTAAATACATTTAGCTTAAGTCTTTCAACTTTTAGAATGACCATGTTGGTTTTGGCTCCTTAATATGTAAATCTCAGAACTTCTTTAAAGTTACATTCTCAAGATAGCTTTTAACAGTAGGTGTTTTCTCAGCTCTGATAATGCATTGAAGGTGTGAAGTTGAAGTTAAAGTCTGTCTGTGCTCTAGTGTTAGGTCAGACTGATCCTCTTCCTAAAGTGGGAGCCACAGAATCTTGCATGGATTTTTGAGCAAAATAAAATGTAATTCGGTAAGTACAAATTCATCCCACAAACATATGTGTGTGTGTGTGTGTGTGTGTGTGTGTGTGTGAGAGTGTGTGCATGTTGGGGTGGGAGTGTCTGTGTGAGAGTGTAATGCGGTAAACGTCTGTGAGAGGGTGATGTGTGTGGGTGAGGGTGTGTGTGTGTGTGTGTGTGTGTGTGTGTGTGTGTGTGTGTGTGTGTGAGAGAGAGAGAGAGAGAGAGAGAGAGAGAGAGAGAGAGACAGAGAGAGAGAGAGAGTGAGCATATGAGAGAGAGCTTGTGTATGAGACAGGGTCTGTGGGAGTGTGGGGGTCTGGAGGAGTGTGTGTGTGCTTGCTCAATGATGATCAATGAGAGCAAAGGCATGTGTGTGTGTAACGGGGTCTATTTTGGGAACAATTACAGCTTGCTGATTTTATTAGGTGTCACTTGATACAAATGCATTGATTTGAAGTAGAAGTAAGCCATTTAGCAACTTAAGACTGCACCATCATTTAGAAGATCAAAGTTGATCTGTTTATGCTTTGAAATCCACATTCTCATCCAGCCATGTTAATCTTTAATACCCTTGCCTAACAAGAATCTGTCAACTTTCAATTTAAAAAAATAATCAATGAACCTGACTGCATTGACTTTTGAGGCAGAGAGATCCAAAGTGATGCAAAACCAGAGAGAAAAAAAACCTCTTAATTTCTGTCCTGAAAGTGTGACCCTTTTCTTTGTGCAATGTTCCCTTGTTCTAGATAAACATCCAAATAGAAACAAACTGGCAGATGCAATACAACGTGGATAAAGGCAACTTTATGCACTTTGTTGCAAAAACAGGATGGTGGATTATTCAATATTTTTCCTCATCAACCTGTTGAGAAATGCTGTGAAAAACCTCGTGAGGTGGTGGGACAGAACCCTGGTGTCCTGGTTCAGAGACACGAATATTACAACTATGCCACAAGAGTCCAAGGTATCCGAATGGCTATAAATTGAGAGAACGGAATGAGCAACAAGACCTGGATATCTTCGTATACTGAAGTTAAGGATGCAGGTGGCAAATGACATGTTGGCTTTCACAACAAGAGAATTTGAGTACAGGAGCAGAGATGTCTCATGGGGCCTTTTGAGACCATACCTGCAATGGTGTGTGTAATTTTGGCCTCTATCGCGGAGGAAATATGTTCTTGCTATAGAGGGAGTGTAGTAAAGGTTTACAGACTCATTCTTAGGATGGCAGGACTGACGCATATGGAATGATTGAATTGGTTACGATTATATTTGCTGGAGTTCAGAAGAATGAGAGGAGGATCTCACAGAAATTGATAGCATTTTGACAGTAGACAGAGAAGTTGCAGAAAGATGTTCCCGATGACGGGGGAAGCACAGAACTAGGAGTCACACTCGAAAGAAACGGGGTAAACTATTGAGGACTAAGATGGGGAGTTGCATCAACACTTCCCTACTTTTGTATACTATGCCTTTTAGCAATATTTGCTAAATTTACATTTACCTCCCTTATTACACGCTGTAACTGTATATTAGTTTTCAGCAATTCGTACACAAGTACCCCAGATCTCTTTGCACTAAAGTACTGTGAAGTTTCTTTTCCTTTAGATAATAAGTTGCCTTTCTATTTCTCTGACGAAAACAAGTTACATTTATGTCTTGTAACACTAGTTCCATCTTGCCAATTAGAAAAAAGTCATTTATCCCAACTCTCTGCTTTCTGGTTAGCCAGTCCTCTATCCAAGTTGATTGCTTATCCTAACCCCATGCAATTTTACCTTGTTACCTTGTTTTTTTGGCAGCACCACATCAAATGCATTCTAGAAATCCAGATATATTCCATCTACAGGATCCTTATTACCTCTTTGCTTTTACATCTTCAAAGAACTCTAGCAAATTAGTCAAACATGATATAAGCTTCATAAACCATGCTGACTCTGACAGATTACATTCTGACTTTGCAAATGTCCTGTTATTATTTTCTTCATAATGGATTCTAACCATTTCCCAACAACAAATGAAAAACCAACTGTCTATAATTACTTACTTTTTGCCCCTCACCCTTTTTGAATAAGGGTAACATATTAGCATGAGTATTGCTGTTTCTTTATCACAGCATCCAATATTTCTTATATACTTATTCCAACATTGTGGCTACTGTTAGGGAGCCTGAAGACAGCCCCAGGTTGTAGTTTCTTTCTCTGACTTAACATAACTTTTTACCAATCCGCCAGCTCCCTTTCCAGCCCCATCTCATTATCTCCCCATTCCCAATCTCATCCCATGTCCAGCCTTTACTCTCCTCCCTGCCTCCTTGACCTGAACTTGCCTGTCCATCTTCCTACCCATCTATCTGCTCAACCCTTCCCACTGACCCATCACAATAACTCTCTACCTGCATCCACCTAACACTATCACATCTCCCAGCCTCACCCCCCCCCCTCCCGCTATTTAGTTCTGAGCTCCCTTCGCCATTCCCAATCCTGATGAAGAGTCTTACCTGAAATGTTGACTTCTCCACCTACTGATGCTGCCTGGCTTGCTGTGTTCTTCCAGCTTGCTGTTTGTTTACTTTGGATTCTGGCATCTGCAGCTTTTTGTCTCTGATTCTTCATCCTCATCTCCTGAATCAAGGTTCTTACTTAATGACTGCATCAATGCCATCCTTGATTAACAGTGCCACCCTTCACCTTTACCTAGCTTCCTATTCATTTTAAACACCATAGATTCCTCAACATTCAGGATCCAATCCCTTTCACTATTAATTCATATCTCTATTATGGCTATCAGATTACATTTATGTACTACGTTATAGCAATTTCTTTACTTTATTATGAATCCAATGTGCAGTCAGTTGACATTTGACTATTTTCTGTCATCTTTGTAACATCTCGTCTTGGCTGATGGCTGTCCATTCAAGTATTCTCTGAGCTTCATTTTTCAAATGACTATTTTATTCTTGTGCCTTGATACATCTACATTAGTTTGATCCTCACTCCCATTACATTGCACATTATAACGCAGTTAAGGCCCTATGGCCCTCGATGTTGTGCCGACCTGGGAAATCAATCTGAAGCCCATTTAACCTACACTATTCCATTCTCGTCCATATGCCTATCCAGTGACCATTTAAATGCCTTTAAAATTGGCGAGTCTACTACTGTTGCAGGCAGTGCGTTCCACGCCCCTACTAATCGGAGTAAAGAAACTACCTCTGACATCTGTCCTATATCTATCACCCCTCAATTGAAAGCTATGTCCCCTCATACTAGCCATCGCCATCCAAGGAAAAAGACTCACTGTCCAACCTATCTAACCCTCTGATTATCTTGTATGTCTCAATTAAGTCACCTCTCAACCTTCTCTCCAACGAAACAGCCTAAAATCCCTCAGCCTTTCCTCATAAGACCTTCCCTCCATACCAGGCAACATCCTAGTAAATCTCTTCAGAACCCTTTCCAAAGCTTCCACATCCTTCCTATAATGCGGTGACCAGAACTGTACGCAATATTCCAAGTGTAGCTGCACCAGGGTTTTATACAGCTCCAGCATGATCTCATGGTTCCGAAACTCAATCTTTCTACCAATAAAAGCTAACACACCGTACGCCTTCTTAACAATCCTATCAACCTGGGTGGCAACTTGCAAGGATCTATGTATCTGGATATCCATTTTTTAGTTTAAAATGCTCTCTGCGTCTCCAGCTTTATAGATTACTAGAACACGTCTCCCAGTATAGTTCAGGTGCAGGCTGTTCCAATGGCACAGCCGCATTTTCAACAACACCAATGCTAGAGGTCCATGATTTGGAGCCCACTGCCGACACTAATCTTTGAGCTATGCATTCATGTCACTAATTTTATTTGCCCTCTGCCAACTGATTCGGGCTCAGGTGAAATCCAGAGATTACTACGCTACAGCCTATATTTTCCCATTTTGTTCCTAGCTCCTAACATTGCTTAAGTGAAATATTTTCCTTGGTTTGCCTATGATACTTTCATGGACCTTAACGACTGGATCTTCCCCCTCACATTTCAAGTTCCAGTCCAGTCCTGAGTAGATGTCTCAACCATTAGCACTGGGTAGGTAATACAGCCTTCTGAATTTACTCTGTTAGCTGCACCGAACAAAGCCAGTACCCCTCACCACATTACTCCCATCAGTTAACATATCAACCTTGCAGCCCTCACACTCATACAAACAGAATCGCAAACCTGTTGAACAATCACAAAGGTGGAGGTCGCTAACTTTGTTCGATAGCAGGAAGCAATATCGGATTTGAAGGCATAGAGTTGAGGAATTGCAAAGGGAAAAAAGACCCTGACAGGATTTATGTATAAGCCTGAGCAACAATCAGGATGCGGGGAAGAAAATAGATCATAAAATAGGAAAGCAGCATGTAAGAAAGGTACTATTAGACTAATTAAGGGGAACTTTGATTTGCAAGGAAAATCAGGTGGGTAGTGGATCCCAAGAAAAAGAATTCATGGAATTCTCAAAACTTACTAATTCAAGGAATATTTATGAGATGGTTTGTTGGAGTAACTTGTGACAAAACCTAGTAGGGAACAAGCCATTCTGGATTTGGTAGTGTGTCATGAGGGAGACTTGACTAGGGAGCTTCAGCTGAAGGAACCCCTGAGGGCAGTGACCATAATATGATAGAATTCATCCTGCAGTTTGAGAGGGATAAGCTGGAATCAGATATAATGGTTTTATAAGTGACTAAAGGTACAGTAACCACTGGCCAGAGTGAATGGAAAGGGGAGTGTAGCAGGGAGGATGGAGGAGCAGAAATAGCAAGGATTTCCAGGAGTGGGTCTGGGTGGGTTACTCTTCGGAGGGTCAGTGTGGATTTGTTGGGTCGAGGGGCCTGTTTCCACACTGTAGGGAATCTAATTTAATCTAATTTGGGAGGCACAGCAAAAATTCGTCCCAAGGAAGAAAGGTATTAAGGGGAGGGTGATGCAACCATGGCTGACAAGAGAAGTCAGGGACAGCTTAAGATTAAAAGAAAAACATACAATGTGGTGAAGATTAGTGGGAAGTCAAAGTCAAAGAGTTATACAGCACTGAAACAGACCTTTTGTTCCAACTCATTCATTCAGTCCAGGTATCCTAAACTAAACTAGACCCATTCGTCATGGTTCCAAGTCCTTTCTTTGTTCTGGTTACGATTGTGATGCTATTCACAAACCTGAGATTCCATACGGTCTGACCTTCTTTAATGCAATCAAATCTGTCTGGTTGTCCTTCCTGCAGCATCCTTTTTATTTTCTCTCCAATAGCGTTAAACAGCATGGATGATGGAAAAGACCCATGCTCGATTCAAATGGAATTGGTTGGTATAGCCAACTCCTGACAACTTTGACAACTCCTGAAGCATTTCTGTATATAAAATGTATGAGTGTACCAAAGTTTGTGTGTGTTCCACCATGCATCATGCTGGACAGTGTGGAAAGCATTGGAATAGATTAGATTAGGTTAGATTCCCTACAGTGTGGAAACAGGTCCTTCGGCCCAACAAGTCCACCCGACCCTCCCAAGAGTAACCCACAGACTATGAACATGAGCCAAAGCTAGCCTTCCTGCTTATTTTCACACTTCTCCATGAGATTTCTGAGCAGAAGCAAAGAGTTCAGGTGCAATCCTTCCATTAATGAAGCCAAACTGCTCCATTGCCACTTCGCTGTGCAGGATGGTTGCTTAAAAGTTACCTATTTGATAACTTGAGTAGTGCTTTTGATGAATGACTGATGAGAGTGTTTGTGAGATAGTCATAGAATCATACAGCACAGAAACAGATCCTTTGGTCAAACTCGTCCATGCTGACCAAGTTTTCCAAACTAAACTTGTCCCATTTGCCTGCATTTTGGCCCATATCCCTCTAAACTGTTCCTATTTATGTACCCATCCAAATGCCTTTTAAATGTTGCAACTGGACTTGGGTCTACCACTACCTCTGGCAGTTCATTCTAAATACAAACCAATCTCTCCCTCAGTGTGGAATGGTTGCCCCTCAGGCCCCTTTTAAATTTGTGTCCTCTCATCTTAAAAATACGATCTCTAGTTTTGAGATCCACTACCCGAGAACAAAGACCTTTGCTATTCACCTTATCTATGGCCTAAATAATTTTATGAACCTCAATAACATTAAGATTGATAAGTCTCCAGGGCCAGACCAGACTTATTCTAGGCTGCTCCGGGAAGTGAGAAAGGAGGTTGCTCAGCAGCTGGCGAGGATATTTGCCTCCTCATTCTCCACAGGAGTCGTACCGGAGGATTGGAAGGAGGCGAATGTTGTTCCTCTTTTCAAGAAGGGTAACAGGGAAATCCCTGGCAATTATAGACCAGTCAGTCTTACGTCTGTGGTCAGCAAAGTTTTGGAAAGAATTCCGAGGGATAGGATTTATGACTATTTGGCAAAGCATAGTGTAATTAAAGGCAGTCAGCAGGCTCAGAGGGGCAGATCATGCCGCACAAATCTTACTGAGTTCTTCGAGGAGGTGTCAAGACAGGTCGACGACGGTCAAGCAGTAGATGCGGTGTATATGGACTTCAGGAAGGCATTTGATAGGGTCCCCCATGGTAGATAAAGTCAGGAAGTATGGGATACAGGGAGATTTGGCTATCTGGATTCAGAATTGGCCGGCTGACAGAAGGCAGAGAGTGGCTGTAGATGGAAGGTATTCTGCCTGGAGGTCAGTGTTGAGTGGGGTCCCGCAGGGCTCTGTACTTGGGCCTCTGCTCTTTGTAGTTTTTATAAATGACATGGGTGAGGAGATTGAGGGGTGGGTTAGTAAATTTGGAGATGACACAAAGGTTGGAGGTGTCGTCGCTAGTATCGACGGCTACTGCAGGCTGCAGTGCGACATAGACAGGATGCAGAGCTGGGCTGAGAAATGGCAGATGGAGTTCAACCTGGATAAATGCGAAGTGGTGCATTTTGGAAGGTCGAACTCAAATGCTGAATATAGAATTAAAGACAGGATTCTTGGCAGTGTGGACGAACGGAGGGATCTGGATGTGTAAGTACATAGATCCCTCAAAGTTGCGACCCAAGTGGATAGGGTTGTTAAGAAATCATATGGTGTTTTGGCTTTCATTAACAGGGGGATTGAGTTTAAGAGCTGCGAGGTTTTGCTGCAGCTCTACAAGTCCCTGGTGAGACCACACTTGGAATATTGTGTACTGTTCTGGTCACCCTACTATAGGAAAGATACAGAGGCTTTGGAGAGGGTGCAAAGAAGGTTTAACAGGATGCTGCGTGGACTGGAGAACTTGCCTTATGAAGAAAAGCTGAATAAGCTCAGACTTTTCTCTCTAGAGAGAAGGAGGGAGAGAGGAGACCTGATCGAGATGTACAAAATAATGAGAGGAATAGCCAGAGACTTTTCCCCAGGGCAGGATGGACTGGTACGAGAAGTCATGGTTTGAAGATATTAGGAGGAAGGTATAAAAGAGACGTTAGAAGTAGGTTCTTTACGCAGAGAGTTGTGAATGCATGGAATACGTTGCCAGCTGTGGTGGTGGAAGCAGAGTCATTAGGAACATTTAAGTGACTGCTGGACATGCACATGGAAAGCAGTGAGTTGAGGGGTGCGTAGGTTAAGTTACTATATTTTACATTAGGATTAAATCTCGACACAACACCGTGGGCCAAAGGGCCTATTCTGTGCTGTACTTTTCCATGTTTTATGTTCTAATAAGGTCACTCCTCAGCCTCCTACGCTCCAGGGAAAAAGTGCCAGCCTCCCCTTATAAATCAATCCTCCAGTCCCATCCTTTTAATTTTTTTCTGTACCCTCTCCAATTTAGTAATCTCCTTCTTATAGCAGGGCGACCAAAACTGTACACAGTTCTCCAAAGGTGACCTCATCAATGTCCTGTACAACCACAAAATGACATCCCAACTCTTGTACTCAGTGGTCTGAGAAATGAAAGCAAGAGTGCCAGACACCTCCTTTACCACCCTATCTACCTGTGACAGAAAGGACAATTAATCATTCAACTACAGCTGTAATTAGAAGATATTTGAAACTTCTGTTAAAAGATAGCTATTAAACAGCTGATGCGTGATCATTTTTAAAAGGGACTTACTCAGGTGCCACACAGCTTTTACAAAAGATTGGACTCAGTGGGGTTGGAGTAATACATATCATTGTTTGATGACTGAGTAATGAAAAGAAAATATAGAGGAGTAAATTGGTCATTTTTGCGTGCATTGGCTGTAACTAATGGAGTGTTGCAAGGCACAGTGCTCGAGTCTTAGCTGTTTACATTCTATACCAATGATTAAGGTGAGGAGAGCAAGAGTGATAGATTTACTTTTGCTGATGATATTCGGTTAGCTGGGTAAGTGAGTTGTAAACAGAAAATAAAGAGGTTGCAAAGAGAAGTGAGAGATTGCAAAGAGATTTGAGGAGAAAGTGAGGTCTGCAGATGCTGGAGATCAGAGCTGAAAATGTGTTGCTGGAAGAGCGCAGCAGGTCAGGCAGCATCCAGGGAACAGGAGAATCGACGTTTCGGGCATGAGCCCTGAAGAAGGGCTTATGCCCGAAACGTCGATTCTCCTGTTCCCTGGATG
Source organism: Chiloscyllium plagiosum (assembly GCF_037043375.1). NCBI lineage: Eukaryota > Metazoa > Chordata > Chondrichthyes > Orectolobiformes > Hemiscylliidae > Chiloscyllium > Chiloscyllium plagiosum. The sequence goes on along the minus strand of NW_028270175.1, from coordinate 34,279,306 downwards.
CTGCCTGACCTGCTGCGCTCTTCCAGCAACACATTTTCAGCTCTGCAAAGAGATATAGACTAGCTTAATGAGCGGGCAGTAAGATTCTGGATGGAGTAAAGTTTTGAGAAATGTGAACCTGTTCCTTTATTTAGGAGAATGGAAAAAATAGTTTAAGAAAAAAAGTTGCAAGGCCAGAAAATGGTGGTACTTAGAAGGAATTGAGTGTCCATGCACATGAATCTCAGAAAATAACATGCAAATGGCATCTTGACATTTATTGCATGGAGGTTGCAGCATAAAAACCAGGAAAGTTTAGCTGCAATTACATTAGTTTGTGGTCAGACCACATTTGGAATACTGTGTACAGTTGTGGTCTCGTTGCCTAAGGGAGGACAAACTTGACTGACAGGAGGTGCAAAATTTCACTGGCTTAGTTCCTGGGATGAGAAAGAAGATAGAGAAAAAAATGAATTATAGATTGATAGCCTGACGGTAAGATTTAACAGAAGAGGACTTGAGAGGATAAGTCAGAATCAGTACAGATTTGCAAATCATGCTTTGTCAATCCCACTGGAACTTTGAGGGTGTAACTTCGAGAGTTGATAAGGGGCAGCCAATGCATATGATTTATTTGGACTTTCAGAAGATCTTAAATATGATCTTACATTAGAGACTGGCGTGGAAAGTTACAGCACAAGTTTGGAGTAATGTGGATAGAGAACTGGTTGACAGAGAGGAAACAGTAGGGATAAACAGATTACTACTCTCCTCCGAATGAGTGGCAGCTCATGAGTAACTAATGGAATACCACAGGGATTGGTACTTGGACCCCAGCTGTTCCCAATAAAGATTAATGATTTAGATGAGGGAAATAAATATAATATCTCCAAATTGGTACCTGACACAAAGCTGGATGAGATGGTGAAATGTTAGGAGGATGCACAGATGCTTCAGTATGATTGGACATGTTGAGTAAGTGGGCAAATTCATGGTAGATGAAAAATAATGTGAATGATGCACGGATGGCACCTGGATGGTGAGTCTCAAAGCATGTTTGTTAGGGCCTGTGGCCAACTCCTACTCCTCTTTCTTACTTTACTCTTGCAGCAAAGTTAAAAATTGAATACAATAACCAATTTCAAAGTAGCTAACTCATCTCAGGATTGGGACAGTCAGCTCTGTTCTTTCATTATGCAAGGCTATCCAAGTCTTTCCAAGTTTAACTTAATGGGATTTGTTCCAATCATTAGAAGGTAAAGTGTCATCATAAAAATTGGCCACCTTCCTATCCAAGAATGGAGAACTGAAATATAAAAATGTGCTTCTGTTAAAACTACTCAAAATATTAACACATTAAATTATGGAGTGATAGCTTTATTCTGACAGTTTTGACCACTACTGTACAGCCACTCAGGAAAAGGAATATGATCGTTCAAAGGGTTCTGAGTTATACAGTTTATCCTCTGAGACTTGTTCTACAATTGGATCATTTAAAATAAGTGAAAGCTAATTGCGACCATCAAAATACTGTTCGTCAACAGGAGATCAATCTGGCTTCATAAATGACACAATATCCCTCTGTGTTAAACTGCATTCAATAATAATAATTTTGTTAAATGAAACTACCTCAAATAGAACTTGGTTTTGCTTTAATTAAATTTTAGTACTGAGTGAGCATAGAAATAAACAACTAATGAGTTATTTCCCTCGTAAATTGTTCTCAAGCAACATACTGTTAAATTAATACTTAGTAACCCACTATACTGAATTGCAATTCTTTGTATACTGTAAGCTTCCAGGCTATATAAAGCATCAAATGTGATATTAAAGTTTAAATGAATTGGTAATTGGTAGAGTATAGTGTGTGCAAGCAGTAGTGCACGTTAGAAACTAATGGACTAAACTATTAAAATAATTTTAATTTAACCAAAATAGCAGTATTCGTGCAATAATTATGAAGAACAAGCTACGATTAAAACTTGATTTACAGAGAAATAACAGCCATGAAATGAAATAATACTGTTCATTAATGTGGTTACTGGGGCAGTAGTATACATACTATCAGTCTTTTTGCATAAATAATTGATCAAACTGAACATGAGGTCACACCAAGTTGCTTAAATTTTTAAACTACTTCTGTTCTTCAGTCATTAATTCTTCCTATGATGCATTAGCTCCCTGGAATGTAAGCTCAGAAAATACATCTGATATTCAACTACAGATCTCCTTATGGCCAACCCAGATTATTTATTCACCATTCTACCCACAAGACAGATTCCAGCAGAAGTCAATAAACAACAATTCAGAATGATAGTGTGATATTTCCACTCATCAGGTGCTCCTGCCATTATGCAACAGACTAGCGAGTGAAACAGAGACATGTTTGGTTTATACAAGTCAGGGTCAATGTACACATCTTCAAGGCAGTAAGAGTGGAGAAAGCAGGAGGAATTCATTTCATAAGTTACAGGTGATCTGCCCATCTTTGCTCAATTCTCTGTGCCTTGCTTTCCTCATCAGTTGCTTTGAAAATCTCCCTTTTTCCAAATTCAATGATCAACATGACTAGGAAAAATAGATTACCTGCAGTGGTATCTCATTGCCTGGTGCATGTGTGCTTAAAGGAAACAAGTGACTGAAGATCTTCCTCAAAAATCCTCTGCCTGTAAGCAGCTATTATCCCTCAAGGTTCTAGCTCACCAGCCATCATAACTACTTACATTTATACTGTGCTTTTAACAGAATAGAACTTGCCAAAGCACTTCACGGGTGCACTATAAGATCAAATATGATGCAAAACAACATAAGGAGATACCAAAGGATTAATATTAAAAATGGGTTTTATGGAGTGTCTTCAAGGAGAAAAACAAGGAAGCTAGGGAGAAAGATAGGGAAGAGTCGAGAAAGGTGGCAAGGGAGAGCTAAGCATCATCAGCATACGTGTGAAAACTACAATTGTGTCTTCAGATAATGTCATCAAAATGCATATTTGAAATGGGAAAAGTTGCAGGATAGACCCTTGAAGGACACTGTACGTAATGGTACAGCAGCTGGAAAAGAAGCCATTGCAAGTGAATCTCTGGCAATGATTAGATAATTAAGTATGTAACTAGGTGAGTATAGTTCCAGCCAGCTGGAGAACAATGATGACATTGGAAGATGATAGTGTGAATTGACCCTGTTATTCTATTATAATATCCCAGTATGTTACTTGAGGCATACGTAACAGTGATAGGAAAAGGAATAAATAGTGTAGATATTTTGAACAAAATCTGTAAAGCAGCCTGTGTTTCACAGAAATTTAGCTTGGAACCTGTCCATTAGAAACATGGGCCAGAGTCCAAGTTGGTGCTTATAGCCAGGCTTCAGAGGATACTCTAACCAGATATAAAAAGATCCATTATTAAATAGCGGAAACTACATTTGTTTCCCCTCCTCCAAATAAGTTTCTGTGGGACCACATATTTAAGATGGAAACCTCTTGGGTGTTCTCCCTAATCATCTACAAACAGTTAAGACAAGTCATACACAAGTGTACAATTTCAAATTCAATCCCATATACAGATCAATTTAAAATAATATGTCAATATCATCCTTGTTGCAGGGAAAACCATCTTTTTCAGTCTTCCATGAAGCTACAGAATGTCAAATTCTGCTAATACATCACAGCAACAAAGTACGAATAACTTACATTCTGCTAAGAAGAATCAAAAGAGCAAAGTGACTAAACATCTCGGTGCTAATCAGATTTATTTGCAGGCCACCTACACGGGTCTGCCTAAAACGCTCATGTACAAATTCTCCTTTGTATCAAGGTACAAAGAGTACTTTCTGTGCAAATAATTGCTGGAATTCTTCTGTGCGTCAGGATCACGAAGCATAGTAGCTTAACATACTGTTCATCTGAAGACCTAGGTTTTAGTCTAGATCTATGTGATGGAATTAAACTTTCTTCTTCTGGAACTACACAGGTCGTACATAAAAAATCTTACACAGTTTTAGTTCAGTTTCAATGAGAGCAAGTCCTGAGTGTTAATTGTCCATAACTGATCACAACTTTCAGTACCATTCAAAAAAGGCAGGAAGGTGGGAAATACCATCATTCAAACATGTTCAACTTGCATGCAAATAATATGCACAACCTTGGCAGAGTAGTTCTCAAGCCTCTGTGCTAGAAATTTATGGTTTCAAGTCCAGAAACCTAGCACAAGAATCCTAATGACACCTCAGAATATTACCGAGAGCCACGTGAGACTTGCTGTCTTTACAGTAAGATGAATGATATTAAATCGAAGGTCTGGATTAGAGTGGTGCTGGAAAAGCACAGCAGGTTAGGCAGCATCCGAGGAGCAGGAAAATCAATGTTTCGAGCATCACTCTTATCTTGACTCTAATCTCCAACATCTGCAGTACCCACTTTCACTTAGTTAAATTGAAGGCCTGTCTGCTCTCATCAGTGGATGTAAAATACCCTGTGCCATCATGTGACAAAGGAGCAGGGGACTGGCCAATATTTATTTTTCAATCAATAACCTAACACAGATTATCTAGTCATTACTACATTATATTTGAGGAAGCTTGTTGTGTGCAAGTTAGCTGCCATATTTTCTGCTTTATAATCATGTCTACACGTCAAAAATATTTAATTGACTATAAAGTGCTTTGAGATACCCAGTGGTCATGAAAGTGCTATCCTAGAAATATATTAGAAGTCAGCTTTCTTTCAGAGTCAGTTGTTCTGTTTCTGACCATGCTATTTGATATAGGGATACTGCCAATATTGGGTAAAAAAGGCAAAGTACATGGATTTTCCAGCATAGGCATTCCCCTCAAAAATGCAACCATGATTATATACATAAAACTTTGCTTATTTGCTATTTAGAAAAATGTTTTGTTTTAAATAGTTTGACAATGCTTTTGAGAGAAAAGATGGGTTTATTTTAATTTCTAAAAAAAGGTGCAAGAGGCCCCATGATGAAAGACACCTAGCAAGTCTGCAGTTGTTACGCTTTCTAACAAACTGAGTTAGGTTAGTTAAAGAAAGTCTTCCAAGCTGGAAAGGCCAGTTTTGAATCTTCTGATAAACAGCAGAAATCCTACTACAGATTCAGCTGCAAAACTCTCTCTTGGCTGGAATAATGTAAGAATCTGGTAAAGACTCTCATCTAAACTGAAGTGTGATTTGAAGATTTAATTGATTCAACACTGTTCAGCATTGCTATCTCAGCAATAGGTGGTTGACTGGACATTTTTAATCCTTCGAATTTGGACTCTAGGCCCCACCAGAGTGGTTTTCCAGGTGTCCTTTTTTAAAAGAAATGCTCATGTCATCCCTGCAGTGTTGTGTTGTTCTGTCGTGTCTTGTACGAGTGTGTGTTTGGGTTAAAAGGGATATCATATAATTTTAAGTGGTAGCTTAGTTGTTAGCCAGTTTTCCTACTTGTTTGAAGGTTTTTTTAAAATTAAAAGCTGTTTTTGCATTATTGAAGAAACCCAGTAAAAGTTGCTTGGTTTTAAATAATACTGATAAATATAAACAAATTAATTAGTTCAGTGTTAAGATAAAACATTTACATTTTTGGTATGGCTCATGGAGTAGTACGAATTGATATGCAGCACACCTCGCTCTCAGAGTTATAAAACCCTTACAAACATTAAGTTAAAACTCTTTAAAAAAAAACATTTTAGAGCTTACTCAAGATTTCTCTCCCCTTCGAACATGCTGGAGATACGGGGGTCTCCAATTTACAAATGTCTGACTTGTAAGTGTCCGTACACACAAATGTGATCCCACACAGGGAAGTAATTTTAAATATCTGACATACAAACATTTCCTGTACTTATGGAAAGCTACTTTATATTTTTTTGCATTGTGTTTTGAACTGTATACATGATTTGTGACCCAAGGACTGCCTATATTTTTAATCAACCTGCTCAGACATGTTAATGGCACACCTATGGAGTAGGTGGGATTTGAATCCAGTGTTCTAACCTAGAGGCAAGGATTAACATTGTGCCACAAGGCCGCAAAACCCTGTGGAAGTTTATTTTGATATGGGTATACGTGGCTGATCTTAAATCAAAATCATCCCCATGCTATCCCTCTACAAATCCTACAATTTTCAATAAATGCATAAAATACCCTTATTGAAACTCCCTACTCCATTTTAACTTGACTTATTTCTCCATTAATCCCATGAGAGAGGGAACAATCTAATTCTAGGTCTATGGCATCATCATAATTAAGGCCATTAGATCCTTTGATCAGATAGACTGATATTGTGCTAAATATTTGTTCAACTTCTCTAGCCCATGTCCCTCCAGCAAAGACTAAAATTGAACTACTTTGTGAGTCAGCATTCACTGAAGTCTGTGTTAAGAAAATTGCTAGCTTTCACTATTATACCCAAGTCCTTAATCCCTGTCGCAGATCATGGCAAGTCAGACTCTTATAGTTGCACACAGCTTTTCTGTTTGCATCCACAAACATAAATGAATTCCTTCAGTTTAGCTCCACAGCTACAGAAAAATACATGGAAAAAAGTTATAAACTGCATCATTACAGAAAATATCAACTGCACTGCAATGTACTTTACTATTTGAAGTTATATAAAGTTTCATCACATCAATGTTCACGTTAAATATGGAACATAATTGACAAACAATGCACAAGATTAAATGATAATCATATGCAAAGTGTTTGGTACTTTATATCAATACATTTATCCAATAAAATTATTACACATTAACAGCAGTTTCATAAAATCTGTCTTTGTTTGATCAAACATCCTTTGTATTTATCAATGAGTCAAAAAAGTGGAGCACAAATGTTTGAAACAACTTGGCAGCTATTGACACAGCACAGAAATACAAGAGATTAAAAGATGCAAGAGACAGAAACCGTGATTATTGTAGTCACTTTAACTACTTTAAAGTTGGTCTATAGAAACTGTAATTGGTAGGGAACAAATAGTTTCTTTCAAACTATGAAGAAACCAAATGAAGTGCCATAGCCAAAATTCATTACATCACCAAGTTCAAGAAAGGAAATGGTTAAGAGAAAATAATGATTAGGTGACGCCAATGCTACTTTTAGAAGATGATATATTGTTGGAGGAAGGGACTGTAGGGAGGCAAGGATACTGCTATTTTGAGGAACTGGGAAGGAATGAGTTGGAACAGTTGAAAGTGCATCATGATTTCAAGTCAGCAACTACACAAGTGAATCAAGGACATATAAAGCAGTGTTCTTCCAACTTGGAAATAGAACTCAAAGAAATTATAACAAAGCTGTATTAGAAAAATGGATAGGTTAGCAATCATATTTGAAATTGTAAATATTTTTAAAGTGTCCAGTCAACTGTTAGATTGTTGGTTATGCCAAATATAAAAATAAAGGAAAGATAGTTTAAGTACATTGACATTTCAAAAATCAAAAATATGCAAGATAGTAAATGTTTTAGCAAAGATACACATCAGGACAGAAAAACGTGCTTCTTTCAAAAAAAAATCAGCATTAGAGAAAGATTGATATAAACAAAGTGGATCACTTTGCATTCAAACTACACAACTATATTTATAGTTTATATAAAGTTCTGCCTTCAAAACTAATACTGTGCAGGATTCTGCTACACTGAATAAATTCAATGCTAATCAAGATAATCTAACTCAGAATTCTGGATGTAATTGACCTCACAACCTTTGTCCTGCTGAAAAAAACAGAAACATCTTATGGTGGGCACAACCATGACTTGTGCTTTAAGAGTTAATGACTATCTTCTGGATCACAGCCAGTCCAAATAAGACCTTTCTGAACTCAAGTCATTGAAGTCCTAAAAGGGTCAGCCCATAAGATTTCAAATCAAGGACAGCTGCAATTTCATGGAATTTTGATCAATGACACTATTATGCAACTTTTAAAAAGAGTCTAATGCAAAAAATATGAGCTCTGTAAGCGCCTGCATAAACAGACAAGACACTAGGTTATACAAAAGAGCTAGTCTATCACAACGCTGTGAAATCAACCGCGTATTCATTTAGATTATCTGACATGTCACCACGTATTTGGCCCCTTGTGTATTTGTATCTCAACAGCTTTACAAACCAGCACATGTGTATCAGATATATTACAAAATGCAGCCTTCTGAAAATGTGTGAGCAAGTATCACGTAAGCTCTCACTTGCATAACAGCTTAGATTGGTGAACAAGCCTGGTATTGCCATGAAAGCTTGGTCATGAGGCATTACCACATTAGAAGGAAAGTTGACAGAGATTCATGTTAAGTTTCCTAAATAATGACATAGTGTTAAAATGCTACACAAAATACCCATTACCAGGTTGTCTATAACAAGCATTTAGAAAAATACTTGAAACGACAGAGCTTACACAACCTTATCAACCAAATACTGGGAAGTGGGATTAGAGTAAATCATCATTGACGTTCGCTCGCAGATGAGGATGACTCTCTTCCACTCACAGGGTGAATCTGTAGGTGGTTGTACAGATTGACGCAACTTCCATAGGTTCTGCTACGTTTGGTGTTTTTGTCTGGCTTCTGCTTTCTTCACGACTGAACAGAGCTCTTCAAGATCCACTGTGCTCACCCACAGGGAAGGGGGCTAGAAAAGATACCCTCACAATAATCTGCTCAGTCACCAACCTGGCCAGAAAATATCATCCAGCAGGCCCATCTATTCATGGTCAGAAAACCAAAGTCAAACTCAATCTCAAAACCTGGAATGTACAAGCTCTCATGGACAAGTAAAACAATCATCCAGAACAAAGAATAGTCCTCATTACTTCAACACTGGTATTGCTGCCCTGCAGAAGACTTGAAGATCAGGTGAAAGGTAGCTGATGGAAGAAGGTGTTGGTAACAAGGCAACAAGGAAAGTGGTGGTTGCACTTTCTTCTGGAGAGGAAAGCCTGAGGAGCAACCCAGGATGCATGGATTGGGTTCACCACCAAGAACAAACTTATCAACAATTGCCTCATGACTCTCCATCTACAACATGCCACGAACTAGCAGGCAACGGCTGCTAGTGCTTATGTTGCAACCCTTGATGCCACACTGCATGTCACACTCACCAACATCCTCAAAGAAAATAAGATTACTCTCCTTACAGGCTTCAACACCAGGGTTGGAAAAGACTCTGGAAAGGAACCATCAGAAAGGAAGAAGTAGGAATTACAATGTGCCAATGGGATACTCCTGCTCACCAAATGTGTGGAACACTAGCTGTCATCAACAACGCCCTGTTCCACCAAAAAGACAAGTGTATGACTTTTTAAGAGACATTCACAATCAAAGCACTGGCTCATAATCAACTATGTTATCATTTGATCCCGAGACCATAAGGATGACTGCTGGACAGACCACGGCTCATCCACTCCTCAATATTCATCAAATGCCACCAGAAACAGCTGAAGACAAAGAAATTGTTCAGAAAAAAAGCTCAACCTTCAGCAATTTCAAGAGCTAAGTTGACTAGCACACTTCCAACAAAATCTTCTGCAAAATCTCCAAACAGTTCATTTTAATGGAGTGGAGGAAATCTGGAATTAGCTGATGACAGCCATTATTTCATGCTGTGAAGAAACCATTGGCTACAAGACAAGGAAATACCATGACTGATTCAACAACAATGACTATATCGTCTAAGACCTCATTGACAAGAACAGTCACCATGCCTGGCAGAACAACATCATCAGCAAGACAAAGAAGAAAACTGATTAAACAGCAAAGGTGGAATTACAAAGAACAACTTGAGAAATCTAGAATCAAAGGGTGCATTGAGAAAGCAAAGGAACTGCAACTCCTGGCCAACAAGCATGACAAATGAGATTTCTTTAGTGCCATCAAAGCAATATATGGATCGAACACTCTTAGCCTCAAACCAGTGCAGAGTAAGGATGGCACCGTTTTGAGAGACAGAGAAAACATCAGCCTCTAGAGAAGAGAACACCTCAAAGACCTCCCAAACCACAGTACAACTGTCAATGAGGACAAATTTGAATATATTTCCAACTACCCAAAGACAATCTTGGACTCCCATTTAGTGTGGCAGAAGTTGCAGCCTCCATTAGGTGAAAAATAGAGGAGCTGCAGGAGTAAATGGGATTCCAGCAGATATCTTCAAACTTGCAAGAGCAGAACTTATCTATCACCACCATTGACCGTTCCTGAAAATCTGGGACAAAAAAAGAATTCTCTGCTAATTTCAAGGAGGCTGCCATTGCCACTGTATTCAAAAAAGGAGACAAAGTAGACTGTGAGAACTACAGAGGAATTTTCCTACTCTCCAGTGCCAGGTATATCATCCCCCAAATCCTCAATAGGTGCCTTCTTTTAGTCTAAAAGAAATGCTACCCGAAAGCCAGGGTAGATTTCAAACAGTGGAACTAGGGACATGATTTTCACTGCGTGGCAAATTCAAGAGAAATGCCAGGAACAACACAAACCATTCTACATGGACTTAAATTGATTTGACCAAGGCTGTTGACTCAATCAGGAAGTGCTACTGAAGATCCTATCAAAGGCCAGCTGTCCAATGACATTCATCAACATTCTCTGCGTCCTCTACGACAAGATGTCAGCCACGGTCCATACCAATAATATTATGACATCATCCTTCAAGTCAAGACAGGGGTTAAGCAGGGACGTGTCAGCGTCCCCTCACTTTTTTCCATCTTGTCAAGAACAAGCTTCCCAGTGGTGTGGACACTATTCTCTCTCTCCCGTGGACACTTTTCAACCTCAAATGGTTGAAATTCAAGAACAAAACAACATTGACCTCGCATGTGGAACTTCAGTGCACAAATAACAATGTCATTGTTGCTCTCTCAGAAAAAATCTTAAAGCATCACTTAACACCTTTGTGTAAACATTCGAAGAATTGGTCTCAGCCTCAATGTCAAGACTCAAAACCTCCACCAAATCATTCCAGGTCAAGTTCCAATCCATTTCTCTGTTAAGGTCAACAGAGAAAAAACTCCTCCTAAATGTGGAACACTTCCCTCATCTGGGAAGCCCTCTCTCTTCTGAGGCTTGCTTCAATGCAAAGATTTAACATTGGATCCAATCTCTGAGCACCACCTTTGATACCTAAGGATGAGTGTCTTCAACATCCATGGTGGTACCAAGATCTTTGTGTATACGGAAATTGTCCTTCTGACTCTGCTGTATGACTCCAGAACTTGAAGTACATATAGATGCCACCTCAAGACTCTTGAGAACTACCGTCTGGATGAACAGGTACACTAACATCAGCAGCTAACAGCACCAACATAGAGGCCATGACCGGTTAAAACTAATTCCACTGGGCTGGTCATATACTTAGGATGCCAGAGTTCTGACGACTAAAGCCAATGTTCTTCATCCAATTCAAGAAAGGCACTTGGACAAGAGGACGACGGAAGTATACAAACACTCTCTGAAGGCTTTTATTAAGAAATGAAACAGAGCTGTCAACGCACAGGAAATCCTCATTCAGAAGTGATTGACTTGAAGACAACTCCTGTATGAAGGGACGCAATTCTTTGAAACATATGGTGGCAACAAGTAGCACTGGTCAGGAACCAGAGAAAGAAATGCCAACAATCTCAAGGTCAAGGAGCAATTTCACCATCTGGAAACATCAACCAAATGTGTGGTCAGTGATACAGCTCTAGGATCAGGCTCATCAGCCACACAAGGACCCAGAGAGTCCATGACCAGTGACATGGATTCAAATCCCACCATCGCAGATAGTGACATCTGAGTTCAATAAAATCTGGAATAGGTGGCGGTTTAATGGGAACCACTGTCAAAACCCATCTGGTTTGCTCATGCTCTTTAGAGGAAATCTGCCATCCTTACCTAGTCTGACCTACTTGAAATAAAATACCTTTGCTCACGTACTCAAACACTCTTGCAATGGAGTTCTACTCAGGGCCTACTTGTGAATCAATTCTCAATCCATGACAGTATATTACCACACTCACATACATTGATTTACACATGAACAATATCCTTCTAAATGACTCCCAACACTAATCTCTTAATTTAGACTTTATCAAAGATTTCTGAAAAATTCAAATACACCTTATCCAATAGCTCTCCCTCATCTATTCTAGGGGTTACATCCCCAAACTGTCGTAGGTTTGAATTCAAAACTTCTCTTTCAAATGATTCTATACAGTTCTGTTGAGATCTCCTTCTGTGCCAGAATAAGTTAGTGATTCTGTGACCACGGAGCATCATGAGGGAAGCAAAGAAGGTTTTAAGAGATTCAAGATATAAAGTTAGTGAATTCAGCAGAGGAAATTCAATTGAATAATTCTTTTTAAATTATAAAAAAGATTTGTTTAAATAAACTAAAACGGGCCAGGAAATGAATTCTAAAACAGTAGACCATGGAATTTTGAGAGTTTATTTAGTAAGATTTCAAATAAAATTAACGGATTACAAAAGGGATCATTTGGAAGGATATTGTTACTTACAGACTAATATCTACTCAAAAGTTCAAGGTCGTATTTGAATAATTTTCTTGGTCCATCAGAATAACTTATTAATATGGTGCTTAAAGGTTGATGCAGGCGATGTTGTCCAATTGAACTTCAGTAAGCTATTTGACAACAACTGGTATAATAGACTGATTCACAAAGCATGTGCCCAATGAAGAGATGGCAAAGTATTAACCTGTTTTGATTACTGAAGATACAGAGAGAAGTGATTTCTGTCAAGGATAAAAATTGCTCTCAGCAAATCTCATAGCATCAGTATTTGGAGTTCTGTTATTGACCATTTTTATTACTGGGGGTAAAGAGCAAAATATTGTCCAAGTTGTTACAAGTTTTTCAATGACACCAATTTACGTACATTGGTCAGTGATTCTAATTATAAGATTCCAAATGCATTCAAAGTTTGGGAGAAGATTTGTAGCTCGGGTGCTCATTGTTGTGGTTCTGTTCGCCAAGCTGGGAATTTGTGTTGCAGACGTTTTGTCCCCTGTCTAGGTGACATCGTCAGTATTTGGGAGCCTCCTGTGAAGCACTTTTTTGATGTTCACAGTGCTTCACAGGAGGCTCCCAAACACTGAGGATGCCACCTAGACAGGGGATGAAACGTCTGCAACACAAATTCCCAGCTTGGCGAACAGAACCACAACAATTCCAAATGCATCTGAATGGACTAGGGGATGGGCAGAGAAACAGCAGATAGAATTTTACATGAATAGGCATTAAAATTATAGAATTATATATTATTTCTAGGTATCAGATATCATACAAGAATCTAAATTCTTACTTTAATTATAGAGTTATAGAGACGTACAGCATGGAAACAGACCCTTCAGTACAATTGCAACATTTAAGAGGCATCTGGATGGGTATATGAATAGGAAGGGTTTGGAGGGATATGGACCGGGTGCTGGCAGGTGGGACTAGATTGGGTTGGGATATCTGGTCGGGATGGGCTGGTTGGACCTTATTGAGTTCTTTGAGAAAGTGACCAAACAGGTGGATGAGGGTAAAGTATTGATGTGGTGTATATGGATTTCAGTAAGGTGTTTGATAAAATTCCCCATGTTAGGCTATTGGACAAAATACGGAGGCATAGGGTTGAGGGTAATTTAGTGGTTTGCATCAGAAATTGGCTAGCTGAAAGAAGATCAGATATTGGCTAGTTGTAAGGTGACAGATGATGGTGGTTAATTGGAAATGTTCATCCTGGAGTTCAGTTACTAGTGGTATACTGTAAGGATCAGTTTGGGGGCCACTGCTGTTTGTCATATATATAAATGACTTAGATGAGGGCATAAAAGGATGGATTAGTAAATTTGTGGATGACACAAAGATTGGAGGTGCCGTCGATAGTATCGACGGCTACTGCAGGCTGCAGCGCGCCATAGGCAGGATGCAGAGCTGGGCTGAGAAATGGCAAATGGAGTTCAAACTAGATAAATGCGAAGTGATGCATTTTTGAAGGTCGAACTCTAATGCTAAATATAGGATCAAAGACAGGATTCTTGGCAGTGGGGAGGAACAGAGGGATCTTGGTGTGCAAGTACATAGATTCCTCAAATTTGCCACCAAGTGGATAGGGTTGTTAAGAAAGCATATGGTGTTTTGGCTTTCATTGACAGGGGGATCGAGTTTAAGAGCCGTGACGTTTTGATACAGCTCTACACTTGGAATATTGTGTCCTGTTCTGGTCGCCCTACTATAGGGGAGATAAGGAGGCTTTGGAGAGGGTGCAAAGAAGGTTTACCAGAATGCTGCCTAGACTGGAGGGCTTGCCTTATGAAGAGAGGTTGAATAAGCTTGGACGTTTCTCTCTGAAGAGGAGGAGGAAGAGAGGTGACCTGATCGAGGTGTGCAAGATAATGATAGGAATGGATAGAGTCAATAGCCAGAAACGTTTCCCCAGGGCAGGATTTACTGATATGAGGGGACATAGTTTTAAAATATAAGGGGGAAGGTATAGAGGGGACGTCAGAAGAAGGTTCTTTACGCAGAGAGTTGTGAATGCATGGAATGCGTTACCAGCTGTGGTGATGGAAGCAGAGTCATTAGGGAAATTTAAGCAACAGCTGGACATACACATGGATAGCAGTGAGTTGAGGGGTGTGTAGGTTAAGTTATTTTATTTTACATTAGGATTAACCCTCGGCACAACATCGTGGGCCAAAGGACCTGTTCTGAGCTGTACTTTTCTATGTTCTAAGAACTATCTCAAGAGCCATATTATCTGGCCAAACTAAAGTTGGAAAGTATCATATGTCAGGACATTTTTTTCCAGTTTTTCTACAAAGGATTTGGAAAAAAGAAAAGTGAACTTAAATTTAGTCTAGATGTTTAAAGATTATCCTTTATGCTGCTGCCTCAGGGACTGGAAATAATAAACAATGGTTTGCCCCTGAAACTAATAAGCACCTCATTCTGATTACTCTGAAAGTCTTTGATAGTTCATTATCAAACACTGACTCAACAATAAAGTAGAACATCAGATATTGCATCGTATTCTAACTTTCATGATACATGAGGTAAAGATGGCAAGGAAAGATAGGCATGACAAAAATCAAGTTACAGACTTGCTGTATTAAGTGAAGCAAGGCAGAACGACATTCATACCCAACAGGAGAAGTAGCATGGAAACAGACAGTGCTAGATGGTCTCACAACCAACAGATCAGATATAAACTCTACAATCCTACCAAATTTAGTCATGAATGATGGTGGACAATTAAATAATCAACAGGAGAAGGTTCCTTAAATATGGCCCTCCTTCAGGATGGGACCATTCGCCATAGCAGATTCGCCACCGCCGATTAGCCACTGCCCTTTCACCGCCAAGGACGCTTAGCCACCGCCCATTGGCCACTGAAGATGATTCGCCACCGCAAGTATTTGTAACTCATTTTTATACATAAACCAATAAAATGATATTTATTTTACCTTTTTTTTAAAATCAATATCTAGTATGTAGCTGTATAAATAAAGGGGACTGAGAAGTATGAAAGAACAGGCGGGAGGGAAAACAATCAGTACATATATATATTTCTGGTGGCAAATAGTCTCCAGAGGTCCAACGACCCCAGTGGAGAAACGCTGGTGGCGAACCGGCAGTGGCTAATCATCGGCGGCGAATCTGCCGTGGCGAATCGTCACCAACCCCTATCCTCAGGTGTTGAGAAAGCCCAGCTGTAAAGGCAGCTGTCCCCGGCAACATTCTGGCAATAATACTTAAAACTCATGATCCAGAACTAGCTGCACCCATACAGCTACAATGGCCACCTATCCGTCAATGTGAAAAATTGTCTAGGTATGTTCGGTCCATAAAATACAGGCCAAATCCAGCCTGGGCAATTACCACCTCACTCTCTCTTGATGATCAGCAAAATGATGAAAGGAATCATAACAGTATGAAGAAGCTGCACTTGCACAGGAATTACCTACTCTCTGCTGTTCAATTGGTTTTTTTTCATGGTCATGGCTTCTGACCTCATCACAGCCTTGGTACAAACACAGAAAAAAATAACTGAACTCCAGAGATGAGATGGGAGAGCCTGCCCTTGACGTCAAGGTAGCACTTGACTCTGTATAGCATTGAGGAACCTAGCAAAACTGGAATCAATGGAAATAGGGGGAAACATCTTCACTAGTTGCAGTCATATCTAGCACAAAGAAATATGGTTATGGTTACTGGGGTCAATCAGCTCAGTCTCAAAACATCAGTGCAAGAGTTCTTCACTGCAGGATCCTAGATTCAAGCATCCTCCGTTGTTTCAATGACCTTCCCTTTATCATGCTGTTAGACATAGGGATACTCACTGATGACTATACAATGTTTTACACCATTTACCACTGTCAGATACTGAAGCAGCCTAAGTTCATATTCAGCAAGATCTGGGTATCATTCGGAATTGGAATGATAGTGACAACTACGTTTTGCAGAACATTCAGAGAAGGTAAAGCAATCATCTTCAGCTTAGGCTTCTTTAGAATTTTGTCTGTTGCGTATTAATATGATTGACTACTTTACACATGATAGAATGAGAATTATCAGGGTCTAATCTCAAGCATATTAATAAAAGACTACTCTTGACATGTTCTTCTTTCTATCGATCTGTTACACATCTCTCCCAATTTTCTCATTTCACTTCAATTTTCTGGAAAGAAGAAAGGTCACTCTAGTAATTTAAAAATGAGATAAAACTAATGAAAAATGATGATTCTTTGATGGAAGAAGTTCAGATACAAGGTGGCAAAAGTTGAAAATTATCAAGTTAAGGCTTACAAGAGAAGTCAGGTGGAACTTATTTCAAGGTCAACTGTTTTATGAAACAAATTAACAAGAAAGGACACTTAGGTCGGCAGCATATTTACATACAAAAATAATCAACTCGGTGGAATGATTAAAAAAAAAGATGGCATTAATGAAAAGGTATTAATGAAAAAGGGATTACAGTTTTGGATGTATTAAGCTTCCCAGTCTCAAGAATTCTTAGGGTGAAACTCACCATTCACCAAGCGCTTCCAAACAGCGCATTCTTCCAAGGACGAGCTCCGGATCATCCTTGTTCATGTCCATCTTCTTGTCATACGCAACCAAGGCATCTTCCCATTCATGAAGCTTCTCATACCATGTTGCTTGGATCTCCTATAAAACATGCCCCAGAATTTACAGGGTAAGACAGACTGTAGCATGCAGTGCATAGTTTACAATTGATTATCCTTGAAAACATTTGTCTGTTAGTATTTTCACACGGTCAGTCATAACTTTGGCATTGACTTAGAAAGGGCAAATAATATAACCGGGTACAAAGAGTACAAGCCTCATTAGGGATAGATTTGATTGTCTCAAGGATTTTAATGATTGTAAAATCACAAACTTATTCCAAATATCAGATGTGTTCATATATTAAGGATGACAATTATATTGCTGCATATTGCTAATAGATCACTAAAGCCTAAAGACAACAAAGCAAATTTGAAATAATTAAGTCTCTAATCATGAAGTACACATGAAATGTATTAACATTTTCAACTCCAGGATTAAAAAAGTGAAACTAGGATGTTTGCAAAAATATTTTAAATGTTGAATTTTCACTTTTTTAAACCATATATATTACTGCATTCTGCTGCACACAGTTTCAACAGATTCAAAACTGAATTCATAAAAGGTAAAATATCACCAAATCTAACAACAATCATTAGTCTTCGACTGCCCACCATATTTCCATCATGTTCTGTTTACAGGCTATCTAAACAAGTCTCTCTGTTTCCAGCACATGCAGATAAAAAATAGTGTGTTAGGACCCACATTTCATAAACGTCAAATTATTAAAAAAAATTGAATAAAACAAAGTGCTATGTATGCTGGAGATCTGAAACAAAACCAGAAATTGACAGAAAAACTCAGCAGATTCTGGCAGCATCCGTGGGGAGAAAGCAGAGTTAATGTTTCGAGTACTGTGACTCTTTGGAGTTATCGGACTCAAAACATAAACTCTGCTTTCACCCCACAGATGCTGCCAGACTTGAATTTTACCAGAGATTTCTGTTTTAGTACAAAAACATTTGAAAATTTTTACACAGCATCCTAATTGTTTTTTAGTTTAGCTGAACTTCTTCCAACTGAGAGAACATGGATTTGTATACGCAGTCTTTCCCAATACCGGGGCTAATAAGGTCATGTGTTAGCAAATCCGATGATAGCACACATACAAAGACTGACTGACCAATTTTGTTTCGAATTCAGAAGAGGATATTTAATCATTCAATGCATTCCAATCGGCACAACAGTGACCATTTGCCAACCTAAAAGTGACTATACTTCAAATGTGATTCTTTAGCTGTAAAGTGCTTTGGGACATTCTAAGCACATAATAAGTGCTATAAACATGCAATTTTTTTTCAAGCGTCTTCATTGAATGTTGTGCAATTGTATGAACTGAGTCAGAGTGAATTGCACAGGCTCAACAAATACAAACCTTGCCGAATAAAAGTGATTTCTATTTCTTGACAGTATTAACTTAGTTAGTTTACTTAAGTGATGCTTTTTATGGCACGTAACCACACTTCTTTAGGATTAGACAATTAAAGTTGCAGTTTCTGGAAATAACAAATATTGAGATGACTGCAGAGGTATAAACATAACAATTCCTCCACAGTTTTCTTAATAGCACAGCTGCTAAGCAGATTGTTAACAGACTCTTATCTGTGGGTTTCACATTAATACAACACTGGTAAACTAGCAGTGTATAACACATAATTAGTGTAATAAAAAAGGACAGCAATGAGGAAATACCATTCAGCCATTCAAGACCACTAGTTATTTAATAACTGACACAAAATTAAAAGAAACATTGGAATCATGCAGTTTCTCTTTGAATATGCAAACGCATCCAAGAGCTATTGCATTAACCTACATATTAGGACACAAGACAATTTAACTATACAGCATGGCAGAAGTAGCTTTTGGTAATAGGTCATTTTAATTTACTAATCTGCCAAAGCAGAACTTTTGAGCAGAATCTTGTTATGCTTGACAAAGTGGCCCTGGAGGTGGGAAGACAACTCAATTGGACAGGACGGTAACATAACTGAATCCCTCTGCCTTCACATCCTGCCCTTGAGTTCTAGGCAGGAAGGTCCATTTTTGAAGTTTCTGCCTGACTTCCAAATGAGAACCTTCAGTGGTCAATTAACTCAGTGTCAGATCAAGTCTGGACTGATGTTTGCTGAAATCTATCCTACTGTCCTCTCATCTGTGATCAGAAATAAGAGAAACTATTCACCAAAAAAATATTTACCATATACCTTAATCCTTGCAATCTTTGATGTGGAAGTGCTGGTGAACAACTTCAGAAGCCACATGACACCAGGTTATAGTCCAAAAGGTTTATTTGAAATCACAAGCTTTTGGAGTACTGCTCCTTCATCAGATGAAGTGAAGAAAAGCGCACAGGTTATATGCAGAGATCAACAGGTAGAGAAATTAAAACATCGTATTAATGGTGTGAGTGGAATGTCAACAGGCTGAATAACAAGGCTTTGCAGGTGATCAAGTGTCAGATGGTGTGAGTAAAGTGCCAACAGCTGAATAGCAAGTGAAGGGGTGACCCATAATCTGATTAATTGAGGCAGAGAGATAATTACAAAACAAAATTAAAAATAAGGTGGTGCTGGAGACAAACCAAATGACTGAAATAACACGATAGTATAAGAGTTGCATGCTGAGGGTCTAACCAAAGGAAGTAGTAATCAAAAACTGTACAAACTGATTAAGGTGGAGAAATCATAAGATATCAAGGTGACAGTGTCAAAACAGGACACTAAGGAAGATTTCACAAATACAGAACAGTGTGGTGGGGTTATGTGCAGTTTGACATGAATCCAAGATCACGGTTGAAGTTATCTTCATGGGTATGAAACTTGGCTCTCAGTTTCTGCTTGTCGATTCTCCATTCTGTATCTCCAAGGTTGCCTTGGAGGAAGTTTACCCAAAGGTCAGAGGCCGAATGTCCATGACCACTTAAGTCTTCCCTGATTGGGAGGGAACATTCCTGTTTGGCAATTGATGTGCAGTGTCTATTCAACAGCTGTCATAGATTCTGCATGGTCTTACCTGCCTTGCACGTGGTGGGTGCTGTTCCCACGTGTGATGGTAGTACCCATCTAAATGATCTGGTATGTCTTGCAGAGGTTGCTGTAGCAGGGTTATGTAGTGTTGTGGTCGATGTTGGCCGAAGGCTGGACAGTTTGCTGCAAATGGTGGTCTGTTTAAGGATTGGGGATTGCCTGAATACAAGAAGTGGGGGAGCATGGATGATCTTGTCAAAATATTAGTCATCATTGATGACTTGTTGAAGGCTGTGAAGAACATGTATTGCCGCTCAAGAAAGATAGCGGTTACATCCTGTCTTTGTCTTCTGAGAAAGTTATTGCAATTTTTCATGGTGGCAGGTGGAATGGATGATCAGTGAGTTGAGCATCGCATCCTATTGTTATGAGGGCATTTTTCAGCATCTTTAGTTATCTGGTGTGTTCCTCCTCGTCTGAGCAGATCCTGTGTAAATGCAGGGCTTGTCTGCAGGGGATAGCTTCTTTAACATGCTTATGGTTGAAGCTAAGTAAGTGCAGTATCATGAGGTTATCCATGGGCTAGTGGTAGAGTGAAATACTGAGGTGTCTGTCCTGGATAGAGATGAGTGTGTCCAAGAATGAGACTGTTTTTGAAGAGTAGTCCATGGTATGTCTGATGGCGGGATGAAACTTGTTGATGTTGTTGTGTAATCATTTGTGATTCCTCACTATAAGTCCAGAGGAAGAAAATGTTGATGATGTACCTGGTGTATAGCGTCGGCTGGAGATCCTGCGCAGCAAAGAAGCCTTGCTCAAACTTGTGCATGGGAATGTCGGTGTATTGGAGTGCAAGTGTGGTTTCCGTGGCCGTTCCGTGTGTCTGGATGAAGAACAGGCTGTTGAAGGTGAATATGTTGTAGTCGAGAATGAAGTGGATGACTTGTTGGATGGCATCTGGAAACTGGCAGTTGTTTGTGTTGAGTACTGAGGCTGTTGGACTGTGCTAAAATATCCATTGTGACGAGGCATGTTCCTCTTTCAACTGGTCCGTGGGTACTGAGGTTCTGTCGTAAGTCTGTAGTGTTGTAACAGAAGTGGTGGGTTCTTTGTGACTATTATACTTATCATGCTATTCCAGCAGTTTGGTTTGTCTCCAGCACCACCTTATTTTTAACTTTATGGTAATTATCTCTCTGCTTCAATTAATTGGATTATGTGCCATCCCTACACTTGCTATTCAGCTGTTGGCACTTTACTCACACCATCTGACACTTTTGATCACCTGCAGAGACTAAATTATTCAGCCTATCGACACTCCATTCACAGTATGGCCTCTCGATCTCTCTGCACATAAATTGTGCCTACGCGCTTTTCTTTCTTCACCTAAAGAAGGAGCAGAGCTCTAAATAAACTTGTTGTACTATAACCTGGTATCATATAACTTCTGACATTACAATCTTTGCTATGCTTCAAGCAGCACCCATGGTTTGTTGATGGCGCTGCAGAGTTGGAAACCTGCCAGCCTCTGAATGGTTCACAGTTTTTGTTGAGCAGGACTTTGAACATTGGAGACTAAATTTCTGAGGACATTCTGCTTGTGCCTTCTAAACTGCCCAAGTGGAAGAATATATGGCTGACGTTCCTCTGAACATCAGCATTTGGGTGTCTGGCAACCTTGTGAGCAAGCAAGCAAGACATGCATCAAAAATAGAAAATTTATTCTTGGTTACAAACACAATAGCTTACAGAATTATGATGTAAAGTTCAACGCTTTTTCAATATTTATATGAGAAACTTTATTATGCTTTGCAGAAACAATAAATGAACACAGTATTCTAAGATCAACTGACGTTGTCCTCCAATGACTTTACTTTGTCTATCCATTCACTAAATTAAGTTAAAAAACCCAACTGCAGGTCAATTAAGTGCAACATTTGTAAAATACAATAGCAAGTGAGGTTATGGTTGCCAAAATGGTGGCCAATTTAGTGTTGAACGCTACAGCTTCTCTCTTATAGCCTGATTAAAATAAATATCAAGATGGACAGTAAGACCTTCTTTAAATAAATATAAAATATGAGAGACCAAAATTAACGTAGGCCTTTTAGAGAATGAGGTGGAGGAAACAATAATGGAGCATCAGGATGTGAGAGGAGAATTGAACAAATATTTTACTTCAGTCTTCACAGTAAAAGACACTTGACAAAATATAAATACCAATTAATCAAGTGGAAAGAGGACAGGAACTAAATATAATAACTGTCACTAGAAAAAAAGTGCTATGGAAACTAATGGGGCTAAAGACCAATTAGTCACCTCGACCTCATTTGATGTGTCCGAGGAAATTAAATGAAGTAGCTACAGAAATAATGGGATACACTGGTAGGAATCTTCCAAGAATCCATAGATTCTGGAAAACTCCCAGGGGATTGGCAATGTAAGTTCCTTATTTAAAAATGGGAGACAAAAACACTTAGATTAACACCTGTTGTTGGGAAAACGTGACTGTCTGTTATAAAGGATGCAATAAATAATCAAGCAGAGTCAAGAGAGTTTCACGAAGGAACAATCATATCAAACAAATTTATTAAAATTCTTTGAGGAGGTAACAGCAGGAGAGATAAAGGGGAAATAGAATGTTATATATTTGGATTTTCGCTAAGGTACTACATTTAGGTTAATTAAAAAGATAACGGCCCTTGTGTATAAGGTAGCATGTTAGCATGCATAGAGGATAGAAAACAGTTGGGACAAGGGGGAATTCTGAAGATGACAACCTGGAACTAATGAGTGCCATAGGAATCAGTGCTAGGGGCCACATTTATGTACAATGTATATTAGTGGCTTTGATAAAGAAAGTGCATGCACCATTGTAAAGTCTGCGGGTGACACAAAAATAGGTAGAAGGGTGTTGCTGAGGATAATACAAAGAGGTAGTAGAGGGAGACAAATGGGCAAAATTTGGTAGATAGAATATGGGAAAATGTGAGGACACACATTTTGACAGAAATAACAGAGAAGCTGAATATTACTTAAATGGAAAAAATCTGCGGAAAGCTACAGCATAGAAGGATTTGGGAGTTCTCATACATAATCACAAACAGCTAGCCAGCAGATAATAAGGAAAGTAAATGGAATGTTGGTCTTTATTTCAAAGGGAATGCAGTATAAAATGAATGAGGGTTTGCGGAAACTCTACAAGGCACTAGTTAGATGACATCTGGAAAACTGAACAGTTTGAAGTCCCCTTATCTAAGAAAAGACATACTGGCATTGGAGGCAGTACAGAGAAGGCTCACAAGGTTGATATTGGGTATGAAGAGATTGTCATGTGAGACTGAGTAGATTGGATGTATACTCACTGGTAAGCTTGAACACACTGTTTGCAACCTTAACCTCACTTTGATCATGAGTGGAGATTTCAAATTCAAATAATTTCCATAAAAATGGCTTATTTCCATATTTGTAATATTGGTTAAGATGTAGTGGAGGCAAGCAATCTGTTACTAAAATACTTATCTATATTCTAGTGACCTCCAGGCATCATTGGTGCAATGCTTTCTGGGCTAACCAGCCAACCAATTTATTTTCCATGATCATTACTTGTCTCCTCATATGTTCGAAGTACAATAACGCCTTCCTCACTGACTTATACTAAGTCTGGATTACCCACTACTTTGTGTAAACACAGCAAACATCATGCTTCTAGTTAACAAGAGGAATTGAAACAAACATGGAGATTATGAAATGTGAATCCCGTAAATTCAGTATATCTTTCAGAAGGCACTTGATAAGGTGCCACGCTAAAAGTTAATACATAAGGTGACATCACATGGAGTTCAGGTAATTTAGTATTTGGATGGAAGACTGGCTAACCAACAGAAAGCAAAGAGTCAGGACAAAATGGGTCTTTTTCTGGTTGGGAAGATGTAACCCTTGGGGTGACATATGGGTCGGTCCTTGGGTCACAACTATTTACCATCTATATTAAGGAGTTGGACGAGAGGACAGAAAGTACTATAGACAAATTGCAGATGACACTAAAATAGGTGGCAAAGTAAGCTGCAGTGAAGAAACAAGAAACTTACAAATGGATATGGATAGGTTAAATAAATAGGTGAAAATTTGGCAGATAAAGTTTGACAAGGACAAGTGTGAGGTTATCTGTTGTAGTCAGAGAAATGAAAAGGATAACTTATGACCCAAGTGGTGAGAGCTATCAGAGTGTTTCAGTGCAGAGGGACTGGGTGCCCTCATGCATGAATCACAGAATACAGTATACAGGTACAGCAAGAAAGGCAAATGGAATTTTGGCATTTATTGCTGAAGGGATAGAGTGTAAAAGTAGGGAAGTGTTGCCACAACTGTACAAGGCACGAGTGAAATCATGCCTAGAGTACAGCGTAGAGTTTTGGTCAACATACTTAGAGGTATGTAGTTGTAGTGGAGGCAGTTCAGAGGAGATACACTAGATTGATTGCAGAGATGAAGGGTTTGTCTTATAAAGAATGATTGAACAGTTTAGGCCTATACTCTTTGGAGTTTAGAAGAATGAGAGGAGCTCTAATTAATATATAAAGATACAAAAAGGAATTGACAAAGTAGCTGTAAAGCAGGGTGCTTCCTCATCTGGGGCAATCTAGAACATTAGTCATAGTTTTAGGATAAGGTGTAACATATTTAAAACCAAGATGAAGAGTAATTACTTCTCTCCAAGGTCATGAATCTTTGGAATTCAATACCCCAGTAGATGCTGGAACATTGAGTAAATTTAAGGTGATAGACAGAAATTTAATTATTATTGGGTAGAAGGGTTATGGGGAGTGGGGAGGAATGTGGTGTTGAGGTGGAAATTAGATCAATCGTGATCATCTTGATTGGCACAGGAGGCCTGAGGGATTGAATTGTCTATTTTTGATCCTAGTTCTTATGTAAAAAGTAGTAAATGCTACGAGTGTGTTGAATCCTTTACTAAAGTTTCCCAAGTTAACAGACAAATATGAAATTATTTAATCTTCCTACTGTATGGATGATATTTGAAAATGGAGATTTCTTTGCACAAGCATTTACTTACATATCTGAGGTCTGAGAGCTCAGTTGGATCAGCAGTGGGAAAAGAGTGGCAGTGAATGGCAGCATTGCAGTTTCCTGATAAAAGCCTGAGGGGGCTACAGTTTTGTGGAAGCGGGAACAAAGCAAACCTTCTATGAATGCTGAGGTGGTGCTCCCAAGAAAATGTCAGAATTCAAAATGCGATGCAAGGCAACAGGATGCAGCTGGTTGGGTTGGAAAGAAGAAACCTTGTGATGGTTTATTGTGTGATATAGGAATTGTTCCACAGTAATGACATCACAGGAAAATCATAAGTACATAGAATAGGTATTCAGATTACCAATCAAAGTTGCTTCCTGATTAAAAAGGTAAATAGAAAAAATATTATAAAATTGAAAAACTAAAGACTGGTAGGATATTTAAAAAGCAAACGAAAAATTAATTAAATCGAGGTGCAGGGGCAGACAATGTGTTGTACCTGCATGATGTGGGAACTTGTAGACCCCATTAAGGTTTGTATTGTCCATATCAGTCGCAAGCGTTGGTTGCAGGAGGAACTTCAATTCAGATCAGAGTTAAAGAGCTGGAGTCTGCTCTTTCGACACTGTGACACATCTGGAAGCTGTTTCAGGAGACTGTCATACTCCTCAAATTAACTACCCTGAATTCTGCCATTGGTCAGGTACAAGAGGGCATGGCTATGAGTGAGGCAGGTAGAGGGATCCAGGAGCTGGAGGAGAAAGTGAGGTCTGCAGATGCTGGAGATCAAAGTTGAAACTTTATTGCTGGAACAGCACAGCAGGTCAGGCAGCATCCAGGGAACAGGAGATTCGACGTTTCGGGCACAGGCCCTTCTTCAGGATCCAGGAGCTGGCACTGCAGGAATCTCAGCTCTTGTCCTTGTCTAACAGAGGTGAGATTCTTGCTCCCTGTGTGGATCAGAGTTGGGGCTGTAAGGAAGATGAGCAAACTGAGCATAGCACCATGACAGAGGGAGCCATTCAAATGAGAAAAGACAAATGTAGTCATAATTAAGGATCATTTATGTAGGGCACAGACACTGTTCTCTGCAGCCAGGATCAAACGTCCTGAAGGTGGTGCCACCTACCTGGTGCTAGGGGAAGCACAACAGGCCAGGCAGCATCCGAGGAGCGGAGGATCAACGTTTCGGGCATAAGCCCTTCATCAGGACTGAGTCTTGCCTGTGGGAAGGTGGGGTTGGGGTTTGATGGGAGGTAGCTGAGAATGCGATAGATAGATGAAGACAGGGGAGAAGGTGATAGGTTGCATTCTCCTGCTCCTCGGATGCTGCCTGACTTGTTTTTCCAGCACCACACTCTTGACTCTGATCTCCAGCATCTGCAGTCCTCACTTTCTCCTACCTGGTGCTAGGGTTCAGGATATCTCATCTGGGCTGCAAAGAAATTTGAAGTTGGGGAGGGGTGGTGGCGGGGGAGGATCCAGTTGTTGAGGTCGACATCGGCACCAACTCGATTGGTAGAATGAGGAAAGAGGTTCTGCTGCGGGAATACATGCAGCCAGGGACTAAATAATAAAGCGGAACAGAAAAAGTATTATTGTCTGGATTACTGTCTGATTAATTGGCACAGAGTCAGCAAAATTAAAGATATATATGCATGGTTCAAAAATTGGTGTGGGAGAAATGGTTTTGAATTCATGGGACAGTGGCATCAGTATTAGGTAAGGAGGAAGCTATTCTAATGGGTGGGCTTTACTTGAATCATGCTGGGACCAGAGAATTCCATAACTGGGGCTGAAGACAGGGCTTTAATTTCATCTGGGGGGGGGGGGGGGGGGGGGGGCAGGGAATGAAGGGGAAGAGGAGGAGAGTATTCAGTTACAAGGAAAATTACAAATTCAAAATTAAAGGTGGTAAGACTGCAGGTTAATGCTGAACATGATTAATGCCACAAAATCAACGGAAGGCCCAGACGTGTTTCTCAATGTATGAATCATTCGGAATAAAATTAATGAGTTAACTGTACAGACAGAGATGAATGGTTATGATTTGATGGTGATTACTGAAACGTGGCCACAAGGAGACCATGTTTGGGAATTGAATATCCAAGGGTATCGGACACCTCAGAAGGATAGAGAGGAAGGAAAAGGAGGTGGTGTAATTTTGTTCATCACGGAGAATTCAGTTCCAAAGATAGAAATGACATGGGCACTGGAGATCAAATGAAGAATCAGTCTGGTAGAAATAAGAAATAGCTAGGAAAAGAAGCCTGTGGTGGGAGTAATTTATAGGTCCACAAACTGTAGTTCCACAGTGGGACATAGTATAAACCAGGAAATACTGCAGTTGGTAATGATAGTACGATAATAATCTTAGGTGATTTTAATATGTATATTGACTGGATAAATGAATTTTGCAAGGTCAGCCTCAAGGGAGAGCTTTGTGAATATTTTAGATTGTTTCTAAACCAACCAGGCAGCAGACTATTCTGGATTTGTGTAACTAGGTGGGATTAATTAATGGTTTCATTGTAAAGGATCTTCTAGGAAAGAGTAATTGAAGTATGCAATAATTTTAAACTCAGTTTGAGAGTGAGAAACTGGATTCCCACACTAGAGTACTGGAGTTAACATAAATAATTACATAGGCATGAGGACAGATTTGGCCTGGGTGGACTCGGCAACAAGACTAAAAAGTAGGACAGTTGATGAACAGTGGCAGGGGCAAACAGTTAGGGAGATATTAAATTCTCTCAACTAAGATATATTCAGGTGCAGGAAAATCATCCATGTCTAAGCAAAGAAGTTAAAAGTCAACAAAGATAAAAACTAAGGCACACCATATTGCAAAGACCAGTGGTAGGGTGGAAGATTAGGAAACTTTTAAAGATCAACAAAGGGTTACTGAAAAAAGGTCATAAAAAGAGCAAAGAAAACTATCACAAAATATAAACAAGGTAGCACTAGCGTCAATAAGTATATAAAACGAAAGATGGAGCTAAAGTGAAGGTTGGTCCACTGGAAGATGACTGGGGAATTAATAGTGAGGAACTCAGAAATGGCAGCCATGAATCAATATTTTGCCTCAGTTTTCGCAGTGGAGGACTCTAGTGCCATCCCAGGTAACACAGAGGTTATGGAAAGAGAGAAACTTAGAAATAAAAGGAAAAAAAAATACACAGCGAACTATGGATTGAGGGCAAACAAATCCTCAGGGCTTGTAACCTAGACTCTTAAAGGAAGTGTCAGCAGAGATAATGGATCCTCTGGTAATAATATTTGAAAATTCCCTGGATGCAGGAAAGTTTCCAGTGGATTGGAAAAATGCTAATTTAACACCCGTATTCAAAAAAGGAAGGGAGGCAGAAATTAGAAAACTATCAGTTAGCTTAATATTGGTCATTGCTGAGAATGCATTAATAAGGAAGTAATAATACACATTTGGCAAGTCAACACAAAATCCATCAGTCAGAATAATTTTATGAATTGTAAATCACATTTGACTAATTTGCTGGAGATCTTTGAAGACGTAACAAGCAAAGTGAAGAAAAGGGCTCCTGGAGCTGTGGTACATCTGGACTTCCGGAAGGCATTTGATACAGTGCCACACAAAAGGTTAATACACAGAGTTAGGGATAAATTTATTAGCTTTTTTTTTTAAGATTAGATTACATTACATTACATTACAGTGTGGAAACAGGCCCTTCGGCCCAACAAGTCGGAGACATGGCTAGAACAGGGACAGGATTGGCTGTTGCAGGTTCCAGGATTTAAATGTTTTAGTAGGGTCAGAGGTGGGGGTAAAAGAGGGGGAGGTGTGGCATTGCTTGTCAAAGATAGTATTACAGTGGTGGAAAGGACGATGGATGAGGACTTGCCATCTGAGGTAGTTTGGGCTGAGGTTAGGAATAGGAAAGGTGAGGTCACCCTGTTAGGAGTCTTTTACAGGCCTCCTAATAGTCCTAGAATCATTGAAGAAAGGATAGGGAAGGTGATTCAGGAGATGAGTGACAGTAATAGGGTGGTTGTTATGGGGGACTTTAACTTTCCTGATATTGATTGGGAAAGCTATAGCTCAAGTTCGTTAGATGGGTCAGTGTTTGTTCAATGTGTGCAGGAGAGTTTCCTGACACAATATGTAGACAGGCCAACAAGAGGTGAGGCCATACTGGATTTGGTTCTGGGTAACGAACCAGGCCAGGTGTTAGAATTAGAGGTAGGTGAGCACTTTGGGGATAGTGACCATAATTCGGTGATTTTTACTCTCGTGATGGAGAGGGATAAGTGTGTACTATGTACTACAGGGCAAGAGTTATAGCTGGGGTCAGGGAAATTATGATGCGGTGAGGCATGACTTAGGATGTGTGGCTTGGAAAAGTAGACTCCAAGGCAAGAGTGTAAATGATATGTGGAGCTTGTTCAAGGAGCAACTATTGAGTGTCCTTGATAATTATGTACCTGTCAGGCAGGGAGGAAAGGGTCGTGCGAGGGAGCCGTGGTTTAATAAGGAATTGGAATCCCTTGTTAAATGGAAGAGGGCGGCCTATCTCAAGATGAGACGTGAAGGTTCAATTGGGGCGATTGAGAGTTATAGGGTAGCCAGGAAGGACCTGAAGAGAGAGCTAAGAGCAGCAAGGAGGGGACATGAAAGGTCCTTAGTCGGTAGGATTAGGGAAAACCCTAAGGCTTTCTATAGGTATGTTAGGAATAAAAGAATGACTAGGGTAGGAATAGGTCCAGTCAAGGATAGTAGTGGGAAGTTGCATGTGGAGGCGGAAGAGATTGGGGAGACACTGAATGAATACTTTTCTTCAGTATTTACTCAGGAACAGGGCCTTGTCGTCGATGTGAATACTGAGTCACAAATAAGTAGAATGGATGGCTTTGAGGTATGTAGAGAAGAGGTGTTGGAAATCCTGGAAAAGGTGAAAATAGATAAGTCCCCTGGGCCTGATGGCATTTATCCTAGGATTCTCTGGGAAGCAAGGGAGGAGATTGCAGAGCCATTGGCCTTGATTTTTATGTCCTCTTTGTCTACAGGAGTAGTGCCAGAAGACTGGAGGATAGCAAATGTGGTTCCCTTGTTCAAAAAGGGGAGTAGGGATAACCCTAGTAACTATAGGCCGGTGAGTCTCACTTCTGTTGTGGGCAAAGTCTTAGAGAGAATTGTAAGGGATAGGATTTATGCACATCTGGATAGGAATAATGTGATCAAGGATAGTCAGCATGGTTTTGTGAAGGGCAGGTCGTGCCTCACAAACCTTATTGAATTCTTTGAAAAGGTGACGAAGGAGGTTGATGAGGGGAAAGCGGTAGATGTGGTATATATGGATTTTAGTAAGGCGTTTGATAAGGTTCCCCATGGTAGGCTACTGCAGAAAATACGGAGATATGGCATTGAGGGTGAGTTGGAGGTTTGGATTAGGAATTGGCTGGATGGAAGAAGACAGAGGGTAGTAGTTGATGGCAAAGTTTCTTCATGGAGTGCCGTCACTAGCGGTGTTCCGCAAGGATCTGTTTTGGGACCATTGCTGTTTGTCATTTTTATAAATGACCTGGAAGAGGGGTTAGAAGGTTGGGTGAGCAAGTTTGCGGATGATACGAAAGTCGGCGGAGTTGTTGACAGTGAGGAAGGATGTGGCAGGTTACAGCAGGATATAGAGAAGCTGCAGAGCTGGGCAGAAAGGTGGCAAATGGAATTCAATGTAGCTAAGTGTGAGGTGATTCACTTTGGGAAGAATAACAAAAAAATGGGGTACTGGGCTAATGGTCGGATACTTGGTAGTGTGGATGAGCAGAGGGATCTTGGTGTCCATGTACACAGATCTCTGAAAGTTGCCACCCAAGTAAATAGTGCGGTGAGGAAGGCATATGGCGTATTGGCTTTTATTGGTAGAGGAATTGAGTTCCGGAGTCCTGAGGTCATGATGCAGTTGTATAAGACTCTGGTGCGGCCGCATCTGGAATATTGTGTGCAGTTTTGGTCGCCATACTATAGGAAGGATGTGGAGGCACTGGAAAGGGTGGAGAGGAGGTTTACCAGGATGTTGCCTGGTATGGAAGGAAGATCGTATGAGGAAAGACTGAGACACTTGGGGCTGTTTTCATTAGAGAAAAGAAGGTTTAGGGGTGACTTGATTGAGGTGTACAAGATGATTAGGGGGTTAGATAGGGTTGACAGTGTGAACCTTTTCCCGCGTATGGAGTCGGGTATTACAAGGGGGCATAGCTTTAAATTAAGGGGGGGTAGATATAGGACTGAAGTTAGGGGTAGGTTCTTCACTCAGCGAGTCGTAAGTTCATGGAATGCCCTGCCAGTAGCAGTGGTGGACTCTCCCTCTTTATGGGCATTTAAGCGGGCATTGGATAGGTATATGGAGGATAGTGGGTTAGTATAGGTTAGGTGGTTTTGGATCGGCGCAACATCGAGGGCCAAAGGGCCTGTACTGCGCTGTATTCTTCTATGTTCTATGTTCTAAGTCCACACCGACCCGCTGAAGCTCAACCCACCCATACCCCTACATTTACCCCTTACCTAACACTACAGGCAATTTAGCATGGCCAATTCACCTGACCTGCATATCTTTGGACTGTGGGAGGAAACCGGAGCACCCGGAGGAAACCCAAGCAGACACGGGGAGAACATGCAAACTCCACACAGTCAGTCGCCTGAGGCGGGAATTGAACCCGGGTCTCTGGCGCTGTGAGGCAGCAACTAATCAACAGAAATCAAAGAGTCTGGATAAATGGGTCTTTTTCTGATTGATAAGATGTAACTCCTGGGGTGACCCAATGTTGGGTCCTTAGGCCAGAACTATTTATAATCTATGCAAATGACTTGGATGCAGAGATAGAAGGTACTATAGCCAATTGCAAATGAATAGGCAATTTGCTGATGACACTAAAGTACGTGGAAAAGTAACTTGCAATAAAATAGTTACAAATTCATATGGATAGTTTTGGTAAATGGGCCAAAATATGGCAGATGGAGTTGAACCTGGACAAATGTGAGGTTATATATTTGGACAGAAAAATTGAAAGGCAACTTATTAATGGTGAGAACCTTCAAACTGCTTCACTGTGCAGAAATCTGGGTGTCATCATGCATGAATTGCAGAAAACTAATATGCAGATTCAGCACGTAATAAGGAACAAAAATGAAGTTTTAGAATTCTAAAAGAATAAAATATAAAAGCGGTTTATAAAAGAGGTGTTGCCACAATTGTACAAGGCATTACTGAAATCATGCCTACTACATACAGTTTGGACACCTTACTTGAGGAGGGACATAGTTGCACTGGAGACAGTTCTGAGGAGATTCACTAGATTTATTCCACAGATGAGGGGTTTGTCTTGTGAAGAAAGATTGAGCAGTTTAGGTCTGGAGTTTAGAAGAATGAGAGATCTAATTGAGATAAACAAGATGCAAAAAGGGATTGACAAACTAGACAGCGAGGGTGTTTCCTCATCTGGGGTAATCTAGAATGTGAGGTCATATGTTTAGGATAAGGTGTAATAAATTTAAAACCGAGAGGAGGAAAACCGAGAGGAGTGTCATGAATCTATGGGATGCACAATTCCAGAGTATGTTCGATGACAGAAAATTGAGTAAATTTAAGGAGGAAATAGATATTCAATTGGTAACAAGTTGTAGAGATATGGGGAGAAAGTAGGAAAGTGAAGTTGACGCCAAGATGAGATCAGACATAATTGTCTTGAATGGTGGAGCACATCCCTCAAGCCAATTTTTAATTACTGAAGACATTTCCATTGTCTAAAAAAAAACAGATGGACCTTGCATATCATTTTCTAATGGTCATGAAAAATGGAGGTGGCTCCACAGGAAACAACTGGATTCAGTAGCCATCAGATAGAATCATCATTGTTGTGTCCCAAAACAAACGCAACATGCCAACATAAGACAAAAGTGTCAAAGGAGGAGTGGCACTGTTAGTCAAGGACAGTATTACTGTATCAGAAAGGATGTTTGTTAAGGGAACGTCTACTGAGGTAGTATGGGCTGAGGTTAGAAACAGGAGAGATCACCCTGTTGGGAGTTTTCTATAGGCCTCCAAGAAGTTCCAGAAATGTAGAGGAAGGATTGCAAAGATGATTCTGCATAAGAGCGAAAGTAACAGGGTAATTGTTATGGGGACTTTAATTTGCCAAACATTGATCGGAAACAATATAGTTTGAGTACTTAGATGGGTTAGTTTTTGTCCAACGCGTGCAGAAGGGTTTCCTGACACAGCATGTAGATAGACCAACAAGAGGTGAGGCCAGATTGAGTTTGGTACTGGATAATGAACCAGGCCAGGTGAGAGATTTGGAGGTAGGTGAGTACTTTGGTGATAGTGACCACAATTCAGTTACGTTTACTTTAGCGATGGAAAGGGATAGGTGTATACCGCAGGGCAAGAGTCATTGCTGGAGGAAAGGCAATTATGATGCAATTAGAACAAGATTCAGGATGCATAGGCTGGGGAATGAAACTGCACGGGATAGGCACAATTGAAATGTGGAGCTTATTTAAGGAACAGCTACTGCGTGTCCTTGAAAAGTATGTATCCGTCAGGCAGGGAGGAAGTGGTCGAGCGAGGGAACCGTAGTTTACTAAAGAAGTTGAATCTCTTGTCAAGAGGAAGAAGGAGGCTTATGTAAAGATGAGACATAAACTTTTAGTTAGGGCGCTTGAGAGTTACAAGTTAGCCAGAAAGGACTAAAGAGAAAGCTAAGAAGAGCCAGGAGGGGACATGAAAGGATCAAGGAAAACCCAAAAGCTTTCTATAGGTATGTCAGGATAAAAGAATGACGAGAGTAAGATTAGGACTTGTTAAGGACAGCATTGGGAAGTTGTGCATGGAATCC
The DNA here is from genome assembly GCF_037043375.1 of Chiloscyllium plagiosum. Taxonomy (NCBI): domain Eukaryota; kingdom Metazoa; phylum Chordata; class Chondrichthyes; order Orectolobiformes; family Hemiscylliidae; genus Chiloscyllium; species Chiloscyllium plagiosum. The sequence continues at coordinate 34,245,358 of NW_028270175.1, read as the reverse complement.
GAGGAGATAGGGGAAGCACTAAATGAATATTTTTCATCAGTATTCACACTGGAAAAAGCCAATGAGAATACTGAGATACAGGCTATTTGACTAGATGGAATTGAGGTTCACGAGGAGGTGGTGTTATCTATTTTCACACTTTCCAGAATTGCTAAGTCCCCTGGATCGGATGGGATTTATCCTAGGATTCTCTGGGAAGCCAGGGAGGAGATTGCAGAGCCTTTGGCTTTGATCTTTATGTCGTCATTGTCTACAGGAATAGTGCCAGAAGACTGGAGGATAGCAAATGTTGCTCCCTTGTTCAAGGAGGGCAGTATTGAAAACCTTGGTAATTATAGACCAGTGAGCCTTACTCCGGTTTACTGTGGGTAAAGTGTTGGAAAGGATTATAAGAAATAGGATTTATAATCAACTAGAAAGGAATAATCCGATTAGGGATAGTCAACACGGTATCGTGAAGGGTAGATCATGCCTCACAAACCTCATTGAGTTATTTGAGAAGGTGAATGAACAGATGGATGAGGGGTAAAGCTGTTGATGTGGTGTATAAAGATTTTAGTAAAGAGTTTGATAAGGTTCCCCATGGTAGGCTATTGCACAAAATATGGAGGCATGGGATTTAGAGTGATTTAGCGGGTTTGGATCAGATATTGGCTAGTTGTAAGAAGACAGGGGACGGTGGTTGATGGAAAATGTCCATCCTGGAGTTCAGTTACTAGTGGTGTACCGCAAGGATCAGTTTTGGGACCACTGTTGTTTGTCATTTTTATAAAATGACCTGAATGAGAGTATAGAAGGATGGCTTAGTAAATTTGCGGATAACACGAAGGTTGGTGTGGCATTGTGGACAGTGCGGAAGGATGTTGCAGATTACAGAGGGACATAAATAAGCTGCAGTGCTGGGCTAAGATGTGGCAAATGGAGTTTAATGTGGATAGGTGTGAGGTGATTCACTTTGAAAGGAGTAACAGGAATACAGAGTACTGGGCTAGTGGTAAGGTTCTTGGTAGTGTGGATAAGCAGAGATATCTCGGTGTCCATGTGCATAGATCCCTGAAAAGTTGCCACCCAGGTTGATAGGGTTGTTAAGGCATATGGTGTGTTAGCTTTCGTTGGTAGAGGGATTGAGTTTCGGAGCCATGAGGTCATATTGCAGCTGTACAAAACTCTGGTGTGGCTGCACTTGGAGTATTGAGTACAGTTCTGATCACCACATTATAGCAAGGATGTGGAAGCATTGGAAAGGTTAGAGAGGATATTTACCAGGATGTTGCCTGGTATGGAGGGAAGGTCTTATGAGGAAAGGCTGTGGGATTGCAGGCTGTTTTCGCTGAAGGTTTTGTTTTTGAGAAGGTGGTTGAGAGGTGACTTAGTGGAGACATATAAGATAATCAGAGCACTAGATAGGGTGGACAGTGACAGACTTTTCCTCAGATGGTGATAGCTTTAAATTGAGGGGTGATAGAAATAGGACAGATGTCATAGGTTCTTTACTCACAGAGTGGTAAGGGTGCGGAACGCCCAGCCTGCAACAGCAGTAGACTCGCCAACCTTAAGGGCATTTAAATGGTCATTGTATTAACATATAGATGATAATGAAATAGTGTAAGTTAGATGGCCTTCAGATTGGTTTCACAGGTCAGCACAACATCGAGGTCTGAAGGGCCTGTAGTGTTTTATGTTCTAAGACAATCTCTGAGCAAATCCTCCTTTAATTGGCTTCTTTCTCTTTTCAGAATACCCTGGACCACAATATTTTAGCCATTATAAAACAAATTGTGGGCAGCTATATGTAAAGACATTGAAATAAGGAATGGCACAACTCTACGGATGAATCTTGCTCCTGTTTCTTCCATTCTCAACTCTGGCAGGAAGGCTACAGATGCATTTATTAACTACTGCTCATATTGTAACCTATCACTTGGAAAAAATATATTAGATTGAACGCAACAAAGAGTTAAGTTGATTACTTGAATCATTCTAGAACCCAACTAGCTTCTTCATTTGCAGACAGGGGTAAGTGATAAAGTGAAATCAGTTTTTTTTGTCACTGAGAAATACACTGATCAAATTTTAAAACACTGAAAATGTTAGAATTGAACTTCTTTTTTGAAAAACTGCTGGAAACAAAGTATATTTAGCAGAAGCTGAAAAATTAAAAAAAAACTACAGCTTCTCATGTTTCTAAAGGGTGACATTTTCAATATTTTCTGCTTTTACTTTAGATGCAGCAGCCTAGTACATTTACTAACACCTTGGACAGATTTAGAGACTGACATTCAAAACATTATGATATTTTTGCGGGTTTGGGAAGCACATAATTTACTTGAAAATATAATTTCCTTCTGTTTAGCAGCAATGGATCTTATGACATTTTAAAATAAAATCAACAGCAGAATTTATATGGACGAATCTGGCCAGATCAGAACCAGAAATCTGCATATCGGCAGAGCTGCAGAACTTTTATAAATTGGACTGAGGTGATTAAACCTACATTTCATGTGATTTTACTGAAATTCAAATATTTCTTAAATATCCATAATATTAACCCTTGACTTTTTCTAATAATTATGCCACTATTTCACGGAAATCAATGAGACAGACCATTAAATATTACAACAGCAATAGCAAAATGCCTGTCATTCCTGTTTGCTTCAGAAATTATTCCATAACCACTCTCAATCTGTTACAAGGTCCACAAGGAAGATATCATTTCTCCAAGAACGAGTAATTGACAATAACTTTTCAAATCTTGTTTTAAAGTTAGAACAAATTTTTCATAATCTGCAGCAGATGGAACAAAATAAGAATGGCTAGTAAAAACACAGCTATTAGGATTCATTCCATTATTTAATCCTAAAGTTATTTTGGTCAAAATGCAGGCAAAGATTTTACAAATACATTGCTTCTTTTTGTCAAAACAGATGGGGTCACAGAGACAGCCAAACTCTACTGCATCTCCATGGCAACACCCTTACCAAACAGAGGAGAAATTGAGGAGAAAGTGAGGTCTGCAGATGCTGGAGATCAGAGCTGGAAATGTGTTGCTGGAAGAGCGCAGCAGGTCAGGCAGCATCCAGGGAACAGGAGAATCGACGTTTCGGGCATAAGCCCTTCTTCAGGAGAAATTGAGGACAGTGGATGCTGGAGATCGGAGTCAAGAGTGTGGTGCTGGAAAAGCGCAGCAGGTCAGGCAGCATCCGAGGAGCAGGAGAATCGATGTTTCTGATGAAGGGCTTTTGCCCGAAACGTCGATTCTCCTGCTCCTCAGATGCTGCCTGACCTGCTGTACATTTCCAACTCCACACTCTCAACCCTTACCAAACAGAGTCTACCTGCCTTACCTAGTAATTGAGATTGATTGTTCATGTTAGATCTCTCTGTCAATTACAATCCAATCAATCAGCATTGTCTTTTAAACTTGTATAAGATGGTGTGTCTTTCTTAAGTCTGTTTCTTGCATCCTAATTCTTCTGAGTGCAAGATAAAACGCTTCAACTTCTAGTCCCTTTTTAGCAATGTTAAAAATCAGCTGCTTTATATCATTAGAAGGAAACAGAATACATGTACAACAGTTCCAACAGATGAGGAGATAGGGCAGAAGTAGTGGGAAATTTCAGCTGACAGTTAAATGCTAGTAATTCTACTCAAGTATTTCAAAATATCCCAACCACGAGTTTGGCAAATTGTTACTGTACCATCTCAACTTTGTGCATACTACTTATAGTGGTGCTCTATGCATGGAAAAATGTATTATCAATGAAACATCAGTTTAAAAAAAGTGCATAATTAATTGAGGCATCCATGAAACTCCTGCACAGAGCTGCAACCTCTTGTTCAAGATGCACTCTTCGAAGTGTTGGTACATGGACAGGATATGCATGGCACGTTTACACCTGTAGTTGTCTATTTACTGTGTCCCTGATTTCCACACTGGTTGAGGTCACCATGAAAATTCCATCTTCTCGATTTCTCCCCTCATGCAAGGCATGGCAATCCGCAGGTTAACCTCATCACCAGTCATCTCTCTCCAATGACAGAGCAGCTCTTCGGTTCTGTGGGATTATGGCAACTTTACCTTTACGTTGATTTCAATAACATACTGCAACTTTTAGTACTGTGTGCACAATCCAGACAGTTTATCACAGGAAAACATCCCAGGAAAACAAACTAAAATAGTTTGATATTTTTGTCATAAGGTATTCAGAACACTTACCAACTCCCCATAGTGTTTCATGGCATATTCCAGGACTCCAGCGGCTGCCTCAGGCTGTTGCAATTTGTTGTTTATGCTGTTAATGAAATCAGACCATTTAGAACAATTCTAGTCATGCAGCAAATAAAGGAAATCTAGAAATGAATACTTATCAAGTCCACATGCTATCCCAAAGTGCTTCTCATCTAAATAACGGTTTTTGAAGTAAAATTGCAGTCATACATTAGAAATCGAAAGCTTGTGCTTCTGTAATATTTGATGCAGAACAGTCAACAATATCCAGTTCAAGAAGTACCTTTTATCTGCTGCTATTCAAAGAAATTAATTTAACAGATGGAGGGAAAAGATAAGGAACTGAGGTAAGTAAAAGGCAAACAGGCAACATAGACAAAAAAATCCAAAAAAGTGCTACGTAATACAAGGGGCAGAAGTGAAAATAGTGTTACTTACTGGCTGAAAGTAGAAGCCAATTTAATAATCATGACATACTAACATTGCATCAAGATCTCTCAATGCTCAGAAGACACATATACACACAAATCATTAAGTTTTTGTGAATACATTTAGAAATTTAAATTCTAATCTGATATGTACAGGAAACCACAAATTGTACTTCACAATAGTTTCTCCACAGCTATATGAAGATACACTGTTAAGAAAATTGTCAGAATTTTCTGTATCATCTTGTTACAATTTATGCAAAGGCTTATTACAATAAGACATATTTGACTGCACGAATGACAACCACCATCTAAGCTGGTGCAACTACACGCATAACAAAAATGTGCCAAAAGAATACATTTTTGTCTGGGTTTAGTTAAAAGCAATTTCTTTACAACTGCTCATTATACACTACTAGTCTTTTCATATTATCAACGTTTTTGCTACAGTTGCTGCAAAGTGTGAGGGAAGAAAAAGGTTAACTTGGAACAGATAAGAGATGCTCTAATTTGCTCAGTTCAACACACTCCAACAATTATTCTGACTATAGTTATGAGCAATGAAGAATCCAAATCATGTAACAATGGGTGAAGAGGTATTTAAATAGCTGGCTCAAATCAATAAACTAAATACAGTTAAATATTAAAATATAGCCTAACCAATTCAAGAATTCAGAAGAATTCAAAAAGGAGAAGGACCATGATTATAGATGTTCCTTCTAAAGGTGCATGCTGTAAATTAGAATGTAAACAAAAAAAAATCTGTTTAGCAAATTGACTTCATTGTCAAACCTGAAAGTAAGGTCCAGTATGATATCTTAGAAGTGATGCTAGCTATTATGACAGTGGCTGATCCCAAGACACGACACATATAGCATCTCCCACCTGCCCTCCTCCTCTATCCAAAAAAAAGATTGTGGTGTGTTGATCAGGTAAGGCTTTTCTATTTCTTCTGTATGATGTGATTTGTTAAACATTTACTTTTTTGGAATTAACCTATTAATTGGTTATTTGAAAATGATGATAGCTGAGAAGTATTAGAAATTATTTAACTCAAATTTATGTAAAGTAATACAGTAATTAACTAGGTAGAGATGGCTGTATGATGTGGGAGCTGCCTGATCCCATTGTGAATGGCAGTGACCAGATCTGCAGCAAGTGTTGGTTGCTGGAGGAACTCCGGCTCAGATCTGATAAGCTTCAAACACTGCGGCACATCCAGAAGGGGGAAGAGTTACCTGGACGCTTTGTTTCAGGAAGCAGTCACACCTGGTAGATTAAGTAATTCAATTTGCACATGGCTCAGGCAGTAATCCGGAGATTAAGACCCTCAAGGACCTGGTTGTTAATTTCATTCCTGGTGTTTAATAATCTCCAAATAGGTCCTCCATCCTAGCCTTGCTATGTTGTTAGTCCGAATGTGGACACAACAACTGGATCACCCCCTCCAATATCCTTTCAAGCCGGCCTGAGATGTCCTCAGTAGCAGGGAAGATGTTTGAGTCTATTAACAAGGAAGAAATTACGAAGACATTACAAGTAAGGTGGACAACTGGGACCCAGTGGATGGGGTGTACCTAGATTTCCAAAAGGCCTTCAACAAGATGCCGCACAAGAGACTGCTGCATATAAGAACGCATGGCGTTACGGGTAGAGTATTAGCATGGATAGAAGATTGGTTGACTAACAGGAAGCAAACAGTGGGGGTAAATGAGTGGTATTCTGGCTGACAATCAGTGACTAATGGTGTGCCTCAGGGATCAGTGTTGGGACCGCAGTTATTTACAACTTATATAGATGATTTGGAGTTGGGGACCACGTGTAGGGTGAGAGGAACATAGATACATTGAGTGAGTGGGCAAGAGTCTAGCAGATGGAATACAATGAAAATAAATGTGAAGTCATCCATTTTGGTTGGAGTAACAGTAAAAGGGATTATTACTTGAATGGTAAAACTTTGTAGCCTCTTGCTATGCAGAGGGACCTGGGTGACCTCCTGCAAGAATCACAGAAGGTCGGTCTGCACGTACAACAGGTAATTAGGAAGGCAAATGGAATTTTGTCTTTGATTGCTAAAGGGATTGAGTTTAAAAGCAGAGAGGTTATATTGCAGCTGTACAAGGTGCTGGTGAGACCACACCTGTGTGCAGTTTTGACCTCCTTACTTGAGAAAGGATATACTGGCACTGGAGGGGGTGCAGAGGAGGTTTACTAGGTTGATTCCGGAGCTGAGGGGGTTGGCTTATGAGGAGAGACTGAATAGATTGGGATTACATTCGTTGGGATTCAGAAGAATGGGGTGGGGGGGGGGGGGGGGGGGGGGGGGGGGGGGGAGTCTTACAGAAACATATAAAATTATGAAGGGAATAGATAAGATAGATGTAGAGAGGATGTTTCCACTGGGTGATGAAGCTAGGACAAGAGGGCATAGCCTCAAGATTAGAAAGAGCAGATTTAGGACTAAATTGTGAAGATTCTTCTTCACCCAGAGGGTTGTTAATCTTTGGAATTCCTTGCCAAGTGAAAAGGAGTTGACGCTACTTCAGTAAATGTTTTTAAAGCTAATGCAGATATTTTTTGAACAGTAAATTAATTAAGGGATACGATGAAAGTGGGTAAGTGGATTTGACTCCACAAAAAGATCAGCCATGATCTTATTGAATGGCAGAGCAGGCTCGAAGGGCCAGCCGGCCTACTCCTGCTCTTAGTTCTTATTCTCTTAAAGAACATAAGTATCTTCTGGCTATTACTTGGATCAGCTGTCCATTTTTCTTAGCAAGCTCTCAAGAAAAGGATAAACACATTAGCATAAAGTAAATACAGGAATCAAAATAATCTAGGGTAAGAAGACTTCAAAGGAATCAAAATATCAACTATCTCGGAACATACATACTGACATTACCCGATGGCTATCTTGAATTCTTTGTTGCATCACCTATTGGATGGATGGTAGACCTATCAGAAAATTCACTGTAGAATGGATCTCAAATCATAGTGATCCTAAACCCCAATGATCTGGGAGTTCTGGCGCTGTTGACTAAAGTCAATGTCAATACAGGATGTCTAATGAGTTGAAACAAGAAGTGTAATATAATTCTTCTTTTCAAATATACAATGAAGGAGACATTACTGTAGTGTGAATGGTCTAGTGAAATCCAGAAGCCTAAGCTAGTGCTCTAAACACATGGGTTCAAATCACACCATGGCAGATAATGGAATTTAAATTCAATTCAATGAATAATATCTGGAATTTAAAGCTAGCCTTAGTAATGATGAGTATAAAACTGTCACTGATTGCCATAAAATCTGTTCGATATATTAACATTCTTTTGGGAAGGAAATCAGCCACCTTTAACTGGTCTTGCTTCCACATGACTCCATACCACAGCAATGTTAACTGCTCTTTCACAAAATGAAGTGGTACAGTAGGTCACTGTTCAAAGCAACTAGGAATCAGCTTGTCGCTGGCCTTGTCAATCCCATGAAAGAAGAAGAAGGAAGTCCCAGTATGATAATTTAGGAGTCACATAAAATACCACAAATAAATAGGTTCATGCAATTTATCTTCACTCCAAGTTGATTTATAAACTAAATTTCTCAAAACTCCTCTCCACTAACTCAAACCATACAAGCTGTAAGTCATTTAAAATTCTACATCCTATTCCAAGTGCTAAATACAGACATTCCCATTTCTAATCAGTGAATACCAATTCAAATCACCCAAATTCCTCTCATAATTATACTCAATCCCACATCATTTCATTCCTAAATCCTAGCAGATACATCTTCTCTTGTGACTTGTCTGCTCTTCCTCACTTCCAATATGATCAGCCAGGAATTATACTCCTGCATTCTTCTATCCGCTTTAAAATACTGACTTAAAGAAAACTTTTCTCTGAATATGACAGTCATTTCTCCGAACTGTCCAGAAATTTCCTTGGGCAAAATCTTGTGATGTTTTAATTTTGTGAAAGAGGTAAATAAATCCAAGTGTTTATTTTTGGCATAGAAATGTTATTTAAACGAGATAATAAATTATTTTACAAATACTGGTTTTATGACTCCTTGCAGCCAATTCTTCAATTTCTCCAATACCCATGCTTCTAGCAATGTGATTAAAGGTTCTCACTTATTATCTTTGTAAACATGCGAGTATTGCCTTGGGAACTTCTATTCAACAGAGCTTTGCACAGAGTGAATGGGCTGCTCTGTGAGCCAACATGGTCAATACAGACTCTCTTCGTTTTTTAAACCTCGGCGTACACTGGAGAAAAGCAAGCTCAAGACCAATCCTTAAAAATAACATACGGTTGACACAGTCCATTTCTGTCATGCTAGTAACTTGTAACTTTTCTTCCCCCTTCAGATCTAGCAATAAACAGTGAGAATTTATAGCCAGTCATACTTAAACAGTAAGTTATAACTAGTCCTTGAGTGAAGAATTGAGAAGTAGTTTCAAAAATTATATGTAGCAAAAAAAAATTTCCTTCACAGTCTTTAGTAAATTAGATATGTCTTTGGAAAATGTTAAGCTTTTTTTTATTTAGAAACTTTCAGTTAGTAGGCTTTCATTCACTTTATTATACAGGGATCAGAATATATAATTTCTGTGAGGTGATGCTTTCTTTTCTGTTTACCCACATCTTAATGCACCATGTGAAATCAGATAAGCAGATACTCATCTAAATGCCCACAAGTGCTATGCTGGTACATTTGAAATATACTTTTCTGTCTACTCCTTCTTACATATCGTATAGTCTATATTTAAAAGATAGCAAAACTAAGAGGAACATTTGAAAGAAATGGAAATGTCTTTGCCCACACAATAAAATATCAAATATTCTACTGTTATTGATTTTGCTTGAAATCAGTTGTGAATTATGGTTACTAAAGTTAAGCTTTTAAAGCATAGGGTACACTTTTCACAAGCCATTACGAATGTGCAGAAAATCTGTAAGTGTTAAGCATAAGAAACTATCATTTTATTAAAAACTTCCATGATAACTGCTATCTGTCAACTCCCTGCAAATTTTCAAAGTAAATTTACTTTCCAAAACCACAGTACATGTTAGAAAAACAGATAAATGTTTATTTAAATCTCATCTAAGAATTCTCTGTCCGACACTATCGTAGGAGCATCAGTAGAACTGCAACAGTTTAAAGAGGTCTGGCACCACCTTCTTAGGAAGCCAGGAATGGGCAATTGCAATCTTGTCATCATTGCCCATAACCAGAAAAGAAATAGAAGGAAAGATGCTTGGGTTTCAAACACCAGATTACAAGCTGCTTGAAATTTGTTCCAGCACAGAGAATACAGGAATTGCTCGAGGAAATTACTATCTTATTCTTCACCATCTAGTGCCCTTGATTTAATTCAGTGTACAGTTGAAACAAAAATTGAGGCTTCACCTACAGTTTTGCTGATGGGCACGTCTGGATTCCACCTGACCACTGTTGTCGTCTCCAAGTCCCTCCAGATGGAAAAAGATATGAAAATGTGTCACTAAAAAACCACAACAAAATATTTGCTTGTCAACTTCTTTCAATGTTCCGGTCAACCACATTTCTTACTTAAAACAAGATCAGTGAACCAGCATATCAAATGAATAGGTATTTTGTCAAGATATCCTTCAAGCATGTCCAGGAGGAGATATAATGACTTCAACTGAAATATATTATGAATGATGTCAACTTGTAAGAATTCACACTCAGCTCCCAAAGTTGAATCGCCCAAATGGTATATTTTGTTGCCTTTGCAGGATCTTCTTTAAGAATATGCCTCAATTAATTCAAGGCAAATCGATATGCTGATACTAAAATCTAATTTTACACCCTTTTAAATGAGAAAAACAAACAAATCCAGTGTTGATAAATATTAAAACAAAACATCAATAACAAGCACAAGAATAACCAGTAAGATATTTTCTGATGCATCATCTTTCAGTTTCAATTTCTGAGAGAACTCCTACAATTTAATGTTGAAATTGCTAAAGCAAGTGAAGTTTCAAATTTTAGCCTGTTGAACAACACTCCAAGTTACATATTTACAAAAATGCTAGTGACATTAAAGCTTAACTGCTTACTCTTTCTACCTGTCAACATGCATCACAAAAGACCTACAAGATTTCCAAACTCTTCTGTGCAAGCACCCACATCACCATGAATCAGAAAATTAAATATTCCAGGAATTCTACTCTGCCCCTGAAGCAGCATAATTTATAAAAGTTGATTAGCTAAATGGCTTCACTGGTGTACAGGCTTTCCTGTGATGGGCATAAAACCTTAAATCTCTACATTCAGAAACAGATTTGCTCATGGTGCAGCCTTGACAGGTTAAATGACCTACTTTAGTACCTATTGTAATGGACTAAACCAAACCTTCTTCGAATATGTAAAGGAGATAGCCTCAACCATAATTTTTATTTAATTTTAAAGCCAAGTGTAAGGTGCTGTGTTCCAGACGTAATTCAATTGGTAACACTACTAGGCTTTAAGCAAAACACACTTGTACTTTATAGTGTAAGAATAAACAAAATAAAGAAGAATTGGTATAACTTTAACTTTGTTGGAAAACTAAACAGAATAATAGATTATTTAACTATTAAATAGCAACTGCTCCAATATAGTAACATCCCATTAACACACCCCTGGCAAAGACAAATTCAGTAAAATCGATTGTCTCACATGCGATGTTTCTCCAGTCCAGGAGAAAACAACACAAAGAGAAAATTCTGGCTGAAAGAAATGTATGGCAGCTTCCACAACCAACTTCAAAACTCCCAAAAACTGAAAAACTAAATTAAAAGCCTGGTTCGTGGGAGCCTGACTCCACCTATTCATGCTGTTCTATTGCAAAGCGTAATACAACTTAACAGTCCAGATGATTAAAACAAACCAAATGAGTTGTGATCTATTAGCTCCAAATTAAAGAATCCGGAGATTAGAGGTATAGTTAAATAAATTATCTGATTTTCTATACATAATACTGACAACACTTTTAAGGTAAAAAGGTTGCATTGCAAATTAGTATTTCTCTCATGAATAAGAACAAAATCCTAAAATAGTCTTCACCCTGTTTTGTACAATTATTTCAATACCAAGAGAAAATTTTCATTGATATTTGTTGCAAGGTTTAAATAATTCACCAAAGTGACTCTGGACATCATTGTAACCGCAATCAAGTCGCTCATTTTCCACAACAAAGTCCAAAGCAGACTAAGCATCTATAGGTAACAAACTGAACATATCTGTCTTGCACATGATGGTAAAAAATAAATTCATTAACAGTGAATGGAAAATTCAATGTCACGGAAATTTCTTCTGGGGAAAAAAAAAATCAGCACAGTCCTGGTGAAGAGGTAACGATACTTCATATTCATCCATCCATCCATACATGCACAAGGTTGTCAACTTTCCTAAGACACCTGGAGAAAGTGAGGACTGCAGATGCTGGAGATCAGAGTTGAGAGCGTGGTGCTGGAAAACCTCAGCCGATCAGGCAACATCCAAAGAAGGAGTATAAACGTTTCAAGCATAAGCCCTTCATCAGGAATGACGAAGGCCTTATGCTCAAAACATCTATTCTCCTGCTCTTTGGATGCTGTCTGACAGGCTCTCCTAAGATACCCTCTACATTTAACATTCAATGATAGAATATGGATAATTATGCAACTCATACATCCAACTCCTTGTATCAAAACCACAAGCCAGTATACTGATGAAATACTGCATTTCCTACAAAGCCTTTATGACAGCAAAGAATTTGGGCATAAACTCCAATCCACAGCTGAAGAATTTAAACACAACATTTGAGTAAGTTATTCAGAGACTATTAAGGGCTGCCATTGCCTGTATACCTTTTAATTTTTGGAAAATCTCTGATGAACTATTTATATTAAGATCACTTGCTCCTTTCTTTTCACATTAATATCATGTAAATTTTCTGGATTTGCATGAAATGGTCTTAACTAGTTAAGAAGGGTAGCCCAGTGTGCATGACATCAGTTAATAAAAGCATGCATCGTTGGGTCAGAAGGCTAAGATATCAAACTCTATATTTGCCTTGAGCTCATAACGTATGCTAACATTTCAGGAAAGAATTATCAGAGGTAGAATTCTTTGATTCAACTCTTAAGCTAAGGTTCTTTTTGTCAGCTTCAGTGCTTCTGGTGGATTTTAAGATCATTAAGTGTTCACTCAAGAAGAGCAGGTCCTTCTCCTGCTATCATAACCAACATTGCTCTCTCAATTAACAGCATAAAAACAAAACTAGTATAAATATGCAAATTAAATTGAAAAGGAATTAACTGTATGACATATAGACAAATGTGTCTGACACAACATTCTACAAATGCTGAACTTGCTTTGCAACAAAACACGGGAGTCGAGGGAAGTTTCTGTTGAGAAAAAAGCGAGTCTTTGGCTCAGGAGTCTTCGACAAAGAAGTTGAGAGAAGTGATTACGCCACAGTTGAAGAGGATGAAGATATGACTGCCAAGCTGATTGTGTACTGTGTGCATGATGTGGGAGGTCAAGGACTCTGGTGTAGCTGGCTCGTATAACTGTGGAAAGTGTGTACACGTTCAGCTTCTGACAGAGCATATTGCAGCACTGAAGAAAGAACTAGATGACCTCAGGCTCATCTGGGAGAACAAGATCTTCCTGGACAGGACCTTCAGCGAGGTTATTACACTGAGCATACAAGAAGAGAGTAGAAGGGAGAAGATAATGAGGAAGGCAGAGATGAGACAAGTGCAAGAGACCCCAGGGGAAGTACCTGTCAGGAACAGGTTGAATCTCTGGGAAACCAAAGAGACAGACATCACTGCCAGTCCGAGAGGCGGTCAGGTCTGCCAATCAGAAATTGGCATGGAGGCAAAGCCGAGGAGTCAGACATCACACAGAGTCGTGGTAATAGGGGACTCCATAGTGAAAGGGATTGAAAGGGGTTTCAGCGGCAACAGGCGGGATTTGAGGATGGTGTGTTGCCTTCCTGGTGCCAGGATTAAGGACATCACAGACAGAGTGCAGGAAATCCTCAAGGGCGAAGGTGAAGAGCCAGACATGGTGGTGCATGTCGGCACAAATGACATTCGGAAGAAGAGGAGGGACATTCTACAGCGGGACTTCCGAGAACTCAGAAGAAGGTTGAAAAGCAGGACATCAGGGTGGTTATCTCCGGTTTGCTTCCAGTTCCTCGGGCTGGAGAGGACAGAAACAGGGAGATAATGGACTTGAATGTGTGGCTGGGGAACTGATGCAGGAAGCAAGGATTTAAATTCTTGGATCACTGGGGTATGTTTAGTGGTAAGGATAAATTATACAAGAGGGATGGGTTGCACCTTAATAGGTGGGGGACCAGCATTCTGGCAGGTAAGTTTGCCACTGCACACAGCTGCGTTTAAACTAAATAGCGGGGGGGGGGGGACAAACTGGAAGTTTAAGTAGGAAGTTAAAAGGAAAGTTAGAACAAGAGAAGTCAAGAAAGACAACAGAATCAATGGAGCAGAAAACTCAAAAAAGGATCATGCCGTAAGGTCAAGTGAAATAGGGTTCGATAGGGAAGGGTGAGGGGAGTTACAAATTAAAAATATTATATATGAATGCACGAAGCATTAGAAATAAGGTGGATGAGCTTGAGGCTCATTTTGAAATTTGCAGTTTCAATGTTGTGGGCATAACTGAGATGTGGCTTCAAGTGGACAGGGCCTGGGAAATGAATATTCAATGCTATACGTGCTATCGTAAGGACAGACTGACTGGCAGAGGGGGTGGGGTAGCCCTGTTAGTAAGGAATTATATTCAGTCTCTTGCGTGGGGGGACCTAGAATCAGGGGATGTAGAGTCAGTATGAATAGAGCTGAGAAATTCTCAGGGTAGAAAGTCGCTAATGGGAGTTATCTACAGGCCCTCAAACAGTAGCCTGGATGTAGTGTGTAAGTTGAATAAGGAACTGAAATTGGCCTGTCGCAAAGATATTACTACAGTTGTTATGGGGGATTTCAAAATGCAAGTAGACTGGGAGAATCAGGATGGTATTGGACCCCAAGAAAGGGAGTTCTGGAGTGCCTCCGAGATGGATTCTTAGAACAGCTTGTGCTGGAGCCTACCATGGAGAAAGCAATTCTGGATCTGGTGTTGTGCAATGAACCGGATTTGATTTGGGACCTCAAAATAAAGGAGCCATTAAGAGGTAGTGACCACAATACAATAAGCTTTAATCTGCAGTTTGAAAGGGAGAGGGTAGAATCGGAAGTGACAATATTTCAGTTGAATAAGGGGAACTATGGAGCTATGAGGGAGGAGCTGGCCAAAGTTCAATGGTGCAATACCCTAGCAGGGATGGTAGTGAACAACAATGGCAGGTATTTGTGTGTATAATGCAGAAGATGCAGGATCAGTTCATTCCAAAAACGAAGAAAGATCCTAAGGGGAGGCAGGGGTGGACATGGCTGATGAGGGAAGTTAAGGACCATATAAAGACAAAAGGGAAAAAGTATAACATAGCAAAGATGAGTGGGAAATTGGAGGACTGGGAAGCTTTTAAAGAACAACAGAGGATAACTAAAAAGGTAATATGCAAAGAAAAAATAAGGTACAAAGATAAACTGGCCAAAAATATAAAAGAGGATAGTAAAGTTTGAGAGAAGATTTGTAGCTCGGGTGCTCGTTGTTGCGGTTCTGTTCGCCGAGCTGGGAATTTGCGTGGCAGACGTTTCGTCCCCTGTCTAGGTGACATCCTCAGTGCTTGGGAGCCTCCTGTGAAGTGCTTCTGTGATGTTTCCTCCAGCATTTATAGTGGTTTGTCTCTGCCGCTTCCAATTGTCAGTTCCAGCTGTCCGTTGCAGTGGTCGGTATGTTGGGTCCAGGTCGATGTGCTTATTGATTGAATCTATGGGTGAGTGCCATGCCTCTAGGAATTCCCTGGCTGTTCTCTGTACACCAGAACTGCAAAAAGAAAAAAAAAAGAGGAAGAAGAACACCTATACAATGTATTCGCCAAAAACGGATACCCCTGCAATTTCATCAACAGATGCCTAAGGGAAAGACAACAGAACGAGGACATGCCGCAACCCAAAGGACTAGCCACACTACCATACATCAAGAGCATTTCCGAACTGACAGCCAGACTACTGCGACCACTAGGACTCATAACAGCACACAAACCAACAGCCACTCTCAGACAACAACTCACCAGAACGAAGGACCCGATACCCAGCATGAGCAAAACCAATGTAGTGTACAAAATCCCATGCAAGGACTGCACAAAACACTACATAGGACAAACAGGAAGACAGCTAACGATCCGTATCCATGAAGACCAACTAGCCACGAAACGACACGACCAGCTATCCTTAGAAGCCACACAAGCAGACGACAAGCAACATGAGTTCAACTGGGACAACACTACTATTATAGGACAAGCCAAACAGAGAACAACCAGGGAATTCCTAGAGGCATGGCACTCATCCACAGATTCAATCAATAAGCACATCGACCTGAACCCAATATACCGGCCACTGTAGCAGACAGCTGGAACTGACAATTGGAAGCGGCAGATACAAATCACTATAAATGCTGGAGGAAACATCACAGAAGCGCTTCACAGGAGGCTCCCAAGCATTGAGGATGTCACCTAGACAGGGGACGAAACGTCTGCAACACAAATTCCCAGCTCGGTGAACAGAAGCACAACGAGGATAGTAAAGGCTTTTTTAGGTATGTGAAAAGAAAAAAAATGGTTAAGACTAAAATTGGGCCCTTGAAGGCAGAAAAGGGTGAAGTTACTACAGGGAATAAAGAAATGGCAGAAGAGTTGAATTGATACTTTAGATCTGTCTTCACTGGGGAAGACATGAGAAATCTCCCAGATGTAATAGTGGCTGAAGGACCTGAACTGAAGGGAATTTATATTAAGCAGGAAATGGTGTTGGAGAGACGGTTAGGTCTGAAGGCTGATAAGTCCTCGGGACCTAATGGTCTACATCCCAGGGTACTGAAGGAAGTGGCTCTAGAAATCGTGGATGCACTTGTGATCATTTCCCAATGTTCTATAGATTCAGGATCAGTTCCTGCGGATTGGAGGGTGGCTAATGATGTCCCACCTTTTAAGAAAGGAGGGAGAAAGAAAACAGAGAATTATAGACCAGTTAGTCTGACCTCAGTGGTGGTAAAATTGTTGGAGTCAATTATAAAGGACGAAATTACGACACATCTGGATAGCAGTAACAGGATAGGTCAGAGTCAGCATGGATTTATGAAGAGGAAATCATGCTTGACTAATCTTCTGGAATTTTTTGAGGATGTAACTCTGAAGATGGACAAGGGAGATCCAGTGGATGTAGTATACCTGGACATTCAGAAAGCCTTTGATAAAGTCCCACATAGGAGCAAAATTATGGCACATGGTATTCGGGGCAAAATACTGACATGGATTGAAAATTGGTTGGCTGACAGGAAACAAAGAGTAGTGATAAACGGCCTCCTTTCGGAATGGCAGGCGGTGACCAGTGGTGTGCCGCAGGGATCAGTGCTGGGACTGCAGCTTTTTACAATGTACATTAATGATATAGATGAAGGTATTAAAAGTAACATTAGCAAATTTGCTGATGACACAAAGCTGGGTGGCAGGGTGAAATGTGAGGGGGATGTTAGGAGAATACAGGGTGACCTGGACAGGCTAGGTGAGTGGACGGATACATGGCAGATGCAGTTTAATGTGGATAAATGTGTGGTTATCCAGTTTGGTGGCAAGAACAGAAAGGCAGATTACTACCTAAATGGAGCCAAGTTAGGTAAAGGGGCAGTACAAAGAGATCTGGGTGTTCTTGTACATCAGTCAATTTAGGCAAGCATGCAGGTACAGCAGGCAGTGAAGAAAGCTAATAGCATGCTGGCCTTCATAACAAGAGGAATTGAGTATAGAAGCAAAGAGGTCCTTCTGCAGCTGTACAAGGTCCTGGTGAGACCGCACCTGGAATATTGTGCGCAGTTTTGGTCTCCAAATTTGAGGAAAGACATTCTGGCTATTGAGGGAGTGCAGTGTAGGTTCACGAGGTCAATTCCCGGAATGGCAGGACTATCTTACGCTGAAAGATTGGAGCGACTGGGCTTGTATACGCTTGAGTTTAGAAGGCTGAGAGGGGATCTGATTGAGACGTATAAGATTATTAAAGGATTGGACACTCTGGAGGCAGGAAGCATGTTTCCGCTGATGGGTGAGTCCCGAACCAGAGGACACAGTTTAAAAATAAGGGGCAGGCCACTTAGAACAGAGTTGAGGAGAAATTTCTTCACCCACAGAGTGGTGGGTGTATGGAATGCTCTACCCCAGAAGGCTGTGGAGGCCAAGTCTCTGGATACTTTCAAGAAAGAGTTGGATAGAGCTCTTAAGGATAGTGGAATCAAGGGTTATGGGGATAAGGCAGGAACAGGATACTGATTGAGGATGATCAGCCATGATCATAATGAATGGTGGTGCTGGCTCGAAGGGCAGAATGGCCTACTCCTGCACCTATTGTCTATTGTTTTATTTTTATGCTGAGAACATTGAGAAATGGCAAGTAACATTTGTGCTGCACGAGTCCCAATCATTGACCCTCTTCAATAAAAAGACAGTCTAACAATCAACCCTTTACATTCAATGGCATTATCATCATTGAATCTCTCATTGTCAACATTCTGGGATTTACTATGGATCAAAAACTGATCTGGACGAGCCAAATAAACACAGTGGCTACAACAGCAGACCAGAGGCTAGAAATATTGCAATGAGCAACTCACCTCCTGACTCCCCAAGGCCAGTCTATCATTTACAAAGGCACAAGTCAGGAGCGTGACGGAATATTTCACACTTGCCTGGATGAATGCCTCTCCTATACTCAAAAAGCTTGACAACAGTCATGACGAAGCAGCCCACTTGACTGGCACTACATCCACAAGCATCCACTGTCTCGAGCATCTATATCCAGTAGCAGCAGTGTGTATGATCTACACGGTGCACTGCAGAAATTCACTAAAGATCCTCAGACAATCTGCTGAGCCCATGATCACTAACATTTAGAAACACGACTAACAGACACAGAGGTATACTACCACCTGCAAGTTCCATTTTGAGTCACTCACCATCCTGATTGGGAAGCTATGGTCATTCCTTCACAGTCATTAGATCAAGATCCTGGAATTCCTTCCCTAAAAGCATTTTGGGTTTACTTACAGCAAAAGATTTACAATGATTCAAGAAGACAGCTCACCACCGCCTTCTCGAGGAAGTCTAGGGATAAGCGATAAATGCTGGCCCAGCCAGTGATGTCCAGGTCCTGTGAATGTTTTTTTTTAAATTCTGAATTCTAATTTTCTTTTTATTGGCAGTTATGTTTGCTTAATTTCGATAACTGGATGGTTGAAACTTGCTTAGTATAAGAGGAGGATTATCAGCAGTGAACCATCTAACATTCATTGTGCCCCAATGTATTGCCCAATGACATATTCTACAGTATGCTGAAAAGGGAGATAGCCTAAAAGCATTTTTTCCCCCTCAAGGGTGGCGCACCTTTGAGTATAGTCATAAGAATTTCTCAAAACATCTCAACTGTTCTTAAAAACCAAAAGCAAACATTACAGACCAATAACTTACATTGAACATAAGATCTAGCAAGATGTAATTCAATTATTCCTCCAGCATAGGAAATGGAAATGAATACATATTCTAGTTTTCTCCTCATTAAATTAAGAGTCAGCACTTTTGCCTTAACAAATTCATAAACATATTTGTATAATATAGTGAAATTTAAGCATGGTGTAAATATTGGAAATATTATCTTAGGCTGTGATTTTTAAAGGGAATGTTGTAACTAAAGTGTTCACAAGACAGGGCAATTCGTTAGTACAAGTTGGTCTGCTGGCCCCCCACCATAAACAGCACAGATTGAAATCTACAATTTACTACACAAGAGGTTCCCAACCCTGACTGAACAAACAGGACAAGGAACAGATGTGACACTTTCACAAACCTGGTCAGTTAATTCCAGACCAGGAAATGTGAGGGGGTGGGTGAACACATGGGAGTGGAAGAAGATAGAGAAGCCTGGGAGATCACATATCTTTCATTCACAGAGTGAACACGGGTAACCAAAAAAGGGAGAATAAATACCTTATAAATAAAAGCTGCAAACAATAAAATACACTCAAGTTTATCAGCAAGAGCCATTTTACTGTTCTGTCATAATTCCATGACCAAGGTGGTGCAGGGTCAAATCAAAAACCATGAAGCATGGTTTTGGACTGTGTACAAATATCCCTAACTCTAAAGAATGCAAGAGCATTTGAATTTTCAGCAGCATGAATGCCTCTCCTATACTCATTACACCATTACACTGCATGATATTTCTAACTGTGCTGATTGACTTGTACAGTTAATATGTAGTTACCATGGTTCTTGCTGAAACAACTATTGAAATATTCAAGGAAGTAAACTGTTAAAAGATTGCATTTTAGTTCAATGGCAGTATCACTAACAGCGAAACAAATTAATATAGCAAAATACAGTTTCTTTACATAAAGTTGTGCTTGTTTTCATATTTGATAAAGAAGTTGGTGTTACAAGAACATTAATGCAAGCTACTCGGTTAAATCACAGTAAAGGGATTAGCTTTAAAAACTTTCAATTTAATCAGAGCAGGCTCTTGATTTGACTCTCATTGGTAAAAGAACAATTTTACCCACGTTTCAAAGAGGAAACCAGATGTCTGTGTTGTGCCTCTGGATTATCAGCAATAGCGGTCTGGAATTACAGCACGAAACGCTACAACAAAGCTCCATACACTAATTCACAGCGTGCTTATAACTTGCCACATTCTTCACATTGGTTCCAATTATGTTGCAATTGAATTTTTTCTATTTGAAGAAAAATGAATTCACCCTTTGTAATGGCATATTTCCACTTTGCTCAGTAGAAGAATTTAGATGTTTCATGAAGCAGCATTTGAAAAAGACCACACATGTGGAAAAAAATAAAATTGTATATTTCAGCAATGCAAAGTTCATTGATTACTTTTATTTTGGGAGTTGGACTCTCAGCTTATATTGCAAATATTACAAGAAACTAAAGCACGCAGTGTTGAACACCATAGGAATTATCTGTGCGTCGTGTGTATAAAGTTAAAAAAAATTATATAGTATGCACGTTATTAGAAATTATGCAAATCATTTCATATATACTAAATTACAGAGGTCCAAGTCACTTATGACAAACAAATATTATGGTTGCTTGACCTGACTTCCATGCTTGCCTACATTACAATTGTGAAAGTCCTTTTGTGAAATATCTGTGGACATGAACAATGCAAAATAAATCAAAACTTTTTGTTTACTTGCACGGAGTTGCTAATTTTAAAAAAATGAATACAAGTTTAGGATTATGAGCAAATACCCGATAAATCTGCTGGTCTCTTTTTAATTTGTCTCTTCAGAATTCTGACAGGAGAAGCACTTTCTAAATGGAAATTAATTTTGGAAGTAAAATATTTTTTCTGGCATAAAAAGCATCAACCGAGAATCAGCAACTAAAAAATAGAATTTGAATCACTACTATTCTGTTCCTTGGTCAAATTTATGTGCCACATTCTATTGACTAAAATCACCTAATTTGCATCTATTTCACATAATCTTACTTAACTAAGGAGGAAACAACTGCCTGTCTGAGTCTGACGTCCAGACTGTTCAGTCACAAGGGCGGTAAATGAAAGCCTTGTCTAAATGACGAACATATTTTAAGAGTAAAATCAAAGCCACATTTTCTTCTAAGATTATAAACATAACCAAAAATTTATTTCAAATGACAACTTAATTTGAAGATAAAAAGCAAACGCTGAAAACTGAATTTCCACTAAATACCTTGCAATGATTTCAAACTATATAACTACTGAAACAATGCCCGTTCAAACAAAGTCCTTTCTTAGGAACTAATAAACTATAAAATTCTAATGCTAAATAGCACAGAGTGCATTCTGAATGAGACATAAAGCACAAGTTATTATATATAATTTTTATTGTAAACTCCAAACCCTAATTCTTTTCACTACAATATAGAAATATATAATCCATTTTGCATACTGAGAAATAAAGGTCTGGCAGTTAGCAATCACCAGCAGTAACATTTCTCTTTAACAACACAACTGAAGGCGAGGATTCGCACCTTGCATGAAAGATAAGAATCAAATTTATTTTTCAATTATCTTAAGAAGTTAATTTACTTAAATTTAGCTGTCTCACACCCTTTCCTTTATTGCTAGATTCACCAACAGTAAGGAAAGTTTAGTGAAACTGAACTGTATTCCTACTGATCATAAAGCATTAGCGCTGTTATATTCACATTGATGTAAAGTGGCTATAATAGCAGGTCCCATCTGACACCTGAGTGTATTAAACCAAGGCAGTCAAAATATCTCCAGGAGTTGGGAGTTCACATCCATTGCACCACAAATCTGCTTGCTAGCACAACAATGTTTGAAAGCTTGGGTGTACACTGCACCTCATGATAATGTCCAAAACTTTAAACTGCAATGTTTCTGAAATTCCTAGAAAGCAGTCAGACATTCTTACTGCTGCAAAGTTAAATATTATCTGCTATGAATGCTCAGATGTCCAAATGCAAAGTCATCCATTCTCACTGCATCTGGGTGTTAATTTGCCTGCAATTATTCAAAATGATAAACAGTCTGTCATCTTCACCATTGAAAACAGGTGCCAGTATATAACTTGCAGTATAACTGCAGCTTAACAGCAATGCAGATTCCATTTGAACTACAAAACTATTTTAAAGAGTTGTGACATTAATATGCCATATTTTAAACAAAATTAAGTGCCTACTGGTGCAATTGAGTAACAGGTAGCCAAAATTCAACAGCTCAATTGAGACGCAGCAGCAAGAGAGAAATCAGGGACATCGGTCACAGTAGAAATAGTCAATCTATAAATGCATCTTTTCCATACGTCGACTAAATTTAGGTTAAAAGTGCAAACACATACTGTAGATTTATTAATTGTAGGAAATGTTAAATAACTGGCTTTAGAAGACTTTCACATCTTCAACTACTGATAATTCTGCTCACATTCTAACAATGTTCTGTGAAGGTGTTTTATGCAGATTGGAACTAAAAAATACTGAGTTTAGCAGAATTAGGGAAAACAATTATGAAAATTTACAACGTATCATTTACAGGCTAACCAGACTGTTCTTGTATTTGAGAATTTAATCTGATATTCAACATTTACACCTCACTTTACATCTTACAAAATAATTCCTTGTTTCTTTCAAGTCTACTTTGCAAACAATTTGGATCCCATAGATTCTTCTAGCAATGGTTTCTACAAGCCCTGCCACCATTGATTATTTCTAGAAACCAACAGCTGAGTGTGAAAAAAATTGCAGTTATCTTGGGTATTTGCATCCCGAGATAGGATAAATGCATAAATCTGATAATCACATTAGCAAACTTAACAATCTTCTTTAAAATTTAGAAGGAACAGGCAGGGGCTACGAACTGTCTGAGCACAAATAAATAGGGGTACCTTTAACGCTAGGTGTGGAATGAGAAGGTCAGGCGTGAAGAACCTGCGTCTCTCAGTCCAGAGGTAGGGACACCACTACTGTGCTGCAAAAAGACCCTCTCCCAAGAAATTATGTTTCTTAACAGGAGTTCATATGTCTTGATTTCAATTTCGCAAACCAGCTTGAATTCTATTAAACAGTGGTAGCAAGGGATGGAAACTGAAATTTCTTTCAGTGGAAAAATGGCAGTTAGAGATGAATGGCTGAAACCAAGTGAAAAGTATCAAGATATAATTTTTTTCACCAATGGCTTGTGAAACTAAAACTTATGATCAATGGGAAAATGAAGTGGACATGTAGAAACAGGTTACTTCTTTACCAAGAAAATTACAAGTTATGTACATGGCACTACCGCTTCCTACTAGAAGCTAAATCATTAGGAAGCGATAATGCCATGTACACAACTTATGATTTTCTGGAATGGCAATAAATGTTGCCAGGCCAGCAATACCCTCATCCTGCGAATGAATTAAAGAAAACACACTTTTGAAAGAGCTGTCAGAAGCTTTAATAGCTTCCTGGTAAAACAGCTTTAATGACACAAAATAGGACAACCATACAACAAAAAGATGAAGTATTCAAAGGCTGTCCAGACATGGGGCCTAAGCATCAATATGAAAGAAGGATCCTAACCAAAAGGAGCAATGATGAGATAACTTTTGGCAATTATGAGAATCAACTGGAATTAAAGAACTATAAGGCTTGTCCTTACCACCCTTCTTAAACAGTGGCACCATGTCTGCCAACCTCCAGTCTTCCGGCACCTCATCTGTGTCTACCAATAATACAAATATCTCAGCAAGAGAAGTGATTGCTGGGCCTCTTGCTGAGATATTTGTATCATCTGTAGTCACAGGTGAGGTGCCGGAAGACTGGAGGTTGGCAAACATGGTGCCACTGTTTAAGAAGGATGATAAGGACAAGCCAGGGAGCTATAGACCAGTGAGCCTGACCTCAGTGGTGGGCAAGTTGTTGGAGGGAATCCTGAGGGACAGGATGTACATGTATTTGGAAAGGCAAGGACTGATTAGGGAGAGTCAACATGGCTTTGTGCGTGGAAAATCATGTCTCTCAAACTTGATTGAGTTTTTTGAAGAAGTAACAAAGAGGATTGATGAGAGCAGAGCAGTAGATGTGATCTATATGGATTTCAATAAGGCGTTCGACAAGGTTCCCCATGGGAGACTGATTAGCAAGGTTAGAGCTCATGGAATACAGGAGGAACTAGCTCAAAAGTTAGAAGACAGAGGGTGGTGGTGGAGGGTTGTTTTTCAGACTGGAGGCCGGTGACCAGTGGAGTGCCACAAGGATCGGTGCTGGGTCCTCTACTGTTTGTCATTTACATAAATGATTTGGATGCGAGCATAAGAGGTACAGTTAGTAAATTTGCAGATGACACCAAAATTGGAGGTGTAGTGGACAGCGAAGAGGGTTACCTCAGATTACAATAGGATCTTGACCAGATGGGTCAATGGGCTGAGAAGTGACAGATGAAGTTTAATTCAGATAAGTGCAAGGTGCTGCATTTTGGGAAAGCAAATCTTAGCAGGACTTATACACTTAATGGTAAGGTCCTAGGGAGTGTTGCTGAACAGAGACCTTGGAGTGCATGTTCATAGCTCCTTGAAAGTGGTGTCGCAGGTAGATAGGATAGTGAAGAGGGAGTTTCGTATGCTTTTGTTTATTGGTCAGAGTATTGAGTACAGGAGTTGGGAGGTCATGTTGCGGCTGCACAGGACATTGGTTAGGCCACTGTTGGAATATTGCATGCAATTCTGGTCTTCTTCCTATCGGAAAGATGTTGTGAAACTTGAAAGGGTTCAGAAAAGATTTACAAGGATGTTGCCAGGGTTGGAGAATTTGAGCTATAGGGAGAGGATGAGCAGGTTGGGCTGTTTTCCCTAGAGCGGAGGCTGAGGAGTGACCTTATACAGGTTTACAAAATTATGAGGGGCATGGATAGGGTAAATAGGCAAAATCTTTTCCCTGGGGTCGGGGAGTCCAGAATCAGAGGGCATAGGTTTAGGGTGAGAGGGGAAAGATATAAAAGAGACCTAAGGGTCAACGTTTTCACACAGAGTGTGGTATGGGTATGGAATGAGCTGCCAGAGGAAGTGGTGGAGGCTGATACAATTACAACATTTAAAAGGCATCTGGATGGGTATATGAATAGGAAGGATTTAGAGGGATGTGGACCAAATGCTGGGAAATGGAACTAGATTAGATTAGGATATCTGGTCGGCATGGACAAGTTGAACTGAAGGTTCTGTTTCCGTGCTGTATATCTCTACGACTCTAATAGGAATGCCTTAAGAATGATCAATATGTATTTTAGATGCAGCTCAATGTCACTATGCAATGAATTATGCTCAACGGAGTAAGATGACTTTTGAAATGATATACAACACAGAAGGTTGAGAAGACGATAATACGTATCAAGCAGAAAGGATTGTCTTGGTCACAAGAAGCTTCAACCCTTAAATGAATTTGATTTGCTGATGCAACGAATGTTGTTATGGTTGACAGTGGATGCACATCCAGTTTGTAGAGTGGATTGGCTAAAATGTTATCTAGATTACTTACACATAAAGGACCAGAGTGAAGCTAAGGGATTTGAGAGCTTTACTTGCTTCAAATTTGCGGATGACAACACATTGAAGTAAATTAAGAGAGAGTAGTAATTCCATGTGAAATTGAAGGGGTAAGCTGTTTTCAGCAGCACGGATGTAATATCCAGTGAAATATCCCTACTTTTAAAGGCTCAAGTGACACTGGATTTGGAGTACAAGACGACAAGTGGGTTTGGAAAGTCAATTGATCTGCAGTTTATACAACCTAGAAATTATTGTCTGCCCTTAACGAGATCCAACTTGTCTAATCAAAATATTAATTAAGTGTTAATAGCATCGGGCGATAGAAGCTTAAACAAAAAAAGATTCATTGTTTTAAAACTACACATTCAATTTACCTACCCATCTTCTCAAATTTAAAATTCAACTAAAGGATGCAGGAGTAAGGGACAATGAGTATAGTAAACATACAGAAAAGATCAATTACAAATGTGAAAACAATTGAAGAACACTATCATGGTCAGAAGTGAGTCTCCCAGTAGCAAGAGACTTAAATGAAGGTGAAGCAATGGACCTAAAGATTTGGGATAAGGTAAGAAAAACATTTTATCTTGCACTTCATAAACTCTTAAATCCTGTTGCCGTGTGTACAACAACATGCATAATAATAAAAAAAAGACTGAAAACAAGATGATGGATTGAATTGGGGCCACCAGTTAAATTCCAAAGTGACAATGATTGAAAATTCCC
This sequence comes from Chiloscyllium plagiosum, assembly GCF_037043375.1. Lineage (NCBI taxonomy): Eukaryota > Metazoa > Chordata > Chondrichthyes > Orectolobiformes > Hemiscylliidae > Chiloscyllium > Chiloscyllium plagiosum. The sequence goes on along the minus strand of NW_028270175.1, from coordinate 34,218,772 downwards.
AAACATGAATTTAAATATGTGTGTGAAAATATGAACATTATAGTAATAAATACAGAAAGTTTCTTTAGTAATAGAGTATGCGAAAGACATTAGGTAAGAATAGAGATGTTTCAAAAATCTTAGCAGATTAACTTGTGAACCAATATTGGCCCTCCTGTGGTTAGTCCATTTAGGGAATTCACTGCAATTGGGGGAGGGTTCCAATCCAGATCAAACTGTTATTGAAATAAATCCAAATATTCTTTCAGCAATGTCTGATCATATAATAAGGATAATGCTTATTATCCCAAGAGGACAATTGCCAAAAAATGGACACGAGAGGCACATGTCAAAAAGAGTTAGTGAATGGACGAGTACTACTACAGGTAGAGAGGGGTAAACTACCAGGAAATAGGAGCATTGGTCAAACATGCAAGATGAGGGCAGGAAACCAAAGATTAGTAAAATGAGATGAAGATGTCGAAAGCCAGAAATTGCACTATAAAGTTCTAAAAATGGGTCTGAAACTTAATATGGTGCTAGAAAAAGGTTCAAGGCTAGTAAAAAGAATGCTGAACATAGGAGGGGGAGATCTCACAGTAGTATTAGTTGTCCAGAACAATAAAAGTAGGGTTCATAGTTTGAAAAACGAAAGGACCACAGAATTGGTCAGGTATACCATGAGAAGTAGAAGTCCCTATGATTGAGAAGTTATAGTGGCTATTAACAAATTAAAGCTAAATTGATAAAAGATGCCAAGCAAGAGTCGAAAATCTGGAAAGAACTTGTTGTGTACACCGAACTGCCTGATAGGATGTAGCAAGTACCATCTTACAGTCAGATAAGTACCTCTTGACAGTACATACAAAGCTGAAGTCAGATGAATGGTTTGGGCTTTTGGAGAAAGACTTGGTAATCAAAAATTTAGGTTTGATGCTCCTACAGCAGGAAGTGTACATTTGAAAATTTCCTTAGCTGCTTCAACAACAAATTCCTGGCAGTCTAAATCAATTGCTGAAAAAGCAGCAATTTTGCAATGGGAAACATAGAATTCAAGTATGCGGAAGAAGACCATTCAGCCCATCAAGTCTACACCAACCCTCCAAACAGCATTTCAAAGGGAATTTCTTTTGAAGCCACCTAAAGAACCTCATGATGTGGAAGAGAAACTGTGGAAATTAAACAAGTATGTTTAAGGATCAATAAAGAGAATGTAGTACTTTTCAGTTAGGTCTGTCATGTTGAAAGTCCTATATATTCAATTAAAAAGAGACACCGCAAAATTTCATTGGTATCCCAAGGAAAAGCCAACAGGCATCTTTACAAAGCAGGTGGAGATATTGTCAGGGAACTTCGGCAGAACTGAAGAAATGCATGATCTATAAAATAAAAAAAGGCAAGACAGATGTTAAGTGATAGTCAAGATTCAGAGTCCTCTCAATAAAAAGGATTATGTATCAAAAGCAGCAAAAAAAAACCAAGAGATCATAGGTAAGCAATCTTGCTTATCGATATATTGTAAGTAAGATTGCTTATCTAAGATCTCTTGGTTTGTTTGCATCCCAATAAATAGGTCCAGGCTCTCTCAGAAAAATGAGGCTGCACCCAAGGTTAAGAAAAAGACCAGTTATGAAATCTGACTAGTCATGTGACTGGTTGCACACTCAAGTTAGGCCCAATGCCACTTATAACTTCTTGGAGCTTGAGCTTTAAGATTTAAAACATGTTAATTTAGAAGGCTAATAATTTCTTAAGGCAAGCATTTCTTTTTGTAAAGCATTCTGACAATTGGTGACAATTGAGGTCAAATAAACATCAAAGAAATTAAATCCAGAGAAACATGTACGCAGGTTTCCATGCATTAGGTCACCAATCATCAAATAATTTCAGAGGGTTATTGTATTATAATGAAGTTATGGAATATTGCATTAAGATGATGGATTGCTTTGTACCCTACCTCCAAGTGGAAAAATAATTTATTTTACAGCATGGGAAACATGGGATATGCTAATGGTGTGAATAATAATGTGAGACAAAAAAAAATTATTAGCTTTGGACAGACTATGAACATTTTGAATTTGAAGAAAAAAAGGAATACACTAAGACCTATGTTTAATGAAGAAAGTGGCTATTAGTTGTATGAATACATGAGCACCTGCAACACTGCATGGTCTGAGAGGAATAAGATTGAGTATGTCAAAAAAAACTCTCTCCACAAAAGATGTGTCTTGATTTAATCTTTCCAACGGTCTTGGACTCTTTTAACATATGACCTTAACATTTACAATAGCAACCAGACCCATTTCTGTAATTAAGTATATTGAAAGATTATGGGAATGAAAACAATTACAATGAGAAAGACCAATCTCCATAGGTGTACTGTGAAATGAATCAGCTTTATTCGAATATAAAAAGTTCAACTACAGTTTCCAGCTGTCTAACTCACATTTCAGTTAGTTTTCCTTAATGATAAGTTAGAGCATGTTCATTTTCTATCGACCCTTCAAATTGACACTGTTATAGTTGAAACTGTAAATTTAACAACAGAACAACTTATTTTTAAACAATAAAAGGCCCTGTCATTTCTTACGCACTGCAATGGAATCATTATGTAACATATTGCTGCTTGGCATTAATAAATGTACATCTACACGTTATCCTGCCCACTCAGTTCAAAACAACCTATGCAGCTGTTACAAAGATGCACAACAGCATTTCAAGAAATCCAGAAACAGGCTCATTTAAAGAGGAGCATCTTAGTATCCACAAAATGCTGCAAAATGAAATTACATAAATCACAGTTTAATTGAAAACTCCTTTTGATTTTGTTCTCTTATTTGTGATAATTTTCAATAATTTGTTCAAAACAGTGACTACTGATGATCTCATTTGGAAAATGGATGCAGAGTGGTAAAAGGAGTATCTGAATCACTGACGTATGGAAGGATAGACAAATCAAAGCACAGCCCAAGGCGGCACTTGTATTAAGTTGGTTTAAATCCTTCAGAGCTTCACTTCCTCTATTTCTATTTCTGATTTAAAGCTTCCTACAAATCTACTCTTGCTCTGTCTCTGGTTAATTCTCTCTTTTTCATCAACCCGATGAATGGCCACACTTTTGGCTACAGAGACCTGAAACTTTTGCAATCTCCCCTAATTTCAACACTCTCCTTTGCAAGATCCTTCTTAAAGACAATCTCCTGCATCAAACTTCTGGATAGTCTCCTGAAATCTTCTAAGTTTCTGATCAAGTTGATAAGTGACAAGTAACATCCATGACCACACAGCGACCATCTCAAACAAATAAGAATCTAACCATTGCCTCCTGATTGTGACAGTTACTAGTATCAATCCTAGGGATTACCACAGACCAGAAAATGAACTGGACCAGCCATATAAATAATGTGGCTATAAGAACAGGTCAGATGCTATGGATTCAGTATTGTAACTTGCCTCTTGTCTCCCCAGTGCCTATTCACCATCTGCAAAGCACAATTTAGGATTGTAATGGAATATCATCCCCTTGCATGGATGAATGAAGTTCTTACAACATTCTAGAAGCTTGACACCATCTAGTACAAAGCAGTCCATTTTTAGAACCAGCCACTACGCTCAACAGTCACTATCTTCACCCCAATGCACAACGAACTGCAGCAATTTCCTGTGTTTAACTGGAGGAAATGGCAGCTCATGTAGGAAAGCAGGTTGGATAAGCAAAATTATAAAAGAAATGTGAAGGTATGGACTGGTATCAGTGTGTATATGGACGCTGACTGTGGACATTGTCACTAAGGATTAGAATGCAGTTGAAGATGTGTGATGAGGACAAGGATAAATTCTGAAGAGAATGTAAAGGTAATAGTCTTGGGGTAGAAATGAAGCACTGTTTTGGAACGCTCCGCCTGTAGTACAATGACTACGAACAGAATAAGTGATGATGGTCCCAAAGAACGTGAAAACAAAAGAGGAATCTGAGGAGGATACAGTGAGTAACTGTAGAGAACATTGAGAAAAATAATTGAACATTTCAGGGTTGCTACTCTGTTGCTATTAAAATGTCATAATACTGAACTTGCAGCAAATTCATGCCCAATTTACAGTATGAATCTGGGGCACAATCTCAGCCGTCAAGCTTGTATTTAGATTTCAATACCCATACTGTTGCAGAGAAGAAAGAATTAGGACTATTGTAACTTGGATTTTTATCACAATATTTTGTATTTCTGCACATGCAGATTGTATTTTGTAATTCTTAAAACCAGCAACATGTTATTTAACAACATATGTCATTGCTCTAATAAACAAATTATTCTTACTTTGTGGTATTTACATCAGAGGTCAGACTTCATTAAGTGTGTTGTAAAAGTGTTAAGTGAAGCACTCTGCATCCAGATGTTGGCAAAATGAGGTTCTGTGGTGTGCATGGGAGCAAGTTACTTCAATGCAGTCTCATTTGCAGAAATCATGAACAATGCAGCAGCACGGGGAGACAAGAGACTTTAAAGAAATACATTTTTAAGAATCAGTACTAAACGTTTGAACAGAGGAATATTTTGCGGCGGTATTGGTGATTGAAAAGTAGTAAATTTTAGGAGACAGGTTGCAGCATTTATTTAAAATGAGAAAATGAAAAGACACTACCAATTTGTGAATTACAATGTTCTGTTCAGTTCACAAAACTCCATAAAACTAATATTTGGTAAATGACAATAATTATTATTCTAGTTAATATATGCCAAAGGGTTTTAAATAGACATAGTTAACAGTTACTAAAGAAACTGTCACAATTTGGTGTTGATTTCTAAACAGCATTCAATACCATACTACACACAAGGTTACTTAATGAAATAAGAGGACATGCTGTTGGGGGTAGAATACTAGCATAAATAGACTACTGGCTAATTAAAATGCAGAGAATTGGGGTAAAGGGAGCATTTTAGGATGGCAACCTGTAACCAGTGGAGTGACCATAAGATAAGCAGCAGAAGCAGGCCAGTCAGACCAACGAGTCTGCGCCACCATTCAATAAGATCATGGCTGATCTGATAATTATCAGCTCCACTTTCCTGTCTTATCCCTATGACCCTTGATTCCCATACTGATTAAAAATTTATCTTTGTCTTGAATATACTTAACTCCCAGCCTCAACAGTCATATATGATAAAGAACTCCACAGAATCATCACGCTCAGAGAACAATTTCTTCCTCATCTCTGTTCTAACTGGGTAACCTCTTACTCTGAGATTGCACCCCCTGTAAGGTCATCCCTCATTCTTTTAAATTCTATTGAGTACAGGCCCAAACTACACCATCTTCCACTCATAAGAAAATCCCTCCATACCTGGAATCAACCTGATGAATCTACTCTGGACTGCCCCCTTTGCTAGTATGTCTTTCCTTTGATAAGTGGATCAAAACTGCTCTCAATGTTCTTACAGTGGTGTAATTCATGTCTTGTATCGTTTTTTCAAGATTTCTTTATTTTTATACTCCATTCCCTTCGAAATAACGGCGAATAGTCAATTTTTCTTCCCCATCACCTGCTGAACTTGGGTGCTAGCTTATTGAGATTTATAGATGAGAACTCTAAAATCCATCTGTGCTGCAGCTTTTTCCAGTCTTTCTCCATACAAATAATATTCAGCTCCACTATTCATCCTGCCAAAGAGCATAACCTCATTTTTAGGATGGCAACCTGTAACTTATGGAGTGATACAGGGGTTAACGATGGAGTCACAATTATTTACAGTAGATATGAATGACATGGATGAAGGAAGTGAAATATCCTATAGTCAAGTTTGCAGATGACACTGTACAAAAATAAGTGGGAAGGCCAGTATTGGGAGAATGGCATAGACAGTTTAAGAGAGATTCAGACAGGTTCAGCGAGTGGATAAAAACTTGGAAGATGGGATGCAATACGGGAAAACGTGAGGACAGACATCTGAAATTCTGAAAGAGCTGGCTTTGATTTACTGTTTGCAATGTTATTTAAAGCAGTTTATCTTAATTTCAGTTAACATGTGAAGTATATCACAAAATAAAAATGCAGTCTACTTTTGAAACATAATTTTGATTACAAATGACTGCAGGATAAATCTGCAACATGAGTCACATGTTGTGGCTAACCTCAAATGAAATGTATATCAGCTGTACAAGTAAGTGAAACAGTATGCTGCTTAAGTATTTTAACAGTCTGAAGTAATCACCTCATAGTATCCTGTCTGCACAAAAATGAAAATTGCTGACTTTTGTTATTTTGTTACTTTTCAAAAGATATTTATTCTAACATGATGTAGAATAGATTTTATGCTTAAAAGCTCATTGAAATGCACGTAGACATGTGTGCGTATTTGAGTGTGGTGTACTATTGCAAGTTATTACTGAACTGTATTAACAGCTTTGAATATTTTATCTCATCACAGCATGTATTTATAAGAAATGGGACAAAAAATACATAAACCTGTTGCTGCCTTCCTCCACAACACTGGTAATATGATATCAGGAAAAGCTGACAGGACTGAGGTCCTTTGCTCGCCAAATTTCAAACAAAAGGCATCCTTCTCTCAAAGAAAACTCCAGCCCACATTCCTGTCAGCACCTGAGGCTAATTGATGGACTGGGAGGAGCCTGCCATATGTGCAGGAGCAAGGAATGGGAGGGGCACAGACTAAAGATGCATTAGGTATTTAAGATGCTGTGTCGAGCTATTTTCAAGACTGCCTACATTTTTCAGAAAAGGACACCAGGAACACTTAATTCGCAAGTTTCAATCTTCACTGGATAAAGTGCACAAGAGGAATTTCTCTCAACAATGTGCTTCTAATTATTCTGAACTACTAATACAAAACGTTAAAACACTCTGACAAAGCAGATCATTAGTTTTGTTAACGTTTTTTGAAAACATAATCCAAAGCGGCAAGTGTTTTAAGCCCAAGGACATAAGATTTTTACATTAATTAAATTCCAAAGATGACAGTCAAAATTTTCCTTTGGCTTCTTTCATTCATTTTGTTCCTCTGCATCGTTTCTCCAAGCTACAGCCGGGTTCAGAAAGCACCTCGGAGAAGGGGAACCACAGGAGGAGTTAACATTCTGAAACTCACGACCTGCTGTGATGATGTTAAAGAGCTGAAAATCCAAGTGGCCAACCTGACTAGCATTCTGGCTGAGCTTAGTAGGAAACAGGAGACTGACTGGATAAATGTAGTCATGCAAATGATGGAAGTGGAAAATGGCTATCGGCAGATGGAATCTCGTATTACAGAAGCTGAAGGAAAATACTCTGAAGTCAACAATCGGATAGACATTATTCAGCTTCAAGCAGCCCAAACAGTTACACAGACATCAACAGGTAAGAGCAGATTATTCTAGTGAGGAATAGATGGGAAGGAATATGTATTAAACGCATTTGTCACAAGAGTCAAGATTAGAATGGTGCTGGAAAAGCACAGCAGGTCAGGCAGCATCCGAGGAGCAGGGAAATCGAAGTTTCGGGCAAAAGCCCTTCATCAGGAATAGAGGCAGGGAGACTCCGGGGTGGAGAGATAAATGGGCTCTCTCTATTTAACTCTCCACCCCGGAGGCTCCCTGCCTTCATTCCTGATGAAGGGCTTTTGCCCGAAACGTCGATTTTCCTGCTCCTCGGATGCTGCCTGACTTGTTGTGCTTTTCCAGCACCACTCTAATCTTTACTCTGATCTCCAGCATCTGCAGTTCTCACATTTGCCTCTGTATTTGTCAGAACGTCAAGTTTGGAATTAATAAACACAGGCAATTGAAATTTAACTTTTAAAAGGTGTTTTAGCCATTGAAAAAATATTAAAAGCACTTCAATTTGAAAATAGTTACAATTATTTCTTTATAATTGAAATTAATCAAAGATAATACTTCACATTTATATATCAGTATTATGGAGAAACAGTTCACATTGATCAATTATGAATGACAACTTGCATTTGTACATCACATTTAACAGTAAAATATTCCAAGGAACGTGATAGGAGCATTATCAGACAGAGCCTGACAGATGAAAGCCAAATTTCTACTTAATAAAACACAGCTGTATAATGTAGTCTGGGTATTCCCAATTTTCTTGAGCGAGATCCCATTCAAACTCGTATATAATTTGGAAAACTTTCAATTATGTGGACTACGGCTCACAAAGAATAAATCAGGGATCATATTTGAAATGAAAGAGCACAGTAATTCTTCTCCAAAAAAGGAATGTGCCTTTGAACTCACTCACCTCAACCAAACCCTCCCAAATCCTCGGAATAGGGCTACTAAACATTTTTATATTTTACTTACTAACAGATTTAATTTCACTGTATTTTCTTTCTGCAACAGCCTACACCAAAGTAGTGCAGATCTTTCAAGTTTGTTTTGACTTGTTAAAGTAATCAAGATATTACTTTTAATTCATATGAAAATCAATTAAAATTAAGCCATGCATTCATCATTTACAGAAGATATTTAATGCTGTCAGTACATAACATGGAGTTACGCAAGAAACTACAGAACTGATACAATAGAATGTTTGAGTTGATTTTGCCTGAAGAGCTATTATGTTCAAATTACATTCTGTTTTAGCACAAAATACCGATGGTTAAATTTGAACAGTCTAAAAAAATTTCATCTAAAATTTCAAAAATTCTGTTATCGCACAATGCATTTAAATGCTGCCGTAATCACATTTATCTTTACTTCAATATTACAAGACTTTTTGAATCAACTGTAATAGTGAGAACACAGATGTATACTAGCAGTTTAATTTTTTTCTTTTTATCTGTTAGGTCAAACTTTGCAGGAATAAAAACTGTCTCCTCATATGAAACTAATTTTAAAACAATCATTCATTCCTATCTCATTTTATGTAATGGCTGAATTTATGTGCATTCTAAACTTAAAATAGTGAAGGCAAATCCATCACTTGAAAACCAGGGCATGGCATAAGTGACAACATCATGATGGGATCCTACATCATTTTTAACAGTGTATGTATTGCAACTTGTGAACCAGGATTGTATCGCAATGGCCAAGAACCCCACTTTTACATTCACTGGCTCAAATTTCCTCAAAGCAGAACATATTGTGAAATTACCAAAGGGCTTTCTATCTCCAATCTCAAAATAGAAATCCATGCCTGCCAGCTCCTACCCTATACACTTGCGTGTTTAACACACCAGTAGTAAACTCATATTTGCACATGTAGCCGGAGTCCATACAAAGAACACTCACATTCCATTCAGAGACCTTGAGTCTGTGATTCACATTCTATCAGACGGAGTCAATGAGACAAGAAATCTCAGCAATCTTGCATTCTCACCTGCTAGTGAAGCAGACCAAATGGCATACTTTCGCTATTCAATCACTATCTAAAAAATGCATGAAAGGATCCCACTTTTCACTTCACCTAAAGCAGTCAGAAAGAGTCTGGAAAGATTGAGGATCTTACCATTTATATCATTATTCAATTTTTGATCTCATTTTGAGAAAATAGATCCAGTACACTGCTCTCTCTATTTTACATTGATTCAGTTTCTATTGATACATTGAATTTTAGAATGGTTTCCATCCATTCAGTCTACTGAAACTGGAGTCCATAACCCAACAATATTCATGGTTCCACATTTAAGCTGCTAGGTTGGTTACATTATTTAATTCTACTATATATGAAGACCCAATTGTCTGTACTGTCTGTAGTGCCAAAGGACAAAACTATCAGCTTGAATCAATGGTAGCATGCTTGCCTCAGTTGCAGATCCTAGACTAGGGTGACACATTTATACACTTAAAAATGTGTTGCTGGAAAAGCGCAGCAGGTCAGGCAGCGTCAAAAGAGCAGGAGAATCGACGTTTCGGCATAAGCCCTTCTTCAGGAATGAGGAGGGTGTGCCAAGCAGTCTAAGATAAAAGGTAGGGAGGAGGGACTTGGGGGAAGGGAGTTGGGAATACGATAGTTGGAAGAAGGTTAAGGTGAGGGTGACCTCCCTCGTCAGATCCACACCGCCCACCAACCCAACCTCCACTCCCGGTACCTTCCCCTGCAACCGCAAGAAATGCAAAACTTGCGCCCACACCTCCCCCCCTCACTTCCCTCCAAGGCCCCAAGGAATCCTTCCATATCCGTCAGAAATTCACCTGCACCTCCACACACATCATTTACTGCATCCGCTGCACCCGATGTGGCCTCCTATACACTGGGGAGACAGGCCGCCTACTTGCAGAACGTTTCAGAGAACACCTCTGGGACACCCGCACCAACCAACCCAACCACCCCGTGGCTGAACACTTTAACTCCCCCTCCCACTCCGCCAAGGACATGCAGGTCCTTGGTCTCCTCCATCGCCAGACCATAGCAACACGACGCCTGGAGGAAGAGCGCCTCATCTTCTGCCTAGGAACCCTCCAACCACAAGGGATGAATGCAGATTTCTCCAGCTTTCTCATTTCCCCTCCCCCCACCTTTTCTCAGTCCCAACCCTCAGACTCAGCATCGCCTTCTTGACCTACAATCTTATAGATTAGATTAGATTAGATTAGATTACAGTGTGGAAACAGGCCTTTCGGCCCAACAAGTCCACACCGACCCGCCGAAGCGAAACCCACCCATACCCCTACATTTACCCCTTACCTAACACTACGGGCAATTTAGTATGGCCAATTCACCTGACCCTGCACATTTTTGGACTGTGGGAGGAAACCGGAGCACCCGGAGGAAACCCACGCAGACACGGGGAGAATGTGCAAACTCCACACAGTCAGTCGCCTGAGGCGGGAATTGAACCCAGGTCTCTGGTGCTGTGAGGCAGCAGTGCTAACCACTGTGCCACCGTGCCACCTTCTTCCCGACCTCTCCGCCCCCACCCCCTCTCTGGCCTATCACCCTCACCTTAACCTCCTTCCACCTATCGTATTCCCAACGCCCCTTCCTCAAGTCCCTCCTCCCTACCTTTTATCTTAGCCCGCTTAGCACACCCTCCTCATTCCTGAAGAAGGGTTTATGCCCGAAACATCGATTCTCCTGCTCCTTGGATGCTGTCTGACCTGCTGCGCTTTTCCAGCAACACATTTTTAAGCTCTGCTCTCCAGCATCTGCAGTCCTCACTTTTTCCTTCCTGACACATTTATACAGTCCAGCAATCATCCAGTACTGTCAGAGGTGTCATCTTTTGAGTGAGATATTAAAGTAAGGTTCTATGCAGTTATTCAGATGCATGCAAAAGATTCAATGCACTCTTTTCAAGGGAGAAAGTTTGTCTAGGAAGAGGCCCTTCATATTTTGATTGCCTGTGCCATCTTACTATTATAAAAACGTAAGCTGAATTTCTCTAAACATCAGCAACATAATTTTAAAGGTCACATCAAATTTAATCTGGATCAATCTAACACCAGTTGTGCTTTACTGTCAATTACTTAGTCATTTAACTGATTTTGTTTTAAAAGTGACACATTATTTGATAGGACAACACTGCTCCGTGTTTCAAACTGCACCTCTCAACAATAACTTAAGCAGAAGGTATTGAAAATAGACAGACACCTTAGTCTTTGTGTGTTCTGATATTTATCGAAGTAGTATATCAGTGTTAGATTACAGTACATTACATTGATGAGACCTTAACGAAATTTTAAAATCAGTTTTCCATTTCATGAAGTTCAAAGTAAAGATGTCAGAGGGTTTTTTGGGGGGATGGAGAGGTGGGAGGAATGATGGGTGGGCGGGAGATGAGGGGTGTGGGGGTTTGGGTGAAAGAGGTAGAGGAGGGGAAGAGGTGGGAGCAGGGTGTTAAGGGGAAGGGGTGGAGGGGTAGGTGGGGTAGGGAATTGGGGGAAAGAGGTGGAGCAAAGGGGAAGGGGTAGAGGGATAGGTGAGTAAGGTATGGGGGAGAAGAGGCGGGGCAAGAGGGGTGGGGGAAGCAGCAGGGTGAGGGGGTTGGGGAAGAGGCAAGATGAGGGGCTTGGGGAAAGAGGCAGGGTCAGGGGGTTGGGGAAGAGGCAAGGCGAGGGGCTCAGAGAAAGAGGCAGGGTGAGGCGGTTGGGGAAAGAGGTGGGTGGGGGGAGGAGGGAGGACAGTTGGTGGAGGACCTAAAAGGTCATGATATTCTACAAGATGAATGAACTGTTAAATAAGTTTAAAATATCAGGACAAGGTTTCAGTCAGAATTCAGTTTCTTTTCATACATCCTAGACACTCAACCAATTTTGTGCCATCTGAATGAAGTGCTAAAACAGACCTCATCAGTTGACAGATTACAGACATTTACACCATAATGATATGTTCTGCCAATAAAGAATGCTTCTGAACCTAAAAGAGAGAAAACACAAAATTTCTGAAATTTTTGTTCAGGTATACAATGACCAGACAATCATTTGTTTTAATGTTGTAAACCTATCTTGATTGAAACTGGACGACAACAATTTTAAATCTTACTTGCAATGGTTTGAGAATGTACGTAGTTACTGCTGCAAGAGTGACTTGTCAACGTAGTATTTATCATTTTGTGATCCTTAATAATTGTCTTAAGGTTATTTTTCGTCTCTCATTTTTATCATTTTCCACTAAAGTCACACTCATCTAATTACTAATCTAGAGATGGTGAGCATCCTTCAATGACTTAATCAAATAGCCTTATTTCATGAGCAAACCAATACAGTAAGGACTGTTGTCAGACTCTTCAGTCATCAAACATAGCACAAATGAGGCTGTCCCTTTCTTCAGTAAAATGGGTTTTAACTCCCTCGGATAGAATTGTTTTGTAACTGCAGGTTTTCATCATCCACAGCCCAATAGCTTGGCCTATAATTTGAGATGTTGCAATTATGATTTGCAAAGTTTAACAAATAAATGGTCATTTTGAGCTGCACATGAATTTTCAGAAATAATAATCAGATAAGTGTGACTTTAGTGGAAAATGAGAAAAATGAGACAAAAGAGAATTATTAAGGATCACAGAATAATAAATACTGCATTGACAAGTCACTCTTGCAGTAACGACTAACATATGTTCTCAAACCTTTGCAAGAAAGATTTCAAATTGCTGTCATCCAGTTTCAATCAAAGTAGGTTTACAAATTAAAACAAATGATCGCCTGGTCAATGTGAACCTGAATAAAAACTTCTGAGATTTCATTCATACATCTCAATCTTTAGCTGCAATTATAAACGTCAATTATTCATGCAAATGGCACATTGAGGGAAATAGAAATATTATGTAAGGCAGAACGACACATCCACCCACAAGATCCAAAGGCTATTTTCATTAGGTGCAATCAATCAAATTGTTTAAATGAATTACTGCAGCAATTGTTAAACCATTCGACTCTAAAATAACTATATGTAATAATCTATCCCGAGAAATATGCAACTGCTCATTCAACGTATGACATTTTAGTGCATTGCCTGCCTCACAGAGCCAGGGACCCAGGCTCTATTCTAACATTGAGTGACCGTCTGTGTGGAGTTTGCACATTCTCAATGTCTGCACTGGCTTTCACAGGTGCTCTGGTTTCCTCATAACAATTAAGCCAAATTATGTTTTCAAAATACCTACGTACAGAAGCTTTCAATCACTTTACTGCTGAAAAAGCAAGAAACCAAGTTGATTTATGTCCTCTCTAGTTCAAGAATCCTAATGCCAAATACTGTACCCTATTTGATACCGAAATTCAAATCAGCCACTTTAGCATAGGAAGCAGTTGTAAAAGAAGTGTCAAATATCTGAAGGACCAAAGTTGTTCTGCTTTGTTTATTTGAATGGTGAAAAATCATCTGGTTGCATATTTCACTTTCTGGAGTACTTAACAGTTCTCTGCCGTAATGACTTCAGAGTTCTATAAATAATGTAGTTTCCCTTTTTTGTTGCTTCTGCACCTAACCTATGAAGTGTGCTCATATTTATTTAAACTTCCACTGAACAATCCAGCCCTGCGCTTTCTTTACCCTGGACATCTGACAAGCCACAATTTTGTGTACGGAACCATATTTTGGAAATCGTTCAAATAAACAGTAACTAGCATTGCTGAATTCAAGAATACACACAAACCAACATATTACTATCTTAACCTATTCTTGATAAATCACATTCAACAAAAAGAACACAACAAAAATTTAAATTTTCCACAAGTTTGTTTTAGTGTTTTTTTTTAAATCATTATGGTATTGGTAAGACTTATTTCTCAAAATCTTCACAAAGTTAAATTTAAAGTGGAAGCGTCTCTTTAATGTTTCCAAGTTACATAAAAAACTATTCATCAACATAAATTCAAATAGGCTGAATTAGAAGTGCACTATTCTGACTTTAATTAGGTTTGCACTGTCTTTACATCTAACAGCCAAGCTCAACTGTTCCAACCTCTGAACTTGTAAACATTAAATAATTAATTTGCTCCAGTTAGTAAACATACAGAAAAGCTATAAATTTGCATGGCTGAGTTATTTCCATCAACATGGGTCAAGTACGCTCACTGGTTTCTTTTGTTTTGGAAGATAAAAACAGTATTTAAACCAAGTGACTCAAATTAGATCAAATGTAAATATCTACAAGTTTTTATTTTCTAGCCCTAGACAGCAGTAAACAGAAAATTCATGAAAAGCAAATTAGGGAGTATTCTCTGGTGTGCCAATGAAGGGTAAGTTGTGATTCTGAACTTCAAAGAGGCAGGTAAATATATAGTCTTTGAATTAAAAAAAACGTTAAACAGAGTATGGTTAACATACTGACCAATTTGTCGTGGGAAGCACTCTAAGGCTGCCATTATCAATACATTTAGGAGTGAATTGGATAAGTCCCTTGTGAGAAAGGGTTCAGGCATTGAGATACAGAGTAAAATGTAGTAATTCATTTATGACGTCTATACATTCTGACGAAAGGAGAAGCAGAAGAGCTTTGAAACAAAACTAAGATAAATTAGGATAAATGAGCAATTTAATTCAGTTTGTTAAAGCAAAACACAAGTCTGTACCCACAATAAAATAATGCTAACATAGTGGGTACAAAATTTACACAGGAATAATACATAGAATATTTCAGTGACCTGTATGTATACTGCATTTGCTAATATTCTCACAGCTAACACTTGAAATATCAAGATAATTCTCAACTCAGTTCAGTGCTTTCTTACTGTAATAGTGTGTCAATATTTAGCCTTATTTCATTGACAGTGATAAAAAAAATGAATGGACTTTTCCTGGTCAAGTGAATATGATATATCAGCACAGATTTCAACCATTGTTCAAATTTATACCTCTCATTGTGGAAAACATTTTACAAAGCTATTACTAGAAAGGAGGCCACTCTTCATTTTTGCTCATGCATACACAGTAACAGTAAGAGTCTGACGTAAAACTTGGGAATTCTGGAATAATAATAGAGTTTAATCTTCTGTTTGCAGATGCCATCTATGACTGCACATCGCTATATCAGAAGAATTACCGAATATCTGGAGTATACAAGCTACCTGCCGACGAGTTCCTGGCAACTCCAGAATTTGAGGTGATGCTGCTCAAAAGAGACATCCTTTACTCTTGTCATCTTTTGCACATGCTTCACTGTCACAAAATATTTAAATTGGTAGACTGCAATACACAATCACGTTATTTATTGTTTGTGAAGATTATACTCTGGTACGAGAATTGTCCATGAACACTAAAATATCGTCTCTTCACTTTAGTGATCCTTATAAACACGGAGAATTTAGCCCATAGTTTTTAATGGATTTTACTGTTGAAAGAGGGACTACAGTCTTGTGACTGCTCTCGCATAAGAATTTTAAATCGAAACAGTACTGCAATAAGTACTGTTTGGGCGGCACAGTGGTTAGCACTGCTGCCTCACAACGCCAGAGACCCGGGTTCAATTCCCACGTCAGGCGACTGACTGTGTGGAGTTTGCACGTTCTCCCCGTGTCTGTGTGGGTTTCCTCCGGGTGCTCCGGTTTCCTCCCACAGTCCAAAGATGTGCAGGGCCAGGTGAATTGGCCATGCTAAATTGCCCGTAGTGTTAGGTAAGGGGTAAATGTAGGGGTATGGGTATGGGTGGGTTTCGCTTCGGCGGGTCGGTTTGGACTTGTTGGGCCGAAGGGCCTGTTTCCACACTGTAATGTAATCTAAAAAAAATCTAAGTAACAACAACCCTGCTCTTTTAATAATTAATATCTTATTCCATGTTCAAATATCTTTATTGAAGTTAGAACAGAACTTGCTTGAATGATTCAAATCCATTTTAATTTATGAACTCTCTGTCAATCAGGGAACTTTCAATCATTTTCTTTCTGCCACTGACAATGAAATCGGACCAAAAGGTTGCAACATTTCACAACAGGAAGAAAGCAGCAACTATCTTTTTAAAAATTTAATTGATCCACAGCAGCAGAAGTCCAATGACAAGAATGTAATTTAATAGAATGTGGCATGGTGGCTCAGTGGTTAGCAGTGCTACCTCACAGCACCAGGGACCCTGGTTCGATTCCAGCAGTCTGTGCGGAGTTTGCACATTCCCCCAGTGTCTGCCAGAGTTTCCTCCCACAATCCAAAGATGTGCAGGTTAGGTGAATTGGCCATGCTAAATTGCCTATAGTGTTCAGGGGTGTGTAGGTTAGGTGCATTAGGGATAAATGTAGAGTAATAGGAAATGATTGCTTAGGATACTCTTCAGAGGGTCGATGTAGATCTGTGGGGCTGAAGGGCTTGCTTCCACACTGTAGGTATTCTACAGAAGTAAAATGCAATTAACTGGAAATATACAGTTAGCTAGTATTTGCAAAGACAATTAATTAATTAGGATTACTTATGAAACATTAACATTTCATTCTATTTTTACAAGCTACTTTCATTCTATTTTTACAGTAAATTGTTCTTAGTTTTAGTTCTAATTTCCAGTATTTCCAATATGTTAATTTGTATCTTTTACATAATGCTTTCAATTGAGCTTACCAAATATGAAATCCAAATCAAAATTCTGCATTCATCCAAATGATCAGGCAATATGTTATGGGTCAAAACTTCGAGGAGTGAATGAGACTTTGAATCTTATTATCAGAGAGTGAAAGTCTAGCTGATAGCATCAACTTTCAAGAATACATTTTATGACATATTGAATAATTACTTGGACTATTACAGGTATACTGTGACATGGAAACTGAAGGTGGTGGTTGGACCGTTATACAACGTCGAAAAGTTGGACTAAGCTCTTTCTACCGTGATTGGAAACAGTACAAGCGAGGGTTTGGCAACATCCGTGGGGACTTCTGGCTTGGCAACGATCACATTTTTCGGTTAACGAGGCAGCCAAGTATACTGAGAATTGATATGGAGGTAATCCATTTATTTATTCGTAATTACAAAATAATGATTTCTGTTTTCAGTTGGAATATTTAACAAACAGAACTGGAGAAAATCATGTAACATTTAAATTTGCATCTTAAAAATGAAGTATACTCTAAATGTGAATTAATGCATTCATTAACATTTACAACATGGTAGTAACAAATTATATCATGTAAGTGAACTGTTTAATTATGTAACAATAGGACTGGGAAGGACATACTTGTTATGCAGAATACGACTACTTTTCAATAAGCGATGAATTGAATAGCTACAAATTAATAATTGGAAATTACAATGGGACAGCTGGACGAGATTCACTCAGATACCACAATAATACTGCCTTCAGTACAAAGGATAGAGACCATGACAAGTGTGTGGACAACTGTGTACATTTCCGCAAAGGTAAGAGCCAATAAGTAAACAAAAAGAAAACAAGATGCTATTGTGCCCTGGATGGATCACAGAATTTTCAGTTAGCGTTCATTTATACAATGCTATAATAAAATTAAGTTCCAGAAGGAAAATAATAACCTTTCGTAAAACAATTCCTTGCAATGGGAATGTCTGACCAAAAATAGAAAAACCCTTCAATAGTAATAAGGATTGTGAAAATATGTTGCATAATCTACTAAATATTGGTAAATTCTATGAACGCATTGCAAAGAAAAATCTCTTGACTGCACTGGACTGGAAAAGACCACAATGACCACCTGGCTCTTGTAATTTTGAAAAATATTTACCATCAATCACCTTGCCTGCTGCCTCCCTAATTTTTAACCATAAGAAATGATACCACAACTTATATAATAGCTTATTATCCTATCTTCTGCAGGTGGTTACTGGTACAACTGTTGCTCAGATTCTAATCTGAATGGAGTTTACTATCGTCAAGGAGAGCACACTCAAAACTCTGATGGCATCACATGGTATGGTTGGCATGGTTCAAGTTACTCACTAAAACAAGTTGAAATGAAGATTCGACCTCAAAGCTTCAAGCCCTGAGTACTTGACAATTTGTGACTTCATAAATGGGAAATTTAACAGTTAGTAATGCATTTTCTTACTAAATTATGGATTGATGGATTTTTCAATACAAAGCTTTTGAGAAAATCCTTTCATCTCTCTGCTAAATCATTCACACACAATTAGACGTCTGAAAATAATTACAAAATTAAACAAAAATTACTAGCTTCCCTAAGAAGTCTTTAAATGTGTCAAAGAAAAATTAAATACACTTTTGAAATTTTACAGCAAAATGTCACTGTGGTCTTCAATAGAATTAAATGATATGAAAGTTAATTTTATAATCTGAAACAAAACGCAAATTTAATTAAAGAGCAGACTACTCCAAAAGAAAACATTGATGCTCAGTTCTCAAATATAACAAGAAAACGCAGAAACATAAACTGCCTCTCCCCAAGTTCAAAAGTGTACGCATGAATCAGTGACTCATAAGGAAATTATATTTTCCCACTAGCACTGTAGGTCCTTAACATCAATCAGATTGTTTGGAGAGCAAGACTGAAGTGCCAGACCAGATGGAATGTGGCACTATATTAAAATGCTTTTCCAATGTAATTCGTTATTGATTGGTCGGACTAGAATCAATTCAATACTTTTTCTTTCTTTTGCATAAAGCTTGGAACTAAACAAAATTATGATCTGTTATGTCCAGTGACTAGTGAAAAATGTTAACATCCCTGAAGAAGTTACAGTTTACTAAAGAAATACGTTTCTAAATACATTTTATTTAGGTTAGGAAGGCAAGTTACTGACATATATTTGATGGTTTATTTTCTTCAATCTGGGCTGCATATTCTTCCATGGGACAAGGTGATATACCCTGTTGCCAAAATATTTTCTGGCTTTACTTTATTATCCCTGTCGCTATACTTCTCAATGTCAAGATCTGAAAGCAAAACAGGATTGAATGTAGAATGCATTTTACTTAATTGAAAAAGTATAGAGATTCACTTTCAAAACCATAACACCACCAAAATACTAGCAAGTTCACCAAATGAAGAGGTTTGTTTTGAGGGTTTCAGTATTTGGTGCAATTCTAAGTGTGCCTACATTGATTAAGGGGTGCCTACATTTAGCAGATCAAACTATTAACATAGCCTAGTTGCAATCCAGTTTTTAAAAAATTAATTCATAATAATGGTGTCACTATGTCAGCACTTACTGCCCACTGGGCAGTCAAGAGTCAACCAGATTACTGTGGGCCAGACCAGGGAAGGATGGCAGTTTCCCTCCATAAAGGACGTTAGTGAACCAGATGACAATGGAGTTGTGGTCACCATTAGCTCAATTACAGATACTCAAATTCCACTATCGACTGTGGCAAGATTCCTACGTGGGTCCCCAAAACATTGCCAGAGTCTCTGAATCAACTGTCCAGCAACAATACCATGGAGGCCATCGCCTCCCTAGGTTCTCTCGCAGGATTTCATGCAAACACTGCACTGGAAGTGACACTTGGTTTGACAGTAAGTTCAGGTTCAAGGTCACCACCAGCTATTTGTGTATTCATTTGAACAAATGGGTGTAAGTCTTGGTAGGAAGACAGAGAACATCACCTCTGATCTCCTTACTTATCTCTCTACTTCTTGTTCCAGATTTGTTGCTCTCAAAGAGTAGGTGTTTCCCTTGGTGGAAGAGGTTTGGAAAATCAGCCCCTTGTCAAAATTCAGAATATCCGAGGTGTACCTGTCTTGATAGGGGGGAGTTGGGTGTCAAAGTAACAACTCCAATGAAAATAATTCATGTGACTTTAGCACATGCAAATTCATGTAACTTCTAAATTGCTAACTGTCCTTTCGTTTACTGAAATTGGAGAAAGTGGGGACTGCAGATGCTGGAGATCAGTGCTGAAAAATGTGTTGCTGGAAAAGTGCAGCAGGTCAGGCAGCATCCAAGGAGCAGGAGAATCGACGTTTCGGGCATAAGCCCTTCTTCAGGATTCCTGAAGAAGGGCTTATGCCCGAAATGTCGATTCTCCTGCTCCTTGGATGCTGCCTGACTTGCTGCACCTTTCCAGTATACTGAAATTAGACAATTTGTCCATATGGGGCTGCAGTTGATGAACAACTTTTGTTCATCTTAGAGATTGGCATGTATCTACGTGCACAGGAATATTAGCATATTTAGCTGAGTGAACTTGCTTCTTCTCCAGTGATAGGATAAAGCTAGCCCATGAGATGCCAAAAGAATACCTAAATTAGGAAATAGTGATGTATTGAGAATAAATGACAAGAAAATTCAGCTCTTAACTGGAGCCAATATTCATCTTAGTTTAAGATAGGATTTATTATGGTTATCAACAGCTAGTTATCACGTATGGGTTAGAGACAGAACTAATTTATTTTCTACTGTTGTTAAATAGCTCTTGGTTTATAAATTGCAGTTAATAGAAATTGACAAGATATGTTGTGTTTTATTGATAAACTTGTGCATCATTTAATAGACAAACTTGTACTTTATGTAGGAAAACCATTAAATACTATTCTTCTGCATTTTTTCTAATATTAATTATTAGATTATAAACACATACTTAAGCTCATTTTGAAAACTACAGTGGAGAATAAGAATGGACCAAAATAGAACTTCGTAAAGTTTACTTTATCATTAAACATGTGACTGCTTGTAATAAACTTGTACCAAATTCTTTAACCCCACTGTGCAGATAATCACAAATTAGCTAGATTTGTTTGATCTGTTGAGTTCTTGCAATGCTGGCACACTTCAGTGGGACATACCAAAGCAAAGCTTAGTCTCCTTAGTTTTGATAAAGCTTGCTGTATAATTGTAAGGACATTAGTGCAAGGCTATTTCTTTAAATGGAGTAACTAAAAGACTGACGTTGGAATTATTACTGGAAGTAATATCCAATTAAATGAATTAGCCAGCTAATTGTATCAAATTCCCTTTGACAAAACCTTGCAAAAAATATTCATTTCAAAACTCACATTAGAAACTAACTTCTGGAACACGCTCAAATATATTGCAGGCATTGAAATTACACCAATGTAATATTAAGAAACACCTGGTTCATTTGTTCATTCCAGCAGTCAGAAGTACCACTTCACTCACCGAATATTGTCAAGAAAGTTTCAAACATTCCATAAAAAAAACCCAAACCCTTTGCTGTAAACTACAGCGAATAATTCACCTCCCCACTATCCAAAGCCTGTCCACAATCTACAAGGCACAAGTCCAGAGCATGATGGAATACTCCCCACTTGCCTGAATGAGTGCAGCTCCAACAACAGCTTGACACCATCCAGGTCAAGGCAGCCCGCTTGATTGGTACCACATCAACATGCAACCACCCCCTCCACCTTCAACTGACTGAACTGGTCCTCGCTATTAACAACTTCTCCTTCCAATCCTCCCACTTCCTCCAAACCAAAGAAGTAGCCATGGGCACCCGCATGGGCCCCAGCTATGCCTGCCTCTTCGTCGGATATGTGGAACAGTCCATCTTCCACAGCTACACTGGCACCACCCCCAACTTTTTCCTCCGCGACATTGATGACTGTATCAATGTCATCAATCGTGCTCCCACCAGGAGGTTGAACAGTTCATCCACTTTACTAACACCTTCCACCCCGATTTCAAATTTACCTGGACCGTCTCAGACTCCTCCCTCCCCTTCCTAGACCTCTCCATTTCTATCTCGGGCGACCGACTCAACACAGACATTTACTACAAACCGACCGACTCCCACAGCTACCTAGATTACACCTCCTCCCACCCTGCCCCCTGTAAAAATGCCATCCCATATTCCCAATTCCTCCACCTCCGCCCCCAGGAGGACCAATTCCACTATTGAACAACTCAAATGGCCTCCTTCTTCAAAGACCGCAATTTACCCTCCGACGTGGTCGACGACGCTCTCCACTGCATCTCCTTTACTTCCCGCACCTCCACCCTTGAACACGCCCCTCCATTCGCCACCAGGACAGAACCCCACTGGTCCTCACCTTCCACCCCACCAACCTCCGGATACATCGTAGCATCCTCAGTCATTTCCGCTCCCTCCAGACAGACCCTACCACCAGGGATATATTTCCCTCTCCACCCCTATCAGCATTCAGAAGAGACCACTCCCTCCGCGACTCCCTCGTCAGGTCCACACCCCCCACCAATCCAACCTCCACTCCCGGCACCTTCCCCTGCAACCGCAAGAAGTGCAAAACTTGCGCCCACACCTCCCCCCTCACTTCCCTCCAAGGCCCCAATGGATCCTTCTATATCTGTCGCTAATTCACCTGCACCTCCACACTCATCATTTACTGTATCCGCCGCACCCGATGTGGCCTCCTCTACATTGGGGAGACAGGCCGCCTACTTTCGGAACGTTTCAGGAAACACCTCTGGGACACCCGCACCAACCAACCCAACCGCCCCGTGGCTGAATACTTAACTCCCCCTCCCACTCCGCCAATGACATGCAGGTCCTTGGCCTCCTCCATCTCCAGACCCTGGCTACACGATGCCTGGAGGGAGAGCACCTCATCTTCTGTCTAGGAACCCTCTAACCACACGGGATGAATGTAGATTATTCCAGCTTCCTCATTTCCCCTCCCCCCACCTTCTCTCAGTCCCAACCCTCGGATTCAGCACCGCCCTCTTGACCTGCAATCTTCTTCCTGACTTCTCCGCCCCCACCCCCTCTCCGGCCTATCACCCTCACTTCCTTCCACCTATCTTATTCCCAGCGCCTCTCCCCCCTACTTTTTATGTCAGCCCGTTTGGCACACCAGCGTCATTCCTGAGGAAGCGCTTATGCCCGAAACATCGATTCTCCTGCTCCTTGGATGCTGCCTGGCCTGCTGTGTTTTTCCAGCACCATATTTTTTCAACACCCCCTCCACCACCAATGCTCTGTGGCAGCAATGTGTATCAGCTTCAAGATATGAGGCAGAAATTCATCAATGCTCCTTAGACAGCTCCTTCAAACTCTCAACCACTGCCAGTTAGAAGGACAAAGGCAGCAGATACATGGGAACACCAACATCTGCAAATTCCCCTCTAAGCCACCCACCATCCTGACTTAGAAATATATTGTCGTTCCTTCAGTACTGCAGGATCAAAATCCTGGAATTCTCTCACTGTTGGCCTTGTACGTCTCCATACAGCAATTCAAGAAGGCAGCTCGTCATCACCTTCTCGAGGGCAACTAGAGACAGGTAATAAATACTGACCCAGCCAATGATGCCCACATCCCATGACTGAATAAAAAAAAAACTCCTCACTATAAATCTTGATTAGATTAGATTCCCTACAGTCAGTGTGGGAACAGGCCATTTGGCCCAACAAGTCTACACTGACCCTCTGAAGAGTAATCCACTCAGACCCTACCCTGTATTTATCCCTGACTAATGCTCCTAATTCTATGGGCAATTTAACATGGCCAATTCACCTAATCTGCACATCTTTGGACTGACAGAGGAAACCAGAGCACCCAGAGGAAACCCACACAGACATGGGGAAAATGCGCAAACTCCACACAGACAGACAGCCGCCCTAGGCTGGAATCGAACCCAGGTCCCTGGTGGTGTGAGGCAGCAGTGCTAACCACTGAGCCACCGTGCCGCTTATACATTTCATATGAAGCTCATCTGACAATCTAGCTATGCTGAGAATTACTAAACTTTATCTTCGACTGGAGAATTTAAGACTGTTTTGCTCAGAGAAAGGAATGCTGAAAGGAAACTTGTTAGATATATTCAAAATCACCAGGGATCCGGACAGAGTAGATCGGCTGAAACTTCTCACTTGTGATAAGTCTAGAACAAGAGGGCACAGATTTCAATAATTGGCAAAAGAACAAAAAAAAAATAGTATAAGAAAAACAAGTTTCATAGAACGGGCGGTTACGGTCTCTGAAAGGGAATTGGACTGTGATCTGAAAAGGAAGAATATTCTGAGCTATGGGGAGAAGGTAGGACAATGGCATTAAAGAAATCAATTAGGGTGTAGGTTTGCTCGCTGAGCTGTAGGTTTGATATCCAGACGTTTCATTAACTGGCTAGGAAACATCATTAGTGGCGACCTCCAAGTGAAGCGAAGCTGTTGTCTCCTGCTTTCTATTTATATCTTTCTCCTGGATGGGGTTCCTGGGGTTTGTGGTGATATCATTTCCTGTTTGTTTTCTGAGGGATTGATAGATAGCATCTAGATCTATGTGCTTGTTTATGGCGTTGTGGTTGGAGTGCCAGGCCTCTAGGAATTCTCTGGCATGTCTTTGCTTAGCCTGTCCCAGGATAGATGTGTTGTCCCAGTCGAAATGGTGTTTTTTTTCATCCGTGTGTAGGGCTATGAGGGAGAGGGGGTCGTGTCTTTTTGTGGCTAGCTGGTGTTCATAAATCCTGGTGGCTAACTTTCTTCCTGTTTGTCCTACGTAGTGTTTGTGGCAGTCCTTGCATGGAATTTTATAGATGACATTGGTTTTGTCCATGGGTTGTACTGGGTCTTTTAAGTTTGTTAGTTTTTGTTTGAGAGTGTTGGCGGGTTTGTGTGCTACTAGGATTCAGAGGGGTCTCAGTAGTCTGGCTGTCATTTCTGAAACCCCAGGAACCCCATCCAGGAGAAAGATATAAATAGAAAGCAGGAGACAACAGCTTCGCGTCACTTGGAGGTCGCCACTGATGATGTTTCCTAGCCAGGTAATGAAACGTCTGGATATCAAACCTACAGTTCAGCGAGCAAACCTACACCCTAAACCTCAACCTGAGCTACAAACCTTCACAAACCTTGCGAAAGAAATCATTCATTCAAAAAAACCAGTGCAGACTTGCCAGGCCAAATAACCACCTACTGCGCTAGAATAATTCTGTTCCCTTGAACAGTTTTGCCCTTCCCAAAAATAAAACCCACTTAACTAAATGTTCTTTAAGTGCAGAAGTAGTTGTAGACAACATGATTGCAACTTTTATTTTCAAAAGTAACCTATACATGTTATTAACAGTATATAAAAACACATTAGCAGTTTTATTCATATCATAAAGTTATGCATCTACTACAGCAGTCTACCGCAAATGTAACTGGATCTATTTGGTATATTATGCCAAGGCTCAACCCAGAATAATGACCACATAATTGAGGTCACCCACAGGGAAGATAGCGAAGTTAAAACAACATTTACTAAAGGAGTCAATAATTTTAGATGAAATAAAGAATTGTTGCATTTTTAAAAAAAAAATCTGCTTTTCTAAAAGGAAAACGGGTGGTAAGGATTTTTTTTTAAAGAAAATACACTTGCATGCTTAATAATTCCAAACTCTGAATATGCAACAGAACTTAAAAGCTTTGGCTGATGCACATGATGAAAAGTTACTTAAGTCAAGGAAAACTGAATTATTGTTACAAGATGTTCCGTTCTATTGTTTTTAATTGTGCAAAAATATGAATGGATGTAAAGGCAAACAAGTAGCTTGATTAAAATTGTATAGCTCTTTAGATTCTTTGTGGAAAATGTCTACAGAGAATCTTCATGCTTCTGCTTGGTTTGCAGCATGTTTTGTTTAAACAATTTGCAATTTGCTTCCTTGTGTAAGGTATTTACATGCAAGTTACTAGAAACTGTTAGCACATTTCTAGACTAAAGTATCAATATTAGTCAATTTATAAAGGATTGATTTTCTCACCATTTTGTGGCCGTGTACTTTTGTTTGCTTCAAGAAAGTAAACTTCTTAGTGAGAAACAAATGTCAATTTGTCATCCGGGGCTACATACAACTTGTTGTGTAATGTGTAAAATATGTAGCGTACAACAGCAAAATAAAGTTATTAATGCAGTAATGTACAACTTTATTGCGTTGTACAAGTCTAACAAGGTTCTTCTTAGAGGTACATCATGCCTCAAAGAGTGATATTTTGCTCCAGCAAACTAAGAATGTCAAGTACAAAACACCATGTTATAGTATAATTTTTGCACTTTTATGAAAAACATTAAACATTTCATGAACAAATGAAGAAAATGAGACTGACATTCGATTATTTACTTGCTGAATGTGAATCCCTGAAGCCAAGTGATAGCCTTCTTATTTGCTGAATTTAAGGTAATTAGACCAGCACAATATCTGTAGAGGGGACACCATACAATAACTGTGCACTACAAATATATATTGGGGAACAATGGATTAGCGTTTGTGCCATATTCTCTGTCAGAACCAGAGATCAGCGAAGAAGCACATTATCTTACAAACTGACTGAATTCCAAAAGAAAAATAAATGACTCTTTCCAGAAGCCCAGTCTGCCCAAAACCATCTGGCTTTGACCAATAAGGTATACTCTCCAAATCTTACAACTTAATGTTGAGGGCTTATCTGACACCATATGAAATCTCATCAGATATCTTACTACCCAAAAGTCTATTAGTATCATTTTCTTACAAGATACCCATTTGGAAATGAAGATGATGCTATTTCTCAATGGTTTTGATCTACCCTGCTATTCCCTTCTTACTAGTCTATCCTTCTGCACGAGTACTTCTGCTCAGAAGTAAAGAACCTTAGTTATCAAGGAAAAAGGAAGATTAAAATGAAAAAAGATGTCAGAACAAATACTTTCAACATGTAACAATTATAACTTCTTGCATCATCACAAAGATTTTGACCAATGAAGAAGCAACTATCTGCTACTTTATATTCACTCTAACAGCATAAGCAACTTTATATAATTAACACAGAAATGAAAGCTCTAATCTTCTAGAAGCCTAGGTGGTAAATAAGCCACTGGTATAATGTTTAGCCATGAAATTCAAGATCGAATTTCCAGGCTGTGAGGAGTTAGCTAATCTAAACTAACATATTAATTATGTTGCGATGACTGACCTCGAACAGGACAGAAAAAAATAAGCCCTGAGGTTCCTACCACATCTTTATCCAATATCTCAAATGGCATCTGTGGATACAATTCAGGTATGATGTGCACTACAAGGTTCAAACATCATCTGATAAACAATGCAAAGGATCAAACTAGATGGTGATTAGTGAGGTGCTCTGAGTCAGGGGAGTCCAATTTTTCAAACTATAGCGAGGGGAGCACATCAAACAGAGTAAGCAGTATATTAGATTTATGTGGGAATGGGATGCTTTAAATAAGATTTATAGCAACTGGTCAAATGTGTTAAATATTAGTTGGATTTATCATTCCTAGTCAGTTTTAATAACAGTTCTAAATTTTTTTTGAAGTAAGCTAAAGTAAAATATAGTTATGGAGGAGCAAATTACTGCAGACGCTGGAATCTGTACTGAAAATAAAAAATGCTGGAGGTCACAGTGGGTCAGTTAGCATCCATGGGGAGAAAGTAAGCTAATGTTTCAAGTCTGGATGATTCTTCATCAGAGCTCTAAAATTTAGTTAGCAGAAATCAAGTAAAGTCAATGCTTTGCAGCGCAGCTCAGTTACATGGAATGCATGGTCGATGGTATGTGGAAAGTGATAGATACTACCAGTGACCCAGACGAGCACATATGCAGTGAGTTAGTGTATAAGTGGTTATACTGCAGGCCACGAGCATAGAGATAAGAAGGGAATAGGTAACCACTAAGTGATGCAAGAGAACCAGGTTGGGGTCTCCAGAGATCTCACTCATTAATTGGTTTTCTATTTGGAATACTGGTGGAAGTGCTTTATATCAGAAAATGCAGTCACAACTACGTTCATGGCATTGTGGGTGACACAACTGTTTGTGAAAAGGCAGAAGAGGAGGAGAAAAGCAATGGTAATGGGAAATATTATTAGCTAGAGGAACAAACAGTCATTTCTATGACTCCAAGTTAGCTTGTTGCCTCCATGATGGAGGGGGATTATGTTTGGAGTGTGGCAAGGGTGGTTTCGGGTGCAGAGAGAGTACGTATGTATTGGTTAGAGAGGGTCTCATGGATGTCATGTTGGGATGGTATAAGTGGTCTGGAGAAGGTATAGTTGGGGTGTTTGAGGCAAGTGTGGGGGTCAGTTGAATAACTACTCAGGGGTTAGACTATGTATTTAATAGTCTAATTTATTGTGAGCAATTATTTAATTAATTTCATTGGAATCCTCTGAAGTCTCCGATTTAAATGAATTTTTCAAAGGGTTCCAGGAATAGGAGAACTGTACAGAGAAACCTTCAACTTCCTGTGCAATTCCTTCAGAGTCTGGTACTATGGGAATTCCATCATGTTCCCATGAGCAACTCCTATCTACATTGAAATAACGACAGTCTAGCCATTGGAAAGTCTGGGAGTTTGTATCATTTCTAAATGGGGAGAGGATCTAAATAGTTATTTTAATAAGAAAAGGATTATTATACAGAATAGAATGCATGATATAAAATGCGACTAAAGACAAATCAATCACAGCACTTCTGAGAAAATATATTGGACATTTTGAGGGGTACAGGGAAATGGGATTACATCAACTCCTACATTGAGCTAATTCTTGGCAATAGGTATCTTCCTTAGCCCATTTCTGGATTGAAATTTCAATGAATGAATAGCCTTAAAAGGTACACAAATAATATATAAAACTGCATCATATTCTTATTGTCACACAAATCACACTGAACTTGAACATGTAATAAAGCCAAGATAAGCAAAATTCAGGTTTGTGCTTCCGTATATTCTCCTTTTTGTGCTGCAGACTTTCCTCAGAATGGCTAAATAAATAGGATCACCATATCTTTGTTGGGTTAAAAGAACTGTCCATTGCAAAACTAGAATCAAAACCAAACTTCTTTCCCACCCCCAGCAAACGATACGAATGCTGCCCCAATCTTCAAACAAATTCAAAATGAAGGCGACATTGTCAACTGCTTCATATACGTTGACGTCCATATGTGCACTTCAGATTAACTTTCTGCAGTGAAGTTAACCTCTACAGTTTCTTTTCCTGTTCCTCTGTTGATATGAAGTTGTTCAGGCCAGGCCAAATACAATATGACCACTACAGGCATTGCAAAAAAGGGCATCATTCTGGGAAAAGCACCTCTTACTCCACATCGATGACACACTTAATATTCATATTGGTTAATGTGAGAAAGGTGGCCAATGTCTGTCAACACAGGCAAAATTGTACGGACTTAGTACTGTTGGCCCATGCAATGTAGGAACTGAGCTGTCTCTGCACAAGCTTATTTACTGAGAAACGCTAGAAGGAACAGAGGATATTTCCAACAGATGCAAAATTATTCTGGTTGCAAACCAAACATACTATCCTCCACATCTGAATTTCCATCAAATGAAGTTTAATGATGGGAGTGGCATTATTGGAAGTTACCCCTCAGCACTCCAAAAAGGCATAATGTAAACAAAGATGAAAAGGGATCAATTATAGAATTGTATCGTGCTTTGAGGTGACTGGGGGGGGGGGGGGGGGGGGGGGGGGCGGGGAAAGGAGGAGGAGGAGATGGTGTGTGTGTTGTTGTGGGGTTGAGAACATGAATCATTATTGAATTACATTTGTTCTGTTGGCTCAAGTAGGAGAACGAAACAGCAAAAGAAACAGAAGGACAATAGACCTATTAACTATGATTTGGAAATGACGGTGTTGGACTGGGGTGGACAAAGTTAAAAATCACAACACCAGGTTATATTCCAACAGGTTTATTTGGAAGCACTAGCTTTCGGAGCACTGCTCCTTCAGCAGGTGGTTGCCCTGATGAAGGAGCAGCGCTCCGAAAGCTAGTGCTCCAAATGCACCTGTTGGACTATAACCTGGTGTTGTGTGTGATTTTTTTAACCAATTAACTACATTAAGCATCAAGGGAAGGTTGAAAATGATAAGAACAAATACTATAACTAGAGTAATCATAAAAGAGGTGAATGCCTTTGATGGAAGTTGGCCCTGTGCGGTAGGGGGCAATGAAATTAAAGAGGAATAGTTCAACTTACATGGTAGTAGGTTAGTAATCTAATCTTTTCTCTGCCACTTGTCAAAATTGAGTGTGTTTAGAGTAAATAGTTGCTTTCCATTATTGATAAAAGCTAGCGTGAATTGCTTTTGTCTAAAATAGCAACCAGTCCACAAATTAACAGTCTAATTTTGATTTTAGACATGATCATGGTGAGTTCAATGATGGTAATGACATTGAATGCCAAGGGGAAGTGGTTAGACTCCCCCTTGTTGGAGATGGTCAGTTTCTGGCACTTGTGCAGTACAAATGTTACTTGTTACTTATTGTACCCAAGCCTGGATGCTATCCAGATCTTACTGCATTTTGACACAGACTAAGGAGTCTCAAATGGCACTGAACACTAATTTTCTAACTTAATCCCATGTGAATGCCTAATCTTTATTTCACTTTCAGTAAAATTATAAAATATGAACCGTAAAGTCTGTACATCAATTCTGGAGTGCTGTTTTTGAGATGTTTTAATGCTAATGGTCATTTAGCTTGCTTGCTGGCATCACTGTTACCAGATGTCAGAGATACCCGAGGGCAATGTTTAGAATGAAACCGGAGAAAGATTTTGGGCAGTTTTCCGGTCTGCAATGATTATCATCCCTGCTCAAAATCTGGACCAATAAATGCATTGATACTGCGACAGAATTATAATACTGTCAGTTCTTCAATAATGCAGGGTCATATGGAAAAAAATAAGATGGCATCCAACAGTGCGTGCAAGTGATTTAAATTATAACAGTATGGCTTTTCACAGAAAAGATCTGAAAAGGTAGACCCAACTGTAATTTTATTCAAATTGGAAATATTTATTGGCAGATTTATCTAACTTACAAATGTCTGTAACTATTAACTTAAAATTCTACTCAATTTGTTCTAGAAGTGAAAATAACGCATTTTGAATGACTATCATGCTATTTAAAACACTGAACTATAATCATGCCAGAGGCTGCGGTCTAGTATGCAATCCAACATCATATGTATTTTACTTTAGTAATATTCTCTACTTCAAGTAAATCAAGTCTCAACTAACTAAACAAATAAAGAATTCCCTCTCTGAATGTCAGCTAATTATTAAACGGGCATTAATTCTATTGCCCAATTATTAACATTTTCATATTGTTTAATTCATTGCCAAGAATATAATCACTTGCCAGTATCTGAATGTGAAGCTGGGTCTTGTGTCATAGTGATAATGTCCCTACATCTCGGCCAGGAACACAAGACCGACCTAGAACTGAGATATTTCATAATATGTCAGACCAGGTTGATAAAAAAAGTACATTAAAATACTTTGAATGGAATGACTTTTCAAAGTCTCTTTAATGCAACATAATTTCAGTCCAATCTCTTTGTTTTGCATTTATAGGTTAATATCTCCAAAAGGCTGCATTTCAAACTTTACAAAACAGATTTCTAAAATAAAATTATAGAATGATATGTTCCAAATGAAATTTGAAAGGCTGCAACATGTGCGATTAATACTTCAAGCTAAATAGAGAAAACAGAGAAAAATAAACTTGTTAAATTCACTGGAAAAAAATTCACTATGAAAATACAAAGAAAGACAATTCAACATATTACAACAGAGTCACCAAAAAGTTGAAGGCCTAAAATGGAGAGTGTGAAGTTTGGAAATTAGAAGAACCTGAGCCAATGTAAATTGGCAAGACCTTGGGGAAAATGGTGAGAGGGATACCGTGCAAGATAGGGGATATTTCTATGAGGTCAGAGTTTCTGGAGGAGAGAGGAGTTGAGGAAACTGAGGATAAGAAAGAAGAAAGAAGAGGATTTATATGGAGTTTTAATATGAATGGTAATGCAATTTGGAATTTGCAGATTAAGCAACATAAAATCAAGTATTTCTAGTCAAGAAGATTTAATAAATATAGTTGTGGGAAGCAAGGTGGCTCAGTGGTTAGCACTGCTGCCTCACAGTACGAGGAACCTGGGTTTGATTCCACCCTTGAGCAACTGTCTGTGTGGAGTATGTACATTCTCCCAGAGTCTGCATGGGATTTGTCCAGATGCTCTGGATTGCTCCAACAGTCCAAAATTGTGCACGTCAGATGGATTGGCCATACTAAATTGCTCATAGTGTCCAGGGAGGCGCAGGTGAGATGGATTAGTCATGGAAACACAGAGTTACAGGGAGAGGGTAAGGGGGTTGGTATAGTTGGGATATTCTTCAGAGGGTCAGTATGGTTCTGATGAGCCAAAGGCCTGCTTTCATGCTGCAGGGATTCTATTATCATCTTCTGGCTGAATGTAGAGATTGTTTTTTTTGAAAAAAATGGTAAAAAAGTTTAAACAGCAGTACATTTTTATCATTAAACTGACAGGAAAATTATTTCAGATCAATAGCACACTTCAACAAATGTTTAATTTTAGCTACGATTAAAATATTGGAGTTGTAATTTTATGACTCATTCCAAGTCAGACTAATCACATTACTCTGTTAGCTTGATATCAGAGTCATAGAGATATACAGCACGGAAACAGACACTTCAGTCAAACTCGTCCATGCCGACCAGATATCCCAACTTAATCTAGTCCATTTGCAGCACTTTACACATATCCCTCTAAACCCTTTCTATTCATATACCCATCCAGATCTCTTTTAAATGTTGCAATTGTACCAGTCTCCATCACTTCCCCTGGCAGCTCATTCCATACACACACCACCCTCTGCATGAAAAAGTTGCCCTTTAGGTCCCTTTTAAATCTTTCCCCTCTCACCCTAAACCTATGCCCTCTCCTTCTGGACACCCCCCACCCCAGGGTAAAGACCTTGTCTATTTACCCAATCGATGTCCCTCATGATTTTACAGACCTCTATAAGCTCACCTCTCAGCTTCCAACACTCCAGGGATTTACCCCAGCCTATTCAGCCTCTCCCTATAGTTCAAACCCTCCAACCCTAGCAACATCCTTTTCCATTGAGAGCTCGGAATGAAAGGTTTGAAGCGCAATCAGAATTCTTTTCATTGTAAATTCCATTAAGTTGTAACTCGAACTATTCTTACAACGAGATTCACTTATCCATTCTGAAAGTGTTAGTGTCAAAAGTATCAACCATCTTTTTCTCTTTACTAGTGCGGACAAACTTGCTATGCATTGCCACTAGTTGCTACATTTACCTCAAACTTCAAGTGTTATAAACTCATACAGATTTAAAATTCAATCGACATTTAACACAATTTTTTTGGTAACATATTTTAGCTTTGGACACCATTGGAATAAACACCTTTGTTTTTTAAAGAAACTTGAACATCTTCATACAATGCAGAAAACAAAAGCTAAAATGCTACAGTTACAACTTGTAGACATTTCTTCTTTACTAAGAAACCGAGCAAGAATCCAAAAGACTTTCTTGACAACTATCTAGAACAGAGAAATTAGTCCTGTATCATGTTAGTGTATTTAGAATGTTGAACTTATAGCTTTGATTTCTGACTTTGTTATCTTAAATAGTTAGGGAAGGTTTACCATATGGAAAACTATTCAGCTGAGTTACCCAATCTATCAACTGCCATGAAAATGGTCAGACTCATCCTTTGGAGTTATCAGCAAAAAGTATTGAGTTTAGGCCATTACATAATATGTAATTAAATAACATGGAATTGTCCCCATCTAATATTAGGTAGCTCATGTTTCAAACAAATTAAAGAAAATACCACAGAGCTTCAAAGTAGATGCTAACATCTAATTAGCCTACCAGAAATGACAATTTTCAGTTTTTGTAGTATCCATCAGAAGTTGCTTTAATGATTACAATATTTTTATGCCATTTCTAGCTGTCATAATCCAGTCAAGTAAGCCAAGATTCAGCCAAGTAGATAAGACTAGAAAGTTATTTTCAGCAAAAACTACCTCATTTAATCATTCTTGTTAAATGTAACTTATATGTTATTACCAGATTATTTCAAGGAGCTCTAAATGAGGCTTAGGCAAGCATTTTTCTTGTACTGAACTACCAGTTTTCAAAGAATTACATGAGCAATACTTCAAATGATAGCCAACCAGATTATGCACTTGAACTCTTTAAACCTGAGCTACTAACAGCTCTTAAAAATGGTCAACAATCAAAGTAACCTTCCATTATTTATGGACTACAATTGCTTCCATGAAATCAAACAGGATACCCAAACAAATATCTGTAGAATGTCACATCAACTCAAAGAGGTGAACCAGGTGCCTTATTGAAACCACATTTCCACTTTATTAGTTGAGGAATGCAGCAACAGCTAATGTACCAAAGCTTCAAACCTCAAGTTATATTCGTAGTATTTTTTGCATGTTTTATTCTAAGTTGGGCATGAATTCTTAGCATAATTTAACTTTGATTCATGCTGTAATAATAAAAGTATCATCCAAATGCAAAAAGTTATTGGCAGCTGCATGAGTCTTAAAATACACGTTCCATAAATCAATCTAATCTGGGCAATTGGAAACAGAATTTAAATAGAGGATGGTCTCCACACACATTGTTACAAATGAGCTCAAGTCGTAACAATGCAGAGTAGCAGATTCTCTTAGCAAATATAAGGAGGCGAAAGACATTTTTTGTCTTTGAGATTAGGTAGACACTGTTAACATAAATCAGTACAATGTCTAAAACAAATATAGAAAAAACTAGAATTGGATGGTTTTTTTTAAGGGACTCTGATCAATGACACATTTAGTTTATTCTTCTGGATTGTAGCAGCACCTTCACGTAGAGAAGTTCAATTTTTTTTTAAAATCTTGACATTTATCTCCGTCTTGTTTCTTTATATCACATGCTGTTAAAATTTCCCACTCACCTCTGCTTCAAGAGCAGATTCATGCTGAGCTGAGCTGTGATTTCCCAAGCTCTCCAAAAATAATGCACCTGCTCTTCATATGTAAGCCTGATCAGAAATTTTAACAAGATATACAAACCTAAATATATCACAGTAGAATGAAATCCTATTCCTCAAATGCACTTTTTGGTGACATTGCTGAATAGAAAGTAATAAATTTCCCTGTTCCTTAAACTGCCCCTAATTTGAATTAAGAGGCAATTTTAACTTTTGTACAAACTGAGCTGTAATGTAATGAAAAGAAAAACTAGGGAAAACAAAACTGCATATCTAATTGAAATATTCACCTTGATTACATATATTGCATTATATCTTTGAAACAAATGTCCACAAACATGGCGATGTTGATTGCTACAGATGAAGCAGCTTGCATGAAACATTTCCTTCAATCAGTAATACTCTTCTGAAAATAACAGTATCAAAACTTTATAAGGCAGAGTTGAATCCTCTGAAAGCTACAGAGGACCCCTTTCGCCACCAGCTATCGTCCATTTCTGATAAGCCAGAAATTAGATTTTCTTAATAAGGCTTTTCACTCTTACACTGAATGAATAACTGCATCAGTAACTTTCTTTCAGACTCAGCAAATAAAATAAATCAGAAGCTCGGGTTAAATACATACACGAATATCACTTGACTTTGAATATACAAAGATTTATTCAGATATGTAAACTTGACAAACTTATAAAAATATCCAAACCAACATTAAAGTATACAACACATTTCAAATGATGGAACAATTACGATCTTGAAAGCATGTCAAGAGTTAAAAGTTCTTTGCAAAAACATAGATGTAATGCTTAAAGGGAGCAAGGTAGGTTAGAAATCTGGCTAATATAAAGTCATGTAAAGACAATATATAATTTGTCTACAAATTCTGACATACATAAGCTCTTTTGATTGATAAAGGATTATTAGACAAATGTGGTCACTCATTTAATTGATTGTTTATTGATGAACACAGTCTAGTAATATTCATTTTCAACTCAGTTTAGAGAGGTTCTCTCTATAAACTTTTAAAATCGGTCAAAGAAACCAGCTTTCTTTTAGACTGGAGATATACTGTGCTCAGTAAATATTCAAATCAGCACAAAGTGAGGAGTAAACTGGCAACACGACTAATATACTTTCCAGTCTTCCAAATTGCACCTCAAATTGCTTGCACAGTCAGAATGGCAAAATGGTTACTAACCTAAATTTTCTTTTATTTAATTGCAATCTCAATTGCCAAACACATGTCTTAAACTGTACCAGCTCAGTTATCTTTTTCACCTGTGCAACATGGGGATCTGTTTTTCGTGGAGACCAAGGGACCAAAATTGGACATTGGATGCAAAACAACTGGTCTTAGATTAGTTTTCCATAATACTGTTTAGTCATACTGCAGAGGCTGGAATTGTTCAGTTCCACTGTTCATTGTTCAGTTCCACTGACTTGACTAGAACTGGATATCATGTGGCATATTGCAGGCAGCAAAAGAAAGTCCAGCTTTTGGGTTCCTGTTCTTATTTAATTATACCCCCTTTGGCAAAGGTTTCATCATTAATTATTTTCTGGCTATCCACTAAAATTAAAACTACTGTATATTGCATGAATTCTACATTTATTTAAATAAAGCAGTTCAACTTACCTGATTAATGATTCTAGAATTGCTGGACAGGGACCTTTCTGGAACTCCAACTCCTTATAATGTAAGGCTTTGGCATAAGCACGACATTTGGCTGCTCTTTCTCCAAGGAGGACAATGCCATTATCATCTCTCAGTGGTAGAGGGCCCTGATAGAAATTAAGGAGTTAGCTATTTGTTGGCCAAATAGTTTATTCAAATGTTTTGGCACATGTTTGAATGTATCAAGTTGACAAATAAGGCAACATTAACAACAAACACAATATTCTACATTTTGCACATAGAGTATCTGCCTCAACCCCCAAAGGGGATAATTTCCTGCAGTATATTGTATACATAGAAATGTAACAAATAAATAATTCCATTTGAAATAAATACTGAAAGAAATAATTTGCAATTTTTCGGTGTCACTTGGCATGACAAAATTTTAAATACCAAAGATTAAAGGATAATCTCAAGGTGTTAAAGATATCAAATGAATTGGGTTCGGGTAGGCAGAGAGAAACTACTTGCCCTGATTGTGGAGTCCAGAATGAAGAACATAAACTTAAAATTAAAGCTCAATTATTCATGCAGGGATAATGTCCAGAAACACTTCTTCACAGAAAGTAATTGAAGTGTAGAACTTTCTTCCAAAACATCTGTTCAGTCTCGGTCAGTTGAAAATTTCAAAACTGAGATTGACAGATTTTTTGGGGGGGAAATGGTGTTGGAGTTAAGCTACAGATTAGCCATGATCTACCTGACCACTCGAACAGACAGAGGAACTGAAAAGCCAGCTTGTTTCTGAGTTTCAACCCATCTGTGCTTTTTAAGCAGAGACTCGCCTGCTGCTGGGGCTGAATTACAGCTGTCAGTAGCCTTATCTACTCTTATTAGGTCTCTAGACTATATTAGTGACTATTTTCTACCACTCAATTATCTCTATTACACAATCACTATCCATAGTTCTAGTTCCACCAAATACAAAACAAGGAGAAAGGCAGTTTACAAAATAGACAAAGACAGACAGTGAAAAATAGATGATGAAGACGCTAGCAGAAAAATAAGGGTTCAGGGGGAGAGGG
This sequence comes from Chiloscyllium plagiosum, assembly GCF_037043375.1. NCBI lineage: Eukaryota > Metazoa > Chordata > Chondrichthyes > Orectolobiformes > Hemiscylliidae > Chiloscyllium > Chiloscyllium plagiosum. Next base: position 34,181,033 of record NW_028270175.1, on the reverse strand, counting down.
ACACACAAGAGATGGGCAACTAGAACAGAGAAGAGAAAATGACAGACAGAAAGATGGCGAGGAAGAGAAATAGAAGATGGAAGAGGGAAACAGAAATACTGAAAGGGAGAGAAAACAGTTCAAAGTTGAAGGCAAAGTGTTAGGTGAAACAAGAGTAAGAAGATGACAATTTATTTCAAACTCTTCAGTTATGCATTGCAGAAACATAATCCACTTGGAGCAGTTAGAAATTGGTCAAGCTCAATTAATTTTAATCCCTTTTCAAAAAAAAATCTAACAAATAAATTTTGATAAACTTTGTCGAGATAGATAGTAGTCAGACCTCAAAGTAAAAGGTGACTGCTTCAAGTTCAATAATCCAATTGTCTTAAATCTTTATGTATGCGAGGGAAACATTCTACAGTAAGATGGTTGGATCTTAAAAACTCACTGCAAATATGTTTTACATTTTCTTAATATAGAAGCATAGCTCAAAAGGAACAGATAAACCAAATTTATTGATGCTCAAAGAAAACATTAAAAGTACCAACAGTGGAGTAAGCCTTTACATCATTGTTTTCAAGCTGGTACGTGCAACTTTTTACCTCATTGCACATACCTTTGTTTGTGCTGAGACAACAAAACATAGACCAGAATAGTAAAAAGAACTTTATTAGCACATGTAATAAAATTTCAGTCAGTCACTCTGCTCTACCAAATTCCCTCATGATGGCCATGGTTTCAGTAACCTCAGTTGGGCCACCATTTGTAGGTTAAATTGATAGCTAAAGTCGTCTTAGCTTAAAAGAGGTGGTGCTGACTTTCAGCTATACTTGTGTTCAGTCAGGTAATACAGGTAGTTCTTCCTAAAAAATGGTTGCATTCTTGCACAGCCCCACATTATAGAAAAATCATAACTTTAGAAAGATCGCTTAAAGTATTGGCAATGTAATCACGTTATGGCCAACACATGTTTTAAAAGTTCATGCTTTAGAAATAGTGTCTCCAATTTGTCAATTGCATTACAGCAAATTTGTATTAACAAAACCTGCATTATCGCAGAACGACCTTTCCAGAAAATAGCAGTAGTAGATGGTTTCGCCCTTTGAGCTTACTCAGCCAGTTAATATGATAATGGCTGATCATCTGACTGAGGACCCCGCTCCCACTTTATTTCAGTATCCTTTGATTCATTTAGCAATAAAAACTACACCTAACTCTTTCTTGAAAAATTTCAATGTTTTGGCCTCAACTGCTTTTTGTGACAGGGACGTTCACAGGCTCACCACACTCTGGCTGAATAAATTTCTCCTCATTTCAGTCCTAAATGGCCCTAGACTGTGACCCCTGGCTCTGGACCCCAGAGACCCCATCCCAGGAATCAGTCTGGTAAATCTTTGCTGCACTCCCACCACAACCAGAACATCCTTACTCAGATAAGGAGACCAAAACAGCACACATTATTTCAGGTGTGGATTTCGCGAAGACCCTATACAATTGCAGCAAAACATGCCTGCTCCTGTAGTCAGACATTCTCACTAAGATGACCAAGATACCATTTGTCTTTTTACTGCCTGCTGCACCTGCACACTTTCTTTCAGTGACTGGTGTACAAGGACACCCAAGTCTCATTGCACTTCGCTCTCTCTTAAGCAATTCCCAATCCAATGATAATCTGCCTTCATGTTTTTTCTACAAAAATGAAGACCCTCATATTTATGCACATTATAGTTCACCTGCCATTCACTTGCCCACTCACTTATCTGTCTACAACATACTGAAGCATCTTTGCATCCTTGTTACAATTACCCTCCCACCCAACAGTGACACTTCTAATTGCATAATTAGTTCTCCACTCCAGCAGCACGTTTCTAATAAAATGCAATTAGAGAATGGTGTAGAGGATAAGGTAGGAAGCAAACAAAGCATTAAGAACAACTTCCTATGTAGAAAATACTTACTGTAGCAAAGCATCTCAAGGAGGTTCACAAGAGTATTACTGATCAAAATTTGAATGATCCCATGGCAACAAACGTTACATTATATTTTGATGAATGCAGGAAAGAGAGAGAATGAGTGAGTGAGAGAACAACCAAACAAGTGAGAGAAAAGGGTGTTAAGGCAGCAAGGCAGGGAGAGGGCAAGAGATGGGGGGAGTGGGAAGACAGGGAGAGGGAGAAGGGGGTGAGAGTCAGAGGGAGGCAGAGATGGGGGAGAGGAGACAGATAGAGACAGATAGAGAAAGAAAAAAGAGATGAGAGATGGAGACAGCGATGGAAGGGGGGAGATAGAGGTAGCGCAGGGGGTAGACAAACAGAGCATGTTCAACAATTTTCATAAAAGACAACACCTTCAGAACTTGACACTATCAAATTTAGCCTCTTTTTTCACCTTGTCACTGTGCTCCATGAACTCTGCAAGGTTCAAAAGTGTCTGGGTGACCTCAGCAATGTCTTGAGAAGTCAGAGCCTGCTCAATACTTCTGATCAATTCATCTTGCTGTGCTTCATGTAGTTCTGACCAACAGGATAGGAAAGCTGCATTAAACAAGTCTCTGCATGAAAGAGAAAATTAAACAAGTTTTAGAAAACGAAAAGAAAAACAAATTATTCATATGTCCAAATATGGAAGAAACTTTAGTTATAGAATGCACATTCATTCAAAATAAAGGACAACTCAAAAAATTCATCAATGTTCAAGCAGATTTATTTATGTCACCTCATTTTGCTGACTGTGAGCTCTGCATCCATTGATACTTTCTCAAAAGGCAATTGTTCAACATAAGCCTAAACAAATGCTAGGAAATTATTCAGCAATTGATGTGGGCTTCACAGTCAGGCCTGATCTAGTTTTCACTTCATTTCTGCCTATTACAAGGAAGGTTAAAGCAGTTAAAGAAAAATATAAATTGGATTTGAATTTAGTTATCTCATCATGTGGGGTAAACAGAATGACCCTGAGCAGAGATCCTTGTCAGAAAGAACACTAATTTAATTCAGCTTGGATCGCAACTTGCAACTGTAAGCCTTTGAGTTGAGCGTTTGTGTAAAAAGGAGGAAATATTGAAAATTTTAAAAAACCCACATCAGTAAACCTATAAAAGTGCTCAACACCATTTAATTACAATTTAATATGGTGGTTGTTATGTATGCTAATACATCCCATATCTTGCATTTATTACTGCTTCATTCAAGCAATTTTGTCAAAGATATGCCTCTCATGTAAGACAAGCATCAATATTACACAGCTTTTGCCCATGAAAGTTCCCTTATACGGGCAGTTGCTCACAAATATTTTTCTGTCGGTTCATTCTTATTTTAATTAACTTTCCTTTCAACTGTTGCTCTGTTCATTTGGCACTGGGATGTTTCAATGGCAAGCCTCCTTCCCAACACTTATCTTGGCTATCACTAGCAGAGCTGATTGTACACAGACAGTAGCAAAAGTCTGGGACTAATTAGACTGCCCACCTTCTTGGCTGAAGATGGTGTCCCAGATGAACATCATAGAAGGCAAAGGAAGGACTGAAACTTAAAATGCGAGGTGCTGCACTTTGGGAAAGCAAATCTGAGCAGGATTTATACACTTAACGGTCAAGTCCTAGGAAGTATTGCTAAACAAAGAGACCTTAGAGTGCAGGTTCATAGCTTCTTGAAAGTGGAGTCACAGGTGGATAGGATAGTGAAGAAGGTGCTTGTATGCTTTCCTTAATTGGTCAGAGCATTGAGTATAGGAGTTAGGACATCACGTTGTGGCTCTACAGGACATTGGTTCGGCCACTTTTGAAATATTGTGTACAATTCTGGTCTCCTTCCTAGATTAGATTCCCTACAGTGTGGAAACAGGCCCTTCGGCCCAACAAGTCCACACCGACCCGCCTAAGCGTAACCCACCCAGACCCATTCTCCTACATTTACCCCTTCACCTAACACTACGGGCAATTTAGCATGGCCAATTCACCTAACATGCACATTTTTGGATTGTGGGAGGAAACCGGAGCACCCGGAGGAAACCCACGCAGACATGGGGAGAATGTGCAAACTCCACACAGAGAGTCGCCTATTGGAAGGATGTTTTGAAGCTTGAAAGGGTTCAGGAAAGATTTACAAGGATGTTACCAGTGTTGGAGGATTTGAGCTATAGGAAGAGGCTGAATAGGCTGGGGCTGTTTTCCCTGGAGCATGAAGGCTGAGGGGTGACCTTATAGAGATTTATAAAGTCATGGGGGCATGGATAAGATAAATAGATAAAGTATTTTCCTTGGGGTGGGGGAGTCCAGAACTAGAGGCCATAGATTTAGGGTGAGAGGGGAAAGATGTAAAAGGGACCTAAGGGGCAACTTTTGCATACATAGCACGGTGCGTGTATGGAGTGAGCTGCCATAAGAAGTGGTGGAAGCTGGTACAATTGCAACATTTAAAAGGCATCTGGATGGGTATATGAATAGGAAGGGTTTAGAGGGATATAGGGACTAGATTAGTTTGGGATATCTGGTCGGCACGGATGAGTTGGACCGATGGGTCTGTTTCTGTGCTGTACATCTCTATGACTCAAATTGAAACAAAAGCAGTTGTGAATTCTTTTCCCAAGATCCCTCAAAAACCTCTTTTAGCTTCTAACTGCCAAGAACCAAAGATTCATAATTCAGATTTGAACAAATCAGACATACCTCTTTGTTGAACAAATATTCAACAGCACTTTACAGCAAAGAGGTCTGGTGGCAGGGGTGACATTTGTGGGAGGACTGAAATTAAGTGAATTCCTTTAAGTCTCTAGCATTCTTCATATGTCAGTACAGACGTTCATTACAATCATACTGCCAGTTCAATACACTGATTGACTTATATATTGCTCAAACTTATTTTTAGTAAATTACCACAAAATATTAAGCTGGAAATTTTACCTAGCTAAAGGATTATAGGCCTGAGCTAGAGACCAACATGAGCGGAGTGCAGGTGATGGAGATTCTTTAAGCAGTTCCACACTTAATCGCCTCAGCCATTCCATCCAGTCATCTTTAGAAACTCTTCTGGCAGCTCCCCAAGCCTGAAACGCAAATCAAAATTCATACAATTGTTCCTTTGTGACTTTTTTTGGAACAGTTCATTGCACAAAGTCCAGTAACATTACCAGAGGTAATTCAAGCATGAATGAAGTTACTCATTACCATAGTGCTACTAAAATATCTGAGGTTTATGAAGGAAACAGCCTTCATAATCAATTTCAGGTATCAACAAATTTAAAATAAAAGCATTCATGCTTGTCTTATACTACTGAACAAGGTAGAATGTGCTATGCAATCATCTATTAATATCATGAACAGTACTTTCTAAACTTAACCACAATCATTTTCATTTCAAATGAATGACAGAACATCATTAAAAAAAACCAATGTGGCATTCTAATAAATTAGATCATCCAAATAACTACTTCTATTCATTTTTATTGTTGAACTACTGAAATAAAAACAGACAATGCTGGACAAACGTAATCGTTCAGCCAGCATTTACAGAAATGATCAAAATTAACATTTCCAAGTGATGACTTTGAATCAGAACTAGAAAAAAATAGAATTGAAGCAGATTTTAAATAAGCATGGCAGTGATGGTGGTGATGGTGTTGTAAGTAAGAGAAACAAAAAAAAGGGCCAACCTGCAATAGTGTGGAAGACAAGAAATAAATAACAAAGAGGACAGAAGTGAAGAATAAAAGGAGGTGATAATGGAAATAGTGAAAAACAACTTAAAGATCATGTGGAGGAGGTGAAAGCTGTTGTCCAAAAAAATTAGAGCCAGAGATACTGATCTGAAATTGTTGAAGTCATTGTTGAGGAAAGGTTGTAAAAGAACTAAAGAGGAATCTCCTCCAATTTACATTGAATTTCTCTGAATCAATGTAGAAGACCGAGGGTTTAATGCAAGTGGAGATTTATAATGACAGGAAACTGAAGGATGCTGAAAAGAAATGTTCTGCAAAGCAATCCAAGATTTGGGGTGGCACAGTGTGGTTAGCACTGTTGCCTCACAGCACCAGGGTCACAGGTTCAATTCTAGCCTCGGATCACTGTCTGTGTGGAGTTTGCACATTCTCCCAGTGTCTGTGTGGGTTTCCTCCGGATGCTCTGGTTTCCTCCCACAGTCCAAAGATATGCAGGTGAAGTGAATTGGCCATGCTAAATTGCCCATAGTGTTAGGTGCATCAGTCAGAGGGAAACGGGTCTGGATGGGTTACTCTTCGGAGGGTCGGTGTGGACTGGTTAGGCCAAAGAGCCTGTTTCCACACTGTAGGGAATCTAATCTAATCTATGTCTAGACTTCCCAATGTATTATAGACTGCATTGTGAGCAGCAAAGAGTGTATTAAAAGTTGAAAGTACAATAAATAAATTACTGCTTAATGTGGCAAGAATATTTGGTCCCTTAGTAGAGCTGATAAAAGGGCAAGTGTTGCATTTCTTACACTTGCATGATAAGGTGCTGTGGGTTGAAGTGCAAAGTGGATCAGAGTGGTATAAAGGGGCAAATGTTCCAATTGGAATGCTGAATGCAAATGGAGGTAAGATCTGTTGTTTTTTTACTGATTCACAGGATGAGGGCGTCACTGTTTAGGCACCATTTATTGCCCATCCCGAATTGCTCAGAGGGCAGTTAAGATTCAACCACATTGCTGTAGGTTGGAGTCACATATCGGCCAGGCCAGGTAAAGATGTCAGTAAAGGATAGTGAACCAGATGGGTTTCTCCAACAATCAACAATGGATTCATGGTCATCATTAGACTTTTCATTCCACATATTGATTGAATTCATATTCCACTATCAGGCGTGGCAGGAATCGAACCCGGGTCTCCAGAACATTATCTGGCTGTCTGTCTTAACTGTCTGCGATAATACCACTAGGCAATTGCCTCCTCTAGGAGGGCATGGTGGCATCATGTTAGAGGTGGCAACAATTGCAAAGAGTAATTCAATGAATGTATTTCTTTAAAATTCATTCATTGATTGAATGCATCATTATCAAATCCAGAATTTGTAGCACATTCTTACTTATTTTGAAATAGTGATGGCAATTTGCATTCTTGAGCCTCTGCAGTCTGTGAGATATAGGTACATCTACAATGTAATAATATTAGGGAGGGACTTTGAGGATTTAGACCCACTGACAGTGAAGAAGTGGTGGTATAAGTTCTCATTGTGGTTTTAAGGGAGCTCCCTTGTTCTTCTAGGGAATCGAGATTATGGGCTTGGAAGGTGCTGTCAAGAAGGCCTGGTGAGTTGCTGAATTTATGACTGCCAGCATGTGATGCCAACATTTCTGTCTCAGGCCTGCCAGTGACCCAGCAAAGCTCAACACCTCATCTTCGACTTGGGGGCCTTACAGCTTCCAGGACTCAATATCGAGTTGAACAATTTTAGTGCAGACCACTTCCTTTGATGACCAACAGCCACCCAACACACCAGGTACTATCATGAAATGTGTTGCTTTCAGTGCAGCCAACCTATCTTCACCTACGCATAGTCTCCATTATCACCTACCTTCTCTTCTTCCCTGGCTTACTGTCAACAATCCCATTGTCTACTGACTTTGTTTTAAACTCTGTCTCTGGAATCCCGGTCTACCTACCCACTCACTCCTACCCCTTTACACTCCCCGTCATCAGCATAAACACCAGCTTTTCCTAGCTGCTCAGTTCTAAGAAAGGGCCACCGGACTCTAAACATTAACACTGCTTTCTCTTCAGATTCTGCCAGATCTGTTGTGTCTCTCCAGCAATTTCTGTTTTTGTTTGTTTCAGATCTCCAGTACCCACAGTTCTTTGTTTTATTTCAATATATAATAGACAAATTTGCTCCATAGACTCAGATCCCAATTCAGCAACATTGAAGAAGTTTTCTTTTAAATCAACCTGTTTAGAAATGTTACGACACCCCTGTCAAGGTGAAACTTGAACTCAGAACTTCTGGTCCAGAGGTAGAAATACCATCACTGCACCACAAAAATCCTCGCAACATGGTTGAATTACATCAAAATTACATCAGGTGCAATTACTAATGGTTAACACACAAGTTGTTAACCTTGTGGTATTGTCGCATTGCAACATCTGCATCAAGACATCTTTGCCTTGGCAATAACAGTATATTACAGGATAGAGCTTGTAAGAAGACCTATGGTGTATTAGCGTTCATTAGCAGAGGGATTGAATTTAAGAGTCGTGAAGTGATGTTGCAGCTGTACAGGACTTTGGTTAGGCCACATTTGGGGTACTGTGTGCAGTTCTGGTCGCCTCACTTTAGGAAAGATGTGGAAGCTTTGGAGAGGGTGCAGAGAAGATTTACCAGGATGTTGCCTGGAATGGAGAACAGGTCGTACGAGGATAGGTTGAGAGTGCTAGGCCTTTTCTCATTGGAATGGCGAAGGATGAGGGGTGACTTGATAGAGGTTTATAAGATGATCAGAGGAATAGATAGAATAGACAGTCAGAAACTTTTTCCCCAGGTACAACAGTGTGTTACAAGGGGACATAAATTTAAGGTGAAGGGTGGAAGGTATAGGGAAGATGTCAGGGGTAGGTTCTTTACCCAGAGAGTGGTGGGGGCATGGAATGCGCTGCCTGTGGGAGTGGCAGAGTCAGAATCATTGGCGACCTTTAAGCAGCAATTGGATAGATACATGGATGGGTGCTTAAGCTAGGACAAATGTTCGACACAACATCGTGGGCCGAAGGGCCTGTTCTGTGCTGTATTGTTCTATGTTCTATTACAATTCCAAACTAGTTCTCACAATGACACAACTTTGACATTTCATTCAGCAGTGACATTAATGCTGTTAAAGCGCCCAGCAGTGCAGAGAAACTTACAAACCAGGAGCAGGAGTAGGCCATTTAACCTTTCGAGTCTGCTCTGTGATTCAATAGGATCATGGTGGATCCTCTACCTTAATGCCATTTCCCTACATTCTCACTCTCACCCAGTGATGCCTTTAAAATTTAGAAATTTATCTATCTTATGTTATGTACAGTGACTTGGCCTCTACAGTCTTCTGCAGTAGAGAATTCCAAAGGTTCACTACACTTTCAGAGACATTATTTCCTCATCTCAATCCTAAATGGTCTACCCCATAATCTGAGTCTCCACATCTGGTTCTAGTTTTGCAACACAAGGAAATCATCCTCTCTGCGTCTCATTTATCCAGCCTGTTAGAATTTTATATGTTTCAATCAGATCCCCTCTCATTATTCTAAACTGTAGCAAATATATGTCTACTCAAACCAATTTCTCTTCACGGGAAAGTCCTGCCATCCATGGTATCAGCCTAATGAATTGGCACTGTACTCCCTCAATGGCAAATATGTCATTTCTTAGAAGGGAGACCAAAACTTCATGCAATACTCTAGGCATGGTCTCACTAAGGTCCTATATAACTTCAGCAAAACATCCCTATTTGGGAATGTTTCAAATCTTTTTGCAATAAAGGCCAATCTACTATTTGACTTCCTAACTGCTTGCTGCACCTGCCCATTTACTTTCATTGATTGGTGTACGACTACATACAGGTCCCTTTAACATCCACACTTCCCAACAAATGATCATCTAAATAATCCTCTTCTTTTTGATTTTCACACTGAAGTGCATAACTTGACATATAGCCATGGTGCACTGACCATTGCCAACAAAAGAGAATCTAACACCCTTGACATTCAATAATCACCCATTATCACCATCCTACTGCAGGAACACCAGCAATCAGATACTGAGCAGGACTGGTCATTTAAATACAGTGGCTACAAGAACAGGTCAGAGATTAGGGGTCCTGCAGCAAATACCTCACCTCTTGACTTTTCTAAGCTTGTCAGACACCTCTACTTGGCACAAATCAGAAGTGTAATAATACAGTCATTTGTCAACATGAGTGTAGCACCAACATTAAAGAAGCCCAAAACCATCCAAGCCAATGCAGCTTGATTAGTACTATAGCCGCAAACACTTACTCCCTTTATACGACATTCAATAAAAGCAGTGTTTACAATATACAAAATACATTGCAGAAATACTTGTGGTTTTGGTCAGGGGTGTCTATGAGGGGTATAATGATCAACTTGTAACCATGGTGATTTCTTTCCAGAGAGAGACTTCCTGGAGAAGTAATGGGGTTTCATTTTTACTAGGCGAGATTTATGTGGGAACAGAATAAAAAGTGATGAGCAATAGGTTTTACTTTAGAAGGTCACAGATAAATATACCTTCTTTTAGTGAGGAGAAATACCAATATCTTGGGGAAAAAACTTTTAGGTTTTCAATTGGCAGTCTTTGCTAAAGTGTTGGCTGAAGCTAAATGTGCAAAACAGTTCCTTATGAGAAAGGGAGATAGTTTAGAACTGTTTAGAATATGTTACCTCAGTGTAAGGAATTAACCAGACCAGAGGTGTTTGGTTAAAACCAGAGGGATTATTTGAAGCTGAGAAATACTCAAGAAAGAGGTAATTAGAGTCCAAACCTGAATTGATGCCCCATTTAAGTCAACCCTGTGTGCGATAGAGAAGGGAATTATCTCTGGTGTTTGAGCCTTTTTAAATGAATGTTTCTGGGATTAATGGGGTTGTTTTTGAAATTGGTAAACTTGTATTATATGTAAATTGCTTGATTATTTCAATTTTATTTTAATTAGTTTGCATAATTCATTTGTCTTGTTGTTAAAATTAAATTTGTAGCATCAGATTGTGAAACCACCTTTTTAAAACCAAAACAAGCAATCAAGCCACATTTCAGCTTGGGATCGGACTTGTCCAATAATAACATCAGCTAGGATAATAACAACAGTAATACAAATGACAAAAAATGTATTCTTCTTAAATAGCTTCAACATAAGATCACCTAATTAATGCCTGCATCAACTTCAGTGTTGTAAATTTACTTCGGTTACTCATATTAAATATTGCAGCTGTGGGCTTGGAGACTACCAAGAGAATTAGAAAATGTAGCAACACTTGATTTACAAGTTGTGAGTCACTTGGTTTTAATATGCTTACAGCATTTGAATTTCAGCATTTACATTAGGAATTACTTTAGGAATACAGCATTCTTCAAGCTTCAGGCCATTTTCTCAGCATTAGGTTTAAGGCCATTAATAGCTTCTGAAGAAAAAATTACTGTAATCTGCAATGTGTTTCAAAACAAGTAATGGAAAGTAAAAATGAAAAACAAACCACGTTGTATTCTGAAGTTTCTGTAAAATATCCCTGCAATTAATTTAAATACAATAAATATTGCAAATTATATACCGTCATTCTAATTATCCTTTCAAATTTAAATGCATTTAATTGACATTCATTCAAGGAATAGTTTGACAACAGAAATATTTCATATTCATGTTCAGGTTATTTTTAATTGACCCTGTATTGTTTGCTTAAAGTAACCAAACATTACTAAAGACCATAAAACCACAAGAGGTAGAAACAGAAGTAAGCCACTCAACCCATTGGTGGAAGAGGCTTTGTCTTGTAGAGAGAGGAGGAGAACTTCTTCAAGGTAGGCATCCTTGGAAGAGGCTTAGGAGGAGAATTTCTTCAAGGACAGGTCCACCATGAGATTATGGCTGATCTGATAATCCTCAACTCCACTTTCCTGCCTTATACCCATAAGCCATGATTCCCTTCATGATTAGAAATCTGCCTATCTCAGCCTTAAATATTATCAGCAACCCAACCTTGATAGCTCTCTGCAGTGAAGAATTTCAAAAGTTCACTAGCCTCATCTCTGCCTTAAATTTGCATCTCTTTACTCGGAGATTATGCCCTCTAGTCCCAGACTTTTCTACAGAGAAACAACTTCTTTGTATCTATCTGTCAAGCTCCCCAGGAATTGTTTGTGTTTCAATGAGGTTTCTTCTAATTCTTCTAACCTATGAGAACAGGCCCAACTTACTCAATCTCTTCTAATACGAAAATCCCTCCATACTCACGATCAACTTAGTGAACCTTCTCTAGACTGCCTCCAATGTCAGTAAATCTTCCCTTAGATAAACAGACCAAAATTGTTCACAGTATTCCAATCATAATTGGATTCGTGCCTTGGATAATTTTAGCAAGACTCCCCATTTTACACTCCATATCCTTTGAGATAAAGGCCAACATTCCACTTGCCTTGCCAATTAGCCGCCCAACTTTGATGCTAGTTTTAATACTTCATGCATGAGAACCCCAATTTTTTCTGTGCTGTATCTTTCTGCTGTCTTTTTCTATTTAAATAATATTGAACTCTTCTATTCTTCCTGACAAAGTGTATTACCACACATTTTATTCCATCGGCCAAGTATCTACATATTTCCCGACCTGTTTACAGGTATGGATGTATAAAATTGTAGAAAATTGCCTAGGCCTTTGCGTCATCCTCGCTACTTGCTTTCCAACTATTTTTGTGCTTTCTGCAAATTCTGCATAGTACATTCATTTTCCTCATCTAAGTTATTAATATTTACTATAAATCGAGGACACAGGCACTGATCCTCTTTGCACTCCATTAATTAGATTGGCATCCTGAAAATGCCGGGGTCAAGATTAGAGTGATGTTGAGAAAGCATAGCAGGCCAGGCAGCATCCGAGGAGCAGGAAAAATTGATGTTTTGGGCAAAAGCCCTTCATCCTGAAAATGCCCCCTATCCACCCCCCACTCCCTCTCCCCCCTCCCCCAACCCCTTCCAACACCACACCTCCGTCCGCGCCCTCAACCCCGTCCAACACCATACCCCCAACCCCGTCCAACACCGCACACCCGTCCGCGCCCCTCAACCCCATCCAACACCGCACCTCCGTCTGCGCCCCCAACCCCGTCCAACACCCCACCTCTGTCTGTGCCCCCAACCCCGTCCACACTCAGACACACACATACATTTTACTGCAACTTTTTGACAGGTTCCACCTTTACCCTGTACAGGGCAATGTTGGAGAGATTTTCTGGGGGAG